>NC_134792.1:11177206-11554706 GCF_046742065.1 Oratosquilla oratoria
CTGCTAAACGCTATACGTTTTTTTCTAAATTTCCCATTTTATTGTAAATTAAATTTTTCATTAACATGTACACTTGTCATATTCTAAACTTTTCATTATCGATTCGCATAGATTTTATCTTTAATAGTACTTTCCAAACTTGTCATTATTGGTATATTTTTAACTTCTCATTAATAGTATATACTAAACTTATCACTATTAATAGACATTAAAGATATCTTTAGTAAAATCTTCTAAACTTGTCATTATTTGTTTATTCCAAGCTTGTCGTTATTAGTACAAGTTGTTATCAGTTATAGTACCTTCTAAACTTACCCTTATTAGTATATAGTACCTTGTTTATTTTAGTACACATTAAAGTTATCATTAATAGTACCTTACTTGTATATTGCAAAACTTGCTATGTATTACCACATTAGCACATATTAGCACCTTCTAAAATCGTCATTATTATTATTATATTAAACTTGTCATTATCAGTATATTCTAAACTTATCTTCTAACATGCCATTTATATATATTCTAAACTTTTCAACATTAGTACACATTAATCTATTTTATTGTGATTAGCATATCATAATCTTGACAGTATTAGTACACTTTGAAGTTATCATTAATAGTAGTCTCTTGACTTTTTATTAGTATATTCTAAGCTTGTCATCATTTGCCATTTGCCATATAAGTTATCATTAATGGTATCTTCTAAACATCTCATTTTTAGTATATTTTAAACTTCTCATTATTGGTGTTTTCTAAATTTGTCATTATTGGATTACATTAAAGTTTACAGTAATAGTACTCTCTGAACTTGTCATTATTACTGTATATTCATGCCATATTTATGTATTCTAAACTTTTCAACATTAGTACACATTTATTTATTTTATTGTGATTAGCATATCATAATCTTGACAGTATTGGTAAACTTTGAAGTTATCATTAATAGTAGTCTCATGACTTTTTATTAGTATATTCTAAGCTTGTCATCAATTGCCATTTGCCATATAAGTTATCATTAATGGTACCTTCTAAACATCTCATTTTTAGTATAATTAAAACTATTCATTATTTGGTGTTTTCTAAATTTGGCATTATTGGATTACATTAAATTTTACAGTAATAGTACACTCTGAACTTTGTCATTATTACTGTATTATAAACTTGTCATTATTGGTAGACATTAAAGTTTATCATTGATAGTACATTATAAACTTGTCTTTGTAACTAGACATTAAAGTTATCATTAATAGTACCTTTCTAAATTGGTCATTTTAATACACATTCAATTTCTGAGCCTATCTATTACTAATATCTTGTAAACTTGTTCATTATTGAAGTACTACATTAAAATAATTATTAGTTATCATTGATCCTTCCCAATTGGATAATTTCTAAATTAAAATGTTCATTAAGATAGTACACAGATTGTCATTACTTCTATAACTTTCATTATCATTTCGCATAGAATGATTATCTTTAATAATGGCCGTTCAAACTTTGTGTCATTATTAGTATATTCTAATACTTCTCATTGATAGTATATTACTCAAAAAATTAATTTGAAGCCTATCGTTACTAATTTCTATATTCATTTAGGCTTATTATGAACATCAATCCTTATTGTAGAACACATTAACGAAATCGTCTAGTCGTTCTTTAATTAGCACTTTACTAATTTTGGTGGGGGGGGGATCCTATAGTATAGGGAGGAAATTTGTGATTATCTACTAAAACATAATTGAAATAGTGATCATTGATAGTGCCGCCTAGAGACTGTCATTGTAGTATGATATTCTAACAACATCATTCTTGGTTCACCATTAAAGTTATCATTTGATAGTACCTTCTCTAACTTTATGCGATCGTTGAAAATCCTTTATAATACATTGGCAGTTATTCAAGTTAATTAATTGATTCATTTTAAATATACGGTCATTTATTAGTGACTTCTCTAAACTTGTCCTTATTAGGTCAAATTAGTTAAAAATTCTAAAATTTTTTCATTATTTATTATCACATTAAAGTTATCATTAATGAGTCACTTTCTAAAAAATTCTCGATACATGGTTAGTATATTCTAGAACATGTCATTATTAGTCATATGATTACTAACATTAGACATTTTTAGAATACAGTCCTTATGGTTACTATCAGCAATTAATAGTTTTCCTGTCTAAAGCTTGTTCAACCTAATTTGTATATTTGCTAAAAGCTTATCATAAATTTGTAGACAAGGAAATTTCTTCATTATGTAAAAACTTACGAAAACTAAAAATATGACACTATTAAGCGAAAAAGTTGATCAATATATTAAACTTAGTTATAGGATAAACTTTTAATTAGATATGACAAAATTAAAGTTTCTTTTGTATAATAGTAACCCGTGCGCCCTATCCCCCCCTTCTAAACTGCATCAATCTATTAGATATCATCATTGTAAAATTCTGCATAATTAGCACTCATGTAAACAAACATCGACATTCTGAACCTATGTATTTAAAGTATATTACTAAAGCTTGTCCATTTTGTAGAACACATTAAGTGTATCATTAATCAGTAGCCATATAGTCGTAAACTTTTTATTATTAGTATAATTCATCAATATTGTCCTACTAAACTTGCTCATTAGTTACAGTTTATATTCGTCAAGTTCTAAACAGATCATTCAATATAGCACACATCTAAAGTTGTTATTATTACTTGTAGTATAATTTTTAAACGTCATATATGTAGACACATTAAAGTCAGCTTAAGATAGTGTCAATCATGTGATTCATAATAGTATGTCATATGTTAGTCATTATGTTAGCGATATTTAGTAACCTTTCTTTAGATAGTATGTCATTAAAGTTAGTAAGAAATGTATTTCAGTTATTAGAAGAATTTCGACTTCTCTTCATTCTCAGTATACTCAATAAAACCATTACGCGCAGTGTAACAAATATTTATTCTTACCGGAGCATTTTCATATTGGTCATATAATTCAATTTAATGTTATATTTCCAAACTTGTCATTATTAGTGTTACAATTCTTATCGCTTTTTCATGATTAGTATAGACATTATAATCTGTTCATGGAACGTGTCCTAGTTACCCTTCCAAAATATAGTCATATTTTTGTATATAATTCTAGATAGAGTGAGTCATATTCTACAATTTGTCATTATTAGTACACAAATTTTATCTAATATGGAACCTTCTAAACGTGGTCAATATTAGTATACAGATCAACTTAGAGAGTTAATAATGTTATTGTAATAGCAGTTTTTTAACTATATTCGTCAAAAATAGCATCTTAAACGGAATTATTTGCTTTCTAAGTCTTGACATCTAGTGGTATACTTTCATAAACATTGTCATTATTTGTACTAGTCACATATCAAAGCTTATCATCTAAGAGCACCAACATTCTATTATTAGCCATTTTAGATAGTATGTTATAAACCTTGATCGATTTTACTACAGTAAGTTGTCTAAACTTGTCGTCATTAGCAATTGTTATCAGTATAATGGACCATCTCTGAATTTGTAATGATTATATCTTAGTTGATATTAACATTTGTTATTTTTTGTATCATTTTAAAGCTTGTTTATTAAGTGATGTTCTAAAATGATCATTATTAGTATTACGATATCTAAACTTCTCATTATTAATTAGAACTTCGGTATATAAATAATATGCCGATTATTGATAATACTACCAGGTCTAGAACTTTGTCAAATAATAGTATGATTCCTAATGTTCCATTATTAGATAACTACATTAACAATTGTCAATGTAATTAGTACATAATGGAGTCATGCTCTAATTATTATGTTACTCTAAGATTCTGTTAATTCGTTTATCACATTATGAACTTGTTTAATTAATTACACACTTTAGCAATTAATGGTATACGGTATTAACTTTTCACTTCTTTGTATAACTACTAAAATGTTGTGCATTGTAATACGATATAATTCTAAACTTATTATAAGTACTACCCATTAAAGTTATCAATAATACACTTCTAGAATTTGTCATTATTTGTATTATGTTCTAGACTTGTCTGTAGATTAGAATATTAGGAATACTAATAAGACTGACAACTTTACAGAAGATACTAATAATGACAACAGAGTGCAAATCATAGACTAATAAATTACAAATTTAGAAGGTATCTATTAATGCTAATTTTAATGTAGTACTAATAATGAAATACTTACTAGTATCAGCTGAATAGATGAGAAGTTGAAGCATATAGAATAATACCACCTACGAGTTATCGCAATATTACTCACTGAATGATCTAGTTTAATATGACCAACTTAAAATGATGAATTATAGCTTGGTTTGTAATGTAAAGATAAAGAATACTTAGTTCAGAGAGGTACGTCGACGTCCTAAAGACATCTTTTATAAGGGTCCGGGTTAACTGAGACTTTTAATGTGTACTACATAAGTACTACAAAGTACAATATATTAGAGAGTAGCTGTATAATTGATAACGTTAATTTGTATCTTTAAATAATTGACAGAGAGCTTATGCGTATAATAAAGCGGGACAAGCTAAATAATGACGACTAGTTTAGAAGGTACTATTAATCGGTACAAGCTGTATAAGACTCTAAGTCAATAGTGATGAATTAAATATGTAATTTTTCTGGTCAATGACATAGTTTAGAATATACTAATAATGACAAGTTTGGAAGACACTATTAAAGGTTAAAGTCTATGTGAAAGATAATAAATAAAGAAGTTTAGGAATATTGACGAGATTTACATATTAATGAAAATTTTTGATTGATAATACAAATGGGAACTTTCTAGAGAAAAAAACGTATAAGCGTTATGGCAGGTACTATTACTAAAAATATTAAATTGTGTAAGCATGACACAAAAAATGAGAAGTTTATAAGGAATATCATGTCGATTTAATGTTATAGCTAATTTCAATGGGCAATCTAATGTTTAGAAAATTCTGATTAATGACAATCTCAAGAATATCACTAAAGAATGGGTGTAGTCAATAAGGACGAATTTATATTTTATAATATTTACTAATGAGTGACAAGGTTACTGAAAACATGGTATTATTAAATAGATAACACGATTTAAATAGGTAGCTACTTAATAACAAGTTTACGAATATACTAATAAATACTAGTTCAGAAGGTCCCTATTGTAGTGATAACATGTTAATAGTGGCTAACGTTAATGACATAATTAGAATAGTGCTAATCAAAATCTAGGCACAGTTAAGAATAAGGTCAAGTTTAGTAAACACATATAAACATCACCTTTTACTAAGTTAAATTAGTAACTATCATTTAATGCGTTTTTAATGGTGTACTAATAATAGAGAAGCTTAGGCAATATACCTTATAAATTCAAGGTACAGTAGAATCGATACTACTTTTAAATTGTGTTACTAACCGATGAGTATTTGATGTGTACTAAATACAGAAACAATGTAAAATATACTAATAAAAGTAAAGACTTTGTAATATTCTAATTAATGAAACATTTTAGATATGGTAAAATTAATAATGCAGTGTAACACTTTGATCAAGTATAGATAGCAGTATTTATGTGATAAATCACCAAGTTGTATGTGTTACATAACTTTACAATATCAACTAATAATAGGAGATATTGACAGAAGGTATTGGATTTAATAATAGACTTTAATGTGTAGCAAGCATATTTGACGACATCAGAGAGAATTTACAATGATACTCAAATAATAAGAGATTTAGAAGGTAGCAGGTATGGAGGGACTAAGCGTAATGGAAGAGTAGATTGAAAGACGTACCAATAATTGACAAATATAAAATGTTACTGGTCGAAGGATAAAGTAAATTTGTACTAATAATGACAGGGCCATATTTGTAGGCAATAATAATGCATGTTTGTGAAGTATGATTAATAAAGACAAGTTTAAAAGAATTGCACTCTAACATGATTAAATTTGAATATGTTACTAAATAAGATAATAAAAGTTTAAAGATAACGTTTAGAAGAGTACTATTAGTCTGACTCAGCTTTAAGAATGTACTACATAGTTGAAAAGTTTGGAAGATATTAATTCATAATATGTAACTGGTTAATGTGTAGCCTCAAAATGAAAAGAATTTATAAAGTTACTAATAATATGACAAAGTGTGAAGAATCAGCAGACTATATATATGACAATGTATAGCAATGTACTTCTCATAACTTAATTTACTAGTAATGTGTCAAGGTAAAAGGTACCGTTAATAATGAACTAATTAATATACTAATATATAAGATATTAGGAATTTACCCTATAAAGGTCGGGAAGGTAGTTTCTTTTGCTATTAATCAATAACTTTATAATGTGTACCAAAGAATGAGGATGTTGTAAAATTAACTAAATAAATGGATCAATATTAGAAGTATACTAGTCTAATGATAACTAAGATTGAACGTAGTCTAGAGTAATAATGACGAAGTTGATAGAATATACTAATAATTTGACAAGTTTAATAAATGCTATTAATCGATTACAATTTAACCAATGTACTAATGATGGAACTGAGACACGAAGTTGTCTTGATAGAACCCAAATGAAATAGAATAAAAAAATAATGTACAAGTTTAGAAGAAACTTAACGAAAACTCCTTTTATTGATACAAATTTTTAAAAGATAGTTAAGATAGAGTCGATATGCTTAAATGATCCTATTAATGATAACGTTAATGGTGTAACACGTAATGAAAATGAGAGATCAAGGTTAGGATGATAAAAAATAGATGACAAAGTATAGAAGAAACTTAATATTGACGACCGTGTTTAAAAATATAGCAATAATGATATAGTTTATTCAAGTGCCTATTAATGATAAACGTATAAGATAGACTAAGGACGACTTTTATGAGATTTTATTAATGCAATTTACATATGCATAAATATTACAATTAGAAAGTCACGACACGATATCAGTTCTAGACATTAGTAAAAGTGTAATGTATAACATCATTCTATTCTAACCATATTAGATACGCAATGATAATATAAAAAAAATGATAAAGATAGTTGTTGATTTTTGTTTAGCAAAAACAGCTGCATCTAGAGCTGTAGAAAATACGCGGTCACTATAGTGTTCATGTGGCGATGAAAATAAAAGAATAAGTATTGCATAACGTTCTATTTTCAAAAGCGCTTGGAATCGCCGAATGAAAGAGCGACCAACCAAACCTCGTCTGTAGCATCTTCGGTTCCTAATGTTTTCTCTCGAATCTGCATTGGAATATATGTGTATCAAAAGCGTTTTATGCCTAAACACTCTTCAGTAAGTTTTGAATTTGGCATGATCCCAGTTTGCCCATTCAAACAGCCTATGTGTCTTAACTGCATGACATCTTATATAGCTTTTTTGTGACATCGCTGAAGAAATCTTATGTAGACTCATTAAGAGTAAATTATGGGCTTGGTCGGTGTATTTTGGATTCGATGCTTGTCCTATAAAATAGCCGCATTCAACCTAAAAGTCCGTTGCGATACATTTTCCAATAGTGTCCATGTCAGATTACACCGCATGATATAACGACATGTCGCGGCGTATGGTATAGTAGTGCATTTGAACATTCTAAGGGATTCATAGAGTACTTCTTCATTACTTAAATATTGGTAAACTTGTGATTATTACTACAATATTAAAAGTTAATCATTAATCAAGTCAGTAGATTTGCTTTTCCAACATTAATTCATATAAAGACCCAATTAAAGTTTTTATTTAATACATTCTACAAATTGTCTGTATTTATGTACTTTTCTAAAAAAATAACTTGTCATTATTAGTACAAAATTAATAGATTACGCATTGATGGAACTCTCTCGATAGTTCGGTTTTAGTAAGGTCTAATATTGTCCATTATGAATATATTCTAAAGGCATTTCAATTATTGAGTTGATATATATCATCTAAAGCATAATCATTAGTATATAAAAACACCTAGCTAAAAGCATGTCATTATTCTTAATCGTGTCATTCTTAGTATAGCATTCTAAGCTCACTGATGATTAGATACATACTAAAATTTATCATTAATAAATATACCTTCTGAAAGGGTTGTTATTAATGTAATTGATTCTAATGCAGGACATGAGTGAGCAGATTCTAGATATGTCATATAGTGGTACACTATATAGAGAACTCATATAAGGTATCAGGAACTATCTATGCTAAATGTTGTCACTGCTCCAAAATTCGAAACATCATTATTTCAGTAAATACTAAGTCATATCAGTTCATTGTATATTTTCTAAACTGTATGTAAGTAATATACGAAATTTAAACCTCATCATTTATACTAGAGGGACCTTTCTATAGCTCTATGCAGTATTTAGTTATTATAAAAACACAATTCTAAAACTTGGTAATAATATTTATTTTACCACGAGTGTACCATTATTCTTAAACTAATTGTCATTATTATATCTGAATGCTGAAATGCTTTATGAGTATTCAGAACGACTGTCTCCTACATTAAAAGTTATCATTTGTAGGGTCTTCTAAAGCCCTGTCATTGTTAGTATACTTGAAAACTGGATATTCATACATGTGCATTATAAAGAGCAACTATCTAAATTTGGCGAATACTAGTAATTTTCTAGTTTGCATGAGTGATAAATTATAAACCTTAAGTCAGTATTATCTACAATTAATGTAACGTTCATCATATAACTATACTTAACGTGTCATTATCAAAAATTAACTGTAAACTTGTTAGTAGTATAAGCTTAGTACTAATCGATGAACTTAAAACTTATCGTTATTAGTATATAATTTCCACACTTGTACATTCTTTCCAAACATTAAAGTTACCTTTAACAGTATCTTCTAAAACTTGGCAATCCTTAGTGATAGTAGTGCAATATTTAAAGTGTATATCATAACGCCTTGTCATTGATGAGGTAAAAGATTTAAGGTCTAGTATAGCTATAACACAGCATTATTAGTATACTAGTCAAAATACCTCGTCATTATTAGTCAACTTATCATATGGAATATGTATATTGGCTAATCTTTGTAGTAGTTAGTATCAACGCGTTCCAAATATTGGCATTATTAGTACACATGGAAATTGTATCATGAAGGACTACATTCTAATCTTATCATATTATTAAGTATATTGTATCTATAATTCTACAAATCGTCAATAGTTAATTACAATTATAGTAACATGTCATACTTGTAGTTATGAGTATATTCATTCAAACCGATTGTCTTAAGCTAGGATACCTAATAAACTCTTCATTAACGAGTAAGCTTCTAAAACTTGCTGATTATTACGTTGGCTCAATATATTAGTACATCATTAAAAGTACTCATATTATATAATGAGTGGTTTAAACATTATTACTATATCTTGAAACAAGCAATGTCAATATTCAAGTTTTCTTCTAAAACTGGCTCATTGTTTTCTGATTCTACAGACTTGTTATTATTTGGTATACTTAACAAACTCTTCAGTTAAGCATTATTTTTCATCTATTTAGTATACTTGTCATACATTAACTATACTTTAAAAGGTTATCATTAAAATAGTTCGGACGTATAAAATAAGTCATGTTTTAGTATATTTCTAAAGCATCTCATTTGTTTGATTAAACATAAAGGTATATACTATTGAATAGTAGGCCATACCCTTTTTTTTAATTTTAGAAATGATTTATTAAATTCTTTTTCTACCACGTAATTATTTACTAATTCATAGCTGTTAAAGAATACATCAAAGAGCTAGACTAGATACATATGTGATACACATTACTAGTTCACATTAAAAGTTCTATAATTCATTTACCGCTTTCTAAACTTAGTCAGTTTCAGAACACATTTAAAGTCTGATTAATAGCCTTATATGAAAATTTGTAAGTTTGTAATTGTTATTTGTGATTTGTATTTTGTAGTTGTATTTGTATTTGTATTTGTATTAGTAGGTGTATTTGTATTTGTATTCTGTATTAGTATATGTAGTTGAATTTGTAGTTTGTATTTTGTATTTCGAGTATTTGAGATTTGTATTTAGTAGTTGTATTTGGAATTTTGGGATTGTTGTATTTGTATTTGTAATTGTGTAGTGTACTTTGTATTCTAGTATTTGTAATGTGTCGGGGAGTGTGGTGTGGATGGTGCTGTATGTTTGAAAATATATTTTGTGGATTTTGTTGTAATGTTGTAGGCATTTTTGTATTGAATTGTGTTTATTAAGTAGTATAACATCTAACTGTATGAAAATACTAGCTCACGCCAAACGGGTCATTAGAAGTAGCATCTTTTCTGAAACTTGTCAATGATCAGTACCACATCCTGCTTCTACAGCATTTCATTTATTACTATGATTCTAAAGCTCTTTCATTAAAGATCTAATAGTACATACCGCTTCTAAACTGAGCTTGGTAACCACATATCTCTAAAAGTTACTTTTTAGTATTAAGTACACACAGTAAAGTTTATGATTGGTTAAAGTGCTTGTGCGAAACTGGTCATTTATTGATATAATTACAAAACTTGCTTATGCATTAGTAGGCAAAAGAATAGTCATCCTGAACAGTACTTGTAAGTATTGGTACTAGTATTAAGCGGGTCCATGATTAGTACACATAGCCTGTGGGCCTTCTAAACCGCTTGTGGGGTGAGGGGGGTGGGGGGGGGGGGTGTGTGTGGTTGGTGTGGGGTAGGAGTACATTGCAAACATTCGTGATCTATTAGTACACCAATAAAACTTGGCAAAATTAGGATCGTCATTATTAATATATCGTTTAAATCTTAGTCATCTTAGGTAGTATACGTACAAACTTACGCGTTACTTCAGAGGGCAAGTCTTAATGTAAATATATTGCACTATGAGTAGCATATAAAAGTCAGTGATTGTATACGCTCTTCTACGAGGTCTTTCCATTAAAAATGATCATGTAAGTGTAGATCGTCGCATCTTATCAAGTTATAAGTTTGGGTACAACTTTAATGTGTTTTCGTAGCGTAACCTAACATTCAAATCACATACTCAAAAGTTATTGTTTGAGAACCTTCTAAAATGGTCATGTATTAAAACATATTAAGCAGTTATTATAAATAAGTATACTTATAGTGTGTCATTGTTAGTATATTATAACATATTGGTTCATTTAAGTAGTATCAAATCAAATCATGATCAATATTAAAGGTACATATCAACGAAGTTATTTAATAGAAGCCTACGAAACAATTGTCTGTATTTGAAAACATATTAAAAAGTTATTGATATTAAATAATTTTCTTAATTTTGATGTATTAGTACAAACATAGTATATATCATTAATAGTACTAGCGGAGAATATCTCATTTATTAATATTTTCTAAACTCGTTGATAATTAATAGTTATGCATCAATAGTGTCTCGCACTGAATCATGTATATTCTTCCGGAGTATACATTCGATAAACTTGTTAGCTGTTAGTGGATACGAGCTGATCGAAGTATTAAAAGTATTAAATGTATAAATTTAAGTATTAAATGTGTAAATTAAAGTATCTATTAAATGTAATATTCTTAACAATGTCATTACTAGGGACAGTAGTTTTCTAAAATTTTCACTATGTAGGTACAACATTATAGTAATTATTGATTAGCACATTAAAGATGGGTGAGGGTGTGAGTGGGGGGGGGGGGGGTGGGGGGGGGGGGGGGGGGGGGGGTACTAATTTACCCCCTTGATGCGAAACGACTAATAGTCTTTTTTTGCTAAAATTTCCCATTTTATGGTAAGTTAATAAGTTGGTCATTAACATCTGTACAACTTTGTCATTTGCTAAACGTTGCGTTATCAATTCTCGCATAAGATTTTATACTTTAATAGTGGCTTTTTCCAAACACGTGGTCAATATTAGTATAATATTTCTAAACTTCTCAGTCATAGTATATACGTAAGTTAATAGACGTTAAAAGATAATCTGTTGTATATATCTTCTATATCTTGTCATTATTAGGTATTATTCCCCAAGCTTGTCCGGTTATTAGGTAGCAAAAAGCTTAAAGCGTTATCAAGTTATCGAGTAGCGAGTGCATATACTATACCCTTATATAGTATATAGTCAGTACCACCGTAGTATTTATTTTAGTACCACCCATTTTGGGTAGCTGTGATTTAGTGTACATTCGAAAAGTTTGTCATTAATTACCTTCTGAACTGATCCTTTACTTGTATAGGTGGCAAAAATTCTATTTTAGTGTATTACCACATTAGGGCACTATATTAGTACATTGGGCCCTACCTTCTTCTAAAATCGTCATTATTAATTGATACAGATATTAAAACTATGTCATCTATCAGGTAAAAATTTATAATCTTATCTTCGAACATGCCATTTTTATATAGTTCCTTAAATCTTTTCAACATTAGTACACAGTTAGTTTATTTTATTGTGATAATTAGCCATGAACTACTCGAATGAATCTTGACTAGTATTATTAACACTTGGAAGTTATACATAACTAGTAACCTATTCTTAAAACTATGTTTATAGATAACATATTCTAACCTAAGCTTGTCATCATTTGCAATTTGCCATATAAGTTATCCATTAATGGTATCTTTTTCTAAACATCATCATTTTTAGTATAATTCTAAACTTATAGCTCATTATTGGTGTTTTCTAAATTTGTCATCTATTGGATTTACATTAAAGGTTAGCAGTATGAGTACTTACTGAACTTGGCCATGTATTACTGTAATTTAACATTGTTCGATCGTATTAGTAACAGCATTGAAGAGTTAACATTGATAGTACCCAGTTATACAACTTGTCTTATGTAACTGAGCACATTAGTATAGTTATGTGCATATAATAGGTTACGCCCTTCATAAAATTTGTCATTTTAGTACTCATTCAATTTTATATCAATGGTACCCTCCGACACTTGTTCAATTTTTGTATATTATAGACTTGGTTATTATCATACACATATTTTAAAGTTATCATTAAAGATAATCTCTTTATAAGTACTACTTAAAAGTGATGCATTGAATAGTATAAGCAACGACCTCATACAAAATCGATCATTTATTATAGATGTATATCACACATGGGGGGGGGGGTGAGGGTGTCATAACGATATCATCCAAGAGGGTCTATCGTTAGTGCGTCTATTTTATTATATTCCAAGCTGTGTTATTAGTACACATTTAAATTATCATCATAAGACCAGTACCATTGTCTATATTAGCTTAATAAACAACGCCCTTGCCCATAACATTTAAACAGTTATATAGACATGGAAGTGTGGGTCATTGATATCATAATGTTTATCTGATCATATTACGAATCGGTGTCAGTTAATTAGTACAACAATTTTATATAATGAGCTTATAGATAGTCCATAATATATAAGATGTACGCTAACTAAATGTTGTTCATTATTAATCATGATTCTAAACTTATGATTAATAATATAAGTCAAAAGCGTGTAGCAGCATTGAAATGTAAGGGGGGGGGGGGGGGGGGGGGGTGGAGGGATTAGGGGGGGGGGGGGGGGTATGGGGGGGGGGGGGGGGGGGGGGGGTGGGGTAGGGGAGGGGGTGATCATGTTGATTTATCGTCTCCAAGCTTATGCCATATAGTATAGCGACACGATTTCTTACATCATAGGCATAATATTCCATAGTTGTCTGGAAGATATAACCCCGTATAACCTTCTAATACTCTCTATTATTAGTACACCGAGCATTAAATAATCAGCTTTTAATGCCTTCTAACTTTGTAAATATTTAGTGTATATCGTAAACTTGGCCAGTACAAAGTATACTCTAGAAACCTGACATTATTAAGCATAATTCTAACATTGTCAATTAGTAAGTATATAATGCAAACTTCTAACAACTTTGGCTCTATTAGGATAGCTCCCATATAAGGCTTGTCAATTATTTGTATGTTCGACAAACGACTCTAGTTATTAGTACAAATCATTAAATTGATGCAGTTAACAATGATTTTTCTAAAGTTGCCATTGTTCTTATATTGTAAAAAAACATATCAGGATTAGTAAAATTAACTAAACATATTGATGTGGTATTCTACGAACTTTTGTCGTTATTCAGTAGTTTTCTAAACATTAAGGTAATACTACATCATATTCGGCAAACGTTTATCAAATTATATTTAAAACGTGTTATTATTTGTAGATACATCGAAAATTGTGATATTACTTACCTTTAGTATATACATATATTAGCTTACATGCCTCCGTAACAGGACAATGTTACATGTTTTTCCAAGAACTAATCAGATAATTATGACTATCGTTTAATTAGTTATCATTAATAGCAACTTAAATTCTAAATATACATGCTATTTATTAGGAATGGGGGCGGTCGAAACTTTTGCATTAATTAATAATAATTCTAAACATGTCATTATTGCTACAACATTGAACATGGAATCATTGATATAGACTTCTTTTAAACTTTAGAATTAGCTACAATATTGTAGAAACATGTGATATGTAAATAGCATATAGTAAAAAGCTCTCTGTAATAGTGCCTATTAAACTTTGTGTGTCATTATTAGTTAGTCCATACCAGAATAACAATTATCACATAGACAGTGAATTTTTAATTTTATATACTATATTCTAACGAGTTTGGTCATTATTATACGGATTCGTAATCTTGTCATTATTTAGCGACAAATTAGAGGATATACATATATTAAAGACACCCGTTTAAGTTGTTCGTTTAATATTATGTGCGAAACGTAGCCAATTTATCAATTATATTCTATCTAAATTTGTACACATTCAAAGTTATTCATAAATATATGCTTCTGATAGCCTTATGCATTAGTAAGTATACTCTAAAATTATTCATTATTCTAAATCATTGTAGTGCTTTAGTATGTGTTCTGGAGCTCAGTACACTACTAAATTTTGTGTCATTAATAATACCTTGCTTAAAATGTGTTTATTATTAGGTGTATTCTAAACTTGTCATTAACAAGGTATACATGATTCTAAACCTGACCATTATTAGCATATTCTGTAATAATGTAAGTCATTATTGGATATATGCAAGACCCTTGTCATTATTAGTATTCCCCATTTAAAGCTTATTGAGAATAGTACACAGTTATTTATTAATATTTTATTTATAATAGTACATCATTATTTAGTAATATTATTATTTATAATAGTCACAACAGTTGACTTCATAACATACGTTACACATGTTATATTATTAATTATGGTAGCACATTAGGTAGGCAACTGAGCATCAACGTGCTAAAAGTTTGGCATTGTTGCTCAGTAAATTCGCACAAAGACATCGCTATTAGTAAACCTATTCTTCGGTATTGTAAGATTTTATTGAGATCATAATCAATGGAAGTTAGGGCATTACATCAGGGACCTGGTATGCCTTACCATTATTAGTATATTGCTAAACTTGGTAGTTATACAATATATTCCGAGTTTATGCATTATCCCCTTAACGTGTCATTCGATCTAGTGATATACCAGCTTACAACATGTCTGTGATCATATTCAATCAACTATATTATTTAGTACGTATTATAGATTAGTCTATAGATAGCAACTTCCTACAGTATGACGATGTATTTGTATTTGTTCTACAACGTTTGGCATCTACTTAATATCATTTCAAACGTGTTACCAATTAACGTTATCATATAATCGTAAACTATGTCATTATTGAAAATAACTTGTAAAACCATCCTGCCGTTTAAAATTGTCATTATAATTTTGTTCATTTTTCGGATAATTGCAATCTGTATCATTATTAGTATATTCTACAACGTTATTATTAGTATGTAATAGGCAAATAGACCTAAACATATCTAAACTTATTATTCAGTATCATATTCATTAGTAGTATCATCTTCTATAAAAGGGTAATAATAATATTTCTCGCAGAGTATCATTATTCTAAAGCTTGTGCATTATTAGTATAACCGCTTTTGATAAATATTGTGAGGTGATTAGAGATATCATATAGAGCAAGTATCATTATGTAGTCGTTTTCTAAACATGTCATTTGTTTAGTATATTCAGATAACATAACATTATATATGATAGCGTTTTATAGTATTATAAGTTATAAGTTTGGATAGTTTTGATAGTGTAATCATTAATAGCAACAGCTACTATGCTATTATTAGTATTTTCTAAACCTTTGCATTATTAAGTATAGTTCAAAACGTGTCATTATTACTACAAGCATTAACGTAACCTTCTAAACGAGTATCATTATTAAATGATTGTAAACATTATGTGTATTATTATTACGACATTTTCTATATTTTATCTGTGAATATTATTATCAAGTATTAAAAGTTATCATTCGTTTTTTCTCTTGGTACGCGAATGACATAGCTATTATCTAGTAGTGCCTAATTTGTCATTGATTAAGGTCAACTCATTAAAGAGTTAAAGAATTAATACAAAGCCTAAAAATAGCATTTTTGTAATATACAAATAAAGATAAGTTCAGAAGGTAGCCTTAATAGACAACTTTTAGAAGGTACTAATTAATCGATACCTTTAATGTGTAAATCAATATAAACAAAAGTAGCTAGAAATGACTAATTAAGGGTAATATTAGAAGGTACTAATAATTTGAATTAACGTTAACTTAAGACGACACAGCTTAGAAATATACCTAGATAGAATAGAATGCCAAGGTTATTGAAGGTACTATTAAGGATTAACTTTAATGTTTAGTTAATTATGTGAGACAGGTTAGTATGAAATACTATCTAATGAGGAAGAATTTTAGAATAGTAAAATATTGATAGTAGCAACTATTAAAGCATAAGATATCTAAGTGAAATGACTAATGAACCCCTAAAGTTTAGAATAGTGACAAAGTTTATCATGTTTAATTGAGAAATTTAAATTTATAATCAAGAATGGGAAATTTAGAAAATAACGTATAGCGTTTAATGTATACTAATAATTACTTTAAGGAATACTAATGATGAACAAAAAATTTACATAAATACTAGTATCGACATGTTACGAATGAATTACTTATTAATGATAATCGTTAAATATAGTGCTAATAGTAACCAAAGTGTAGAATAATACTTAACGAGAACTAACATGTTACAGTATTAAAAAACAAGAAACACCAATCAGAACTATTGATGATATACTTTAATATGAGAAGTTTTTAAAATATATTAATAAGAATATATTGTCTGATAGTACTGCGATTAATGATATATAGCCACGAGTGTGTAGTCCGAATAATCAAGATTTTCAGAGGAAAATGATATTGATATATAACTTATAATACAGTTCTTGATAATGACAAATTTAAGAAGGTTCTGTTATTAAAATATCTTTGATATGTACTAATATTTAATAATTTCATTTGTACTTTAATTATGAAAAGTTGATGAACATACCTAACAATGAGACAACTGTAGGAACTAATTCATAATGTAATACCTCAAGTAAGGACATAAATATTTACTAGTATATGCTAATAGTATGACTAATATTCAGAAGGTATCGATGAACCTTAATGTGTACTTAATAATAAGAAGTTTATATATAGACATAGATAAATGTACAAAATTTATAATATGCTAGTAATGGCATTGTTGTAAGATACTTCGAAATACATGTCAACTTTAGAAGTTATTATTAATAAAGGCTATGGCTTAATTGTGACTAAGTTTACAATATAGCTCATGAAAATCGCAAGGTACATTTAATGATAACTTTATATGTGTACTAATTATGAATGGGGCAAGTTTTATAATTAACTAATATCGGGTAAGTCTTTCATAATATACCTAATTACATGTATAGAATATACTGAATCAATCGATAAGTTTATCAATATACTAAATAATGACACAAAGTTTATAATAAGTACACGGCCTAATAATGACTAATTTTTATGAAACGTTAGCTATTAATTAGGTTAAGTTTATGTGTATAAAAAGTTAAACGAATGATACCTTAAGAATACGGACCTTTATAATGACAAGTATAGAAACATATTAATAATGAAAAAATTACTAGATTACTGTTAAATAAGCTAATACTACTAATAATAATAATTATAGAACAATACTAATTAATAGATACAGATTAAAGATAACTATTAATGACTTTAAATGTGTAATCTATAATTGACAAAGATTTAGAATATATAGTAATAGATAGAAATTTTAAAATAATTCTATTAATGATAATTTTAAAAATTTACCAATAGTGGACAAGCTTAAAGAATATGAATGACTGGGGTGACACGATAAGATTTACATTGTTTTATGAAAGAGTACTAATTTAATTGAATAACTCTAAATATGCTAGCTCATAAATCACATGATTTAGAATAACTTGTAGCCTCAAGTCTAGAAGGTAATATTCTGATAACATGTGATTATGAGTACATATTAGAGTTATCATTAATAGTACTTTCTAAACATGTAATTATCGTTCATATTCTAAGCTTGTCACTATTGGTACACTTTAAATTTATCATTAATAGAATATTCTAAAATTTCATTATTACTATATATTCTAAACTTGTCATTAATAGTACACATTAAAGTATTAATAGTATCTTTAATCTGATCATTATTAGTATGTTCTATAATTATTATTATTAGTATTAGTTATTAACAGTATCTTGTAATTTTTTCATTATTAATATGTTCTATACTTGTCATTATAAGTATATTCTTAACGTATCATTGTTACTATACATTAAACTTACCATTAATAGTACTTTCTAAAATTGTCATTATTAGTATATTATAAACTTGTCATTATTAGTATATTATAAACTTACATTATTAGTATATTATTACATTATTAGTATATTATAAACTTACCCATTAGTATATTATAAACTTGCCCCATTCATAATTAGTACACATTAAAAGTTATCATTAAATGTACCTTGCATAAAAAGTATATTGTAAACTTGTCACATTAAAGCTATTATTAATAATAACTTCTAAAGTTGACATTATTTGTATATTACAAAATTGCCATTACTAGCATATTCTAAATTTGTCATTATTAGTATATTTTAACTTCTTATTACTAATACACATTAAGGTTATCATACCTTCTAAACTTGTCATAATTAGAATATTATAAATTTGTCCTTATTGATATACATTATGATATTCTACAGTTGTCATTGTTAGTATATTATAAACTTTTCATTATTAGTACAAATGAAATTATTCAATATTAGTACATATCAAAGATATTTAATAGAACCTTCTTAAATTGTCATTATCAAAACGTATTAAAGTTATTATAAATATCATTTTCTAAAATATTGATTATTGGTACACATTGTATATATCATTAATAGTACTATCGACAATATTTATTATTAATATATTCTAAACTTCTCATATTAAAGTTATCATCAATAGTTCCGACTGAACATGTTATTCTTAGTATATTCTAAACTTGTTACTATTAGTACATATTAAAGTTATCATTAAAAGTATATTCTAAACATGTCATTACTAGTATTTTGTAAATTTTTCACTATTAGTACTCATTAAAGTAATTATTAGTATACATTAAACGCTATACGTTTTTTCTAAATTTCCCATTTTATTATAAATTAAATTTCTCATTAACATGTAAACTTGTCATATTCTAAACTTTTCATTATCATTTCACATAGATTTTATCTTTAATAGTGCTTATCATTATTTTTATATTCTAAACTTCTCATTAATAGTATATACTAAACTTCTCACTATTAATAAACATTAAAGTTATCCTTAATAGTACCTTCTAAACTTGGCATTATTAGTATATTCTAAGCTTGTCGTTAAGTTAACGTTATCAATTATAGTACCTTCTAAACTTACCCTTATTAGTATTTAGTACTTTGTTTATATTATTACACATTAAAGTTATCATTAATAGTACCTTCTAAAAGTTGTCATTAAGGTACCTTCTGAACTTATCTTTATTTGTATATTACAAAAATGCTATTTTTAGTGTATTAATTCTTAACTTTAATGAGTCCTAATAATGACAAATTAGAATACTAATAATAGCATGTATGGAAGAAAAAACGAATGATAACTTTAATATGTACTAATAATCACAGATTCAAAATAACTAATGTGTACTAATAATCACAGGTTTACAATATTTTAATAATGATATGTTTAGAAGGTTACGTTAATGTGTAGTAATAATGACACGTTTGAAATATATTAATAATGCAAGGTTTAGAAAATACTAATAATAGCATAGTAGATGTTGCTATTAATGATAACTATAAAACTACAACTATAACTATAATACTATAAAACTATATAATAATTAGTTTTGAATATACTAACAATGACATGTTTAGAAAACACTACTAATGATAACTCTCATATGTACTAATACTCAAAATTTTAAAATATACTAATAATGACAAGTTTAGAATAATGATAATCTCGGGATATATTATTATTACCAATTTTAGAATATACTAATAATGATATACTGATAAAGTTTAGATATGTTTAGTATATTTGAATATACTAATAATAATAAGTTTAGAATATACTAATAATGAAAGTTGAATATCCGAAAAATGACAAAATTATAATGACAATTTTAAAGGCAGAGGTTTACAATATTTCAATAATGACATGTTACATTAATGATAACGTTAATGTAACACGTTTGAAATATATTAGTAATGCAAGGTTTAGAAAATACTAATAATAGCATAGTAGAAGTTGCTATTAAAGATAACTATAATACGTACTAATAATTAGTTTTGAATATGACAATGACATGTTTAGAATATACTAATAATGACAAGTTTAGGATAATGATAAACTCGGAATATATTATACTACCAAGTTTAGAATATACTAATAATGGTAAGGATACAAGGTCCTAGTAATGATAACTTCAATGTATACTAATAAAAATTTACAATACCGAAGAAGGTATACTAATAGCGATGTTTCGAATTTACGAACAATGACAACTTAAGAAAGTATTGTCAGTGATAACTAATGTGTACTATTATAAATAATGTGTACTATTATAAATAATGTGTACTATTATAAATAATAATATTATAAATAATGTGTACTATTATAAATAATAATATTATAAATAATGTGTACTATTCTAAATAAGCTTTAATGGGTACTAATAATGACAAGTGTTGAATATACCAATAATGACAAATTTAGAATATGCTAATAATGTCAGGTTTAGAATATACTTGTAATGACAAGTTTAGAATACACCAATAATAACAAATTTAGAAGGTATTATTAATGAAAAATTTAGTATGTACGAGCTCAGAATATACTAAGAATCACAAGATTAGAATAATGACATAATTAGAGTATACTAATGATAAGCTTAGAAGATAATATTTATGATAACTTTAATGTGTAAAATTTTAGAATATATTGATAATGGCAAGTTTAGAAAATAATATAAACGACAACTTTACAAGGTTCTATATATGATAACTATAATTTGTACTAATAATGACAAGATTAGAACGTACTAATAATGACAAACTTAGAATAGTATTATAATTAAAAATTCAATGTCTTGTGATAATGTTTGGTATATACTAATAATGACAAGTTTAAAGGCACTATTAATGATAGTTTTAATATGTACTAATTATCACATGTTTACAATATTGTAGTAATTTAAAGTTTAAAAGGTTATATCAATGATAATGTTAATGTGTAGCAATAATGACACGTTTGAATTATATTAATAATGCAAAGTTTAGTAAATACTAATAATAGCATGTTTAGAAGTTGCTATTAATGATAACTATAATACGTACTAATAATGATTAGTTTTGAAAAAAGCTAACAATGTCATGTTACGGAGCCAGTAATAATGATAACTAACAGGTAGTAATACTCACAATTTTAGAATATACAAATAATAACAAGTTTTAAATAATTGTAAACTTTGGAATATATTAGTATTGCCAAGTTTAGAATATATTAATAACGACAAGTTTAGAATACCAAATAAAATATGTTTAGTATTTACTAATACTGATATGTTTCGAATATAAGAACAATGGCAACTTTAGAAAATATTGTTAATGATAACTTTAATGTGTACTAATAACTAGGGTTTAGAACATACAAATATTGACAAGCTTTAATGTGTACTAATAATGACAAGTGTAGAATATACTAATAATGACAAATTTAGAATATGCTAATAATGTCAGGTTTAGAATATACTTGTAATGGCAAGTTTAGATTACACTAATATTTACAAAGTTAGAAGGTATTATTAATGATGTGTACTAATAATAGCGAGTTTAGAATATACTAGGAATGACAAATTTGGAATAATGACATGTTTAGAATATACTAATGATAAGCTGAGACGATAATTATTATGATAACTTCACTGTGTACACGTTTAATATATATTAATCATAAGTTTAGAAATGACTAATAATGACAACTTTAGTAGGTACTATATATTATGAATATTATAATATAATATAATATTTGTACTAATAATGACAAGTTTAATATGATAAAGTAAAATATGATATCAATGAAAACTTCCATGTCTTCTAATGATTAATGTTTGGGATATACTAATAATGACAAGGTACTCTTAATGATAATTTAAATGTGTACTAATAACAAGCTTGGAATATATGAATATTGACATCACTAGAAAATATTGATGATATCGTTAATGTGCACTAATAATGACATTTATGATATACTATTAATGATAACTTTAACGTGTACTAATAAAGAGAAACTTTTAATGATAACTTAAATATGTATTGATAATAACAAGTCTATAATATACAAAAATTGACAAGTGTAGAGGGTACCATTGATAATAAATTGAATGTGTACTAAAATGACAAATTTAGAAAGGTACTATTAATGATAACTTTAATGTCTAGTTACAAAGACAAGTTTATAAGGTACTATCAATGATAACTTTAATGTGTACTAATAATGACAAGTTTAAAATACAGTAATAATGACAAGTTCAGTAAGTACTATTACTGTAAACTTTAATGTAATCCAATAATGACAAATTTAGAAAACACCAATAATGAGAAGTTTAAATTATACTAAAAATGAGATGTTTAGAAGATACCATTAATGATAACTTATATGGCAAATGGCAAATGATGACAAGCTTAGAATATACTAATAAAAAGTTAAGAAACTACTATTAATGATAACTTCAAAGTGTAATAATACTGTCAAGATTATGATATGCTAATAATCACAATAAAATAAACTAATGTGTACTAATGTTGAAAAGTTTAGAACATATAAAAATGGCATGTTAGAAGATAAGTTTAAATTATACTGATAATGACAAGTTTAATATGATAATAATAATGACGATTTTAGAAGGTACTAATATGTGCTAATGTGGTAATACACTAAAATAGAATTTTTGCAATATACAAGTAAAGATAAGTTCAGAAGGTACATTAATGACAACTTTTAGAAGGTACTATTAATGATAACTTTAATGTGTACTAAAATAAACAAGGTACTATATACTAATAAGGGTAAGTTTAGAAGGTACTATAACTGATAACGTTAACTTGTACTAATAACGACAAGCTTGGGATATACTAATAATGACAAGTTTAGAAGATACTACTAAAGATATCTTTAATGTCTATTAATACTATTAATGAGAAGTTTAGAATATACTAATAATGACAAGTTTGGAAAGCACTATTAAAGATAAAATCTATGCGAAATGATAACGAAAAGTTTAGAATATGACAAGTGTACATGTTAATGAAAATTTTAATTTACAATAAAATGGGAAATTTAGAAAAAACGTATAGCGTTTAGCAGGTACTATTAGTAAAATCTTTAATGTGTATCAATAATTACTATAATGTGTACTAATAGTGAAAATTTTAGAAAATACTCGTAATGACATGTTTAGAATATACATTTAATAATAACTTTAATACTCGTATCCACTAACAGTAACAAGTTTAGAATATACTAAGAATAACATGTTCAGTCGGAACTATTGATGATAACTTTAATATCAGAAGTTTAGAAAATATTAATAATGAATATTCTCGATATATTAATGATATACTATGTGTACTAATAATCAAACTTTAGAAAATTATATATATAATAACTTTAATATGTTTTAATAATGACAATTTTAGAAGGTTCTATTAAATAACTTTGATATGTACTAATATTGAATGATTTGATTTGTACTAATAATGAAAAATTTATAATATACTAACAATGACAACTATAGAATATTATTTATAATAACTTTAATATGTTTTAATAATGACAATTTTAGAAGGTTCTAATAAATAACTTTGATATGTGATTTGATTTGTACTAATAACACATTAAAGTTTACAATATACTTATAATGCAAGATACAATTAATGATCATTTTAATGGAAAGACTAGAATATACCAACAATGACTTTAATATGTACTAATAGTGAAATTTTTAAGATATGCTAATAACGGTAAGTTTGTAATATACTAATAATGACTAAGTTTAAAAGATATATTAATAATGCATTTAATTTTGACAAGTTTAATGTGTACTAATAATCAGAAGTTTGCAATATACTAATAAAAAGAGGTTTAGAAGGCACAGGTATGTGTACTAATAATGGAAAGATTAGAATATACCAATAATTACAAGTACTGTTCAGGATGACTTTAATTTGTACTAATGATAAGCAAGTTTGTAATATACTAATAAAGACAAGTTTAGAATGCACTTTAACTAATAAATTTAATGTGTACTTATAATAAAAAGTTTAGAATATGGTAATGATAAGTTTAGAATGTACTATTAAGATCTTTAATGACAAGTTTAGAATATAGTAATAATGAAAAGCTTAGAAGGTACTATCATTGACAAGTTTAGAATGTACTTATAATGAAAAGTTTGGAGAATATTTTCAACGTTAATGTTATACTAATAAATACAAACAAATACAAAAACTACAAAATACAAAAATACAAAAAAATACAAACATACGAAAATTACAAAACAAATACAAATACAAATACAAATACAAATACAAATACAAATACAAATACAAATACAAATACAAATACAAATACAAATACAAATACAAATACAAATACGAATACAAATACAAATACAAATACAAATACAAATACAAATACAAATACAAATACAAATACAAATACAAATACAAATACAAATACAAATACAAATACAAATACAAATACAAATACAAATACAAATTTATAAGCTATTAATAATAACTTTAATGTGTTCTGAAAATGAATAGTTTAGAATATACCAACTTTAATGTGAACTAGTAATGTGTACTACACATTAGTAGTATTGATAGTATCTTTAAAGTGAACTAGTAATTACGGGTAGGTACTATTAATGATAACTTTTATGTTTACCAACAATGAGATGCTTAGAATATACTAAAAATGACAATTTTATACGGAACTATTTATGATAACCTTTAAGTTTAGTAATGATGACAAGTATACTAATAATGAAAATAATGATAACTGAAGAGTTTATAATATACAAATAATAAAAAGTTTAGAATAGAAAACAATGACAAGTTTAGAAGAAACTAATATTGACATGTTTAAAATATAGTAATAATGTTTAAAAAATCTTATTAAATGATAACTTTAATGTGTACTAATAATGGCACGTAATAATAAGAAGTTTAGAAGTTACTGTTAATGAAAGTTTATAATATCCTAGTTAAGACAAGTTTAGAATATACTAATAATAACAAGTTGACAAGTTACTATAATTGTTAACTATTATAATGACAAGTTTAGAATTTAGAATATACTAATAATGATAAGATTAGAAGGTACTCTTAATGATAAATTTAATGTGTACTAATAATGCCAAATTTGGAATATACTAATAATAAAGATTAGAATATACTATTAATGATAAGTTGACTAATAATGACGAGTTTTGAATATACTAATAATGATGTGTTTAGAATATACTAGCTTAAATTATAATAATAATGACAAGGTATGATAACTTTAATATGCACTAATATACTAAGATTGCAAGTTTAGAAGATACTGTTAAAGGTAACTTTAATGTTTGGAAAGAATGACAAGTGTGGAATATACTAATAACGATAAGTTTAGAAGATTCTACTAACGATACTACTAACAAGTTTACAGTATTTTGATAATGACGTTATATTAATGATGACGTTAATATGTAGTAATAATGACAAGTTTAAAATTTATCAATAATGCAAACTAGAAAATACTAGTATTAGCAAATTAGAAGTTGCTTTTAATGACAAGTATGATATAAGTTTTCAATATACTAACAATGACATGTTTAGAAGACACTACAAATGATAACTTTAATGTGTTCTAATACTCATAAGTTTAGATTAGACTAATAATGACAAGTTTAGAATAATGGTAAACTCGGTAAATAATATTATTACAAGTTTAGAATATACTAATAATGATAAGTATAGAAGGTCCTAGTAATGATGATTTTAATGTATATTAATAAAGTTTAGAATAACAAGAAAGATATGTTTAGTATTTACTAATAATGATGTTTCGAATTTACGAGCAGTGACAACTTTAGAAAGTATTGTTAATGATAACTAATGTGTACCAATAATGACATATCTAGAATATGCTCATAATGTCCTGATTAGAATAAACTAATAATAACAAATTTAGAAGGTATTATTAATGATAATTTTAGTATGTACTAATAATAACGAGCTTAGAATATACTAAGAATGACAAGATTAGAATAATGACATGTTTAGAGTATACTAATGATATGCTTAGATGATATTTATAACTTTAATGTTTAGAATATATTAATAATGACAATTTTAGAAATTACTAAAACGACAAATTTAGAAAGTTCCATATATGATAACTATAATTTGTACTAATAATGACAAGTTTAGAACGTACTAATAAAGACAAATTTAGAATGTACTATAAATAAAAACTTTAATGTCTTCATATAATTAATGTTTGGAATATACTATTAATGATAACTTTAATATAATAATCACAAGTTTACAATATTGTAATGAAGAAGTACTCTATAAATCCCTCCCAAATGTTAAGAACAACTTACCATACGCCGAAAATGTAGTTATCATGGGTTATCTGAATGGACACATTGAAAAAGATCGCAAAGGATTTGGTATGGGTAGACAAGCATAGAACAAAAATACACCGACAAGCCCATAATTTACCTTAAATCACATAAGATTTTTCAGAGATGTAAAAAAACGTAATATAGATGTCATGCAGTTCAGACCATAGGCTGTTTGTGGGCAAACTGGAACATGCCAAATCAAAACCTCTGAAGAGTATAGGCATAAAACGATTTTTGAACAAATATATTCCAATGCAGATTGAGAGAAAATAGAACCGAAGATGCTGAAAGAGAAGGTTTGGTTGGTCGCCTTTCATTCGGCGATTACAAGACTTGACAAAGAAGTTATGCAATACTTATGCAGTTGGAAGAAAAAATGAACACTCTAGTGCAGCGTTTCTCAACACTCTAGTGCAGCGTTTCTCAACAAAAAACAACAACTATCTTTCTCATTTTAATATCATCGTAATAATAGGTTAGATAGAATGATGTATACATTACATTATTACAAGTCTAGAATATATCGTGCGTGTTTAATTATATTACGCATATGAAATTGAATAAAAAATCAAAAGTGCATTAGCTTATCTAACGTTATCATTAATAGGCACTTTTAAACTTATCATTATTGCTATATTTTAAACATGTCAATATTAGTTTCTTCTAAACTTGTCATTATTTTTTATTCTAAACTTCTTATTATTACGTGTACACATTAAAGTTATCATTAATAGGATCATTTAAGCATATCACTATATCTATATTTTAAAATTGTCAATGTTAGTTTCTTCTAAACTTGTCATTATTTTTTTTTATTATTTGTATATCATAAACTTCTCAGTATTAGTACATTGTAAATTTATCATTAATAGCACTTTCTAAACTTGTCATTATTAGTATATTCTAAACTTGTCATTATTACTAAGCTATCATTAGTTATCATTGATAGTTCCTTCTAATATTGTCATTTTTAGTATATTGTAAACATCTCATTCTTGGTACACATTAAAGTTATCATTAATAGTACCTTCCCGACCTTTATTTGTAAATCCTAAACTTATTATTAGTAATTATTAGTTCATTTTAAAGGTACCTTTTACCTGACATTACTAGTAATTAAAGTTAGAAGTACATTCTAAAATTGTCCTTATTAGCTTATTCTAAACTTCTTATTATTAGTATATTCTAAACTTTTCATTTTGAGAACACATTAAAGTTACTATCATTAATAATATTTTCCAAACTTTTCAATATTAGTACATTCTAAACTGGTCAATAATAGTACCTTCTAAACTTATCTCTAAACTTTTTATTATTAGTACATATTAAATTTATCAGTTAGAGTGCATTCTAAACTTGTCTTTATTAATATATTACAAACTTGCTTATTATTGGTACAAACTTGCTTATTATTAGTACAAATTAAAGTTATCTTGAACAGTACATTTTAAATTTGTAATTATTGGTATATTTTAATCTTTCCATTATTAGTACACATACCTGTACCTTCTAAATCTCTCATTATTAGTATATTGTAAACTTCTGATTATTAGTACACATTAAAGTTATTATTAATAATACCTTCTAAATCTCTCATTATTAGTATATTGTAAAGTTATGTACACATTAAACTTATTATTAATAATACCTTCTATACTTGTCAAAGTTACATGCATTATTAATTTACCTATTAAAATTTTCATTATTAGTATATTACAAACTTACCTTTATTAGTATATTTTACATTTTTCATTATTAGTACACATCAAAGTCATTGTTAGTACACATAAAAGTTATCATTTACTGTACCTTGAATTATAAGTATATTGTAAACTTCTCATTATTAGTACACATTAAAACACATTAATGATAGTTACAATAACTTGTCAAAGTTGATGTTTATATGTTTTTTAAACTTGACATTATTCTTAACTTGCCATTATTAGCATATTCTAAATTTGTCATTAAAGTTTGCACATTAAAGTTATCATACAATAGGGCCTTCTGAACTTGTCATTATTAGTATATTCTAAACTTGTTATTACTAGTACACATTAAAGTTATCATTAATAATACCTTCTAACCTTGTCATATTTAGAATATTATAAATTTGTCCTTATTGATACACATTATTAGGATATTCTTGAGATGTCATTATCAGTATTTTCTAAACTTGCCATTATTAGTATAAATTAAATCGATAATGAATTCCTTCTAAACTTCTCATTTTTTGTGTTTGTACACATTAAATATTTTAGTAATAGTACCTGCTAAACGTTATACGTTTTTTCTAAAGTTCCCATTTGTATTATCAATCAAAATTTTCATTAATATGTAAACTTGTCATATTCTAAACTTTTCATTATTATTTCACATAGAATTTATCTTTAATAGTGTCTTCCAAACTTGTCATTATTAGTATATTCTAAACTTCTCATTGACAGTACATATTTAACTTATCACTATTAATAGACATTAAAGTTACCATTAATAGTACCTTCTAAACTTGTCATTATTAGCTTGTCGTTATTAAGCTAAGCTTGTAATTATTAGTACAAATTAACGTTATCAATTATAGTACCCTCTAATATATTGTACTTTGTATATATTAGTACACATTAAAGTCTTCGTTAACGGTACCTTATAAAAGTTGTCATTAAGGTACCTTCTGAACTTATCTTTATCTGTACATTACAAAAAAGCTATAATTATCATTTTAGTTTATATTAAACTAGTCATTAGTAGTATATTGGAAACTCGTAGGTATTTCTATATTCTCAACTTCTCATTATTAGTATACTTAAACGTTTCATTATTAGTACACATTAAAATTAGCATTAATGATACCTTCTAAATTTGTAATTATTAGTATATTTTGAACTTGTCATTATTAGTATATTCTAAACTTGTCATTCTTAATATATTCTAAAATTCTAATTAACAGACAAGTCTAGAATATACAAATAATGACAAATTTAGGATGTATTATTGATAACTTTAATGAGTACTTATAATAAGTTTAGAATATACATACAATGACAACTTTAATATATACAAAGAATGAAAAGTTCATAAGTAACCATTAATGATAAATGTGTATTAATAAACAAGTTCATAATGTGATAAAGATAACAAATTTAGAACCTAATAATTAGAACATGTATATTAGGTACTATTAATGACAATTTTAATGTGTACTAATAATGAAAAATTAGGAATATACTATTATTGACAAATTTAGAAGGTAGTATATAATAATTATATTAATGTTTAATAATAATGAGAAGTTTAGATATACTAATAATGATCATTTTAGAACATACTAATAACAAGTTTAAAATATACAAAAAATAACAAAATTACAATAAGTTAATAATTACAAATTCAGAATATACTAAACAATGCTAATAAAGACAAGTTTAGAATATACTTATAATAAGTTTAGAACATACTAAAAAGGACAATTTTAGAAGGTGCTATTAATGATAACTTTGATATGTACTAGTACAAATAATGACAAGTTTAGAATATACTAATAATGTCAAGCTTAGAAACTATTAATGATATTTTTGACGAAATAGTTAAAAAACTCTATTAAATAACTATTAACTTTTAATTGTTGTATACTAATATTGACAAGTTTAGAAGGTTCTATTAGATAAAATTGTGTACTAATAATGACAAATTTAGAATAATGACACTTTCAGAATATACAAATAATGATAATTTTGGAAGGTATTAGACACTATAACTTTAATGTATACTAAAAATGACAAGCTAAGAATACACTAATAATGACAAGTTTGGAATATACGAATAATGACAATATGAAAATGCTCTAATAATAAAACTTTACAAGGTAATGTTATTGATATACTGAGAATGAAAAGTCGAAATTATCCTAATAATGAAAAATTTAGTAACTTTAATGACATATATAGAAGTACTATTAAGATAACTTTAATGTGGCTAATAATGACGTTTAAAATATACTACAGTAATAATAACAACTTTAATGTGTGCTTATAATGATATGTTTAGAATATACTAATGATGACAAGTTTAGTAGGAAATATTGATGATAACTAATAATAAAAGTTTAGAAGGTACTATTAATGATACATCTAATGTGTTCTAAAAATGACAAGCTTAGAATATACTAATACATAGGTTCAGAAGTCACTGTTAATGAGTGCTAATTATGAGAATTTTAGAATATACCAATAATGATAAGTTTAGAAGGTACTAATAACAAAAACTTTAATTTGTATTATTAATTAAAAGTTTATCATATAATATGATTATATGATAAACTTTTCATTAATAATACATATTTTTAGTTTTTAACTTTTTAATAATGAGTTTCCTTTCTACAAATTATGATAAGTTTAGAATATACAAATAGTAACAAGTATAGAAGGAACTATTACTGATAACCATAAGGTGTTCTAAAAATGTCAATTTTATAATATACTAATAATGACATGTTTAGAATATACTAACATAGAGAAGTTTAGAAAGTACTATTAATGAAAACTTTAATGTGAAATAATAATGAAAAATTTAGATATAACTAATTTGAACTAATAAGGACAAGTTTAGAACATACTAATAATGACCGTTCTATGAATAAATAATACTAATAATGCCATGTTTAGAATTAACGATGAAAAGTTTAGAAGGTACGATCAAATATAACTTTAAGGAGAAGTTTAGAATATACTAAGAATGACAGGCTTAGGCGGATCTATCAATGAAATATTTAATTTGTTTTAATAATCACAAATTCAAAATATACAATTGGTGACAAAGTTAGAATATTTTAAGAACGATAATTTTAATGTGTTCTAATAAGGAGATGTTCATAATAGCCAAATAATGAAAAATTAGGAAGATACCTTAAATTAATTTTTAGTATATACTATCAATGAGAAGTTTAGAATATACTAATAATGACAAGTTTGAAAGGCATTATTAAAGATAAATTCTATGCGAAATGATAATGAAAAGTTTAGAATATGACAACTTTACATATTAATGAAAATTTTAATTTATAATATAATTGGGAAGTGTACTAATAATTACTTTAATGAGTACTAATAATGAACAATTTACAAAATATTAGTAATGATAGCTAATAAATTGAATGTGTATTAAAATGACAAATTTAGATAGGTACTATTAATGATAACTTTAATGTCTAGTTACAAAGACAAGTTTATGAGGTACTATTAATGATAACTTTAATGTGTACTAATAATTATAAGTTAAAAATACAGTAATAATGACAAGTTCAGAAAGTACTATTACTGTAAAATTTAATGTAATCCAATAATGCCAAATTTAGAAAACACCAATAATGAAAAGGTTAAATTATACTAAAAATGAGATGTTTAGAAGGTACTATTAATGATAACTTATATGGCAAATGGCAAATGATGACAAGCTTAGAATATACTAATAAAAAGTTAAGAAACTACTATTAATGATAACTTCAATGTGTACCAATACTGTTAAGATTATTATATGCTAATAATCACAATAAAATAAATAAATGTGTACTAATGTTGAAAAGTTTAGAATACATAAAAATGGCATGTTTAGAAGATAGGTTTAGAATGTACTGATAATGACAAGTTTAATATAATAATAATAATAAAGATTTTAGAATGTGCTAATATACAGTAATAATGACAAGTTCAGAAAGTACTTTTACTGTAAACTTTAATGTAATCAATTAATGGCAAATTTAGAAAACACCAATAATGAGAAGTTTAAATTATACTAAAAATGTATAGCTTTAATGTGTACTAATAATGACAAGTGTAGAATATACTAATAAAAAGTTAAAAAACTCCTATTAATGATAACTTCAATGTGTACTAATACTGTCAAGATATGCTAATAATCACAATAAAATAAATTAATGTGTACAAATGTTGAAAAGTTTAGAATATATAAAAATGGCATGTTTAGAAGAAAACTTTAGAAGATAAGTTTAGAATATACTGATAATGACAAGTTTAATATAATAATAATAATGACGATTTTAGAAGGTTCTAATATGTGCTAATGAGGTGATAATGACAAGTTTAGAATATACTAAAGTAGCATTTTTGATAACTTTAATGTGTACTAATATAAATAAGGTACTATATACTAATAAGGGTAAGTTTCGAAGGTACAATAACTGATAACGTTATCTTGTACTAATAACGACAAGCTTGGAATATACTAAGAATGGCAACTTTAGAAGATACTATTAAAGATATCTTTAATGTCCATTAATAGTCATAAGTTTATATACTAATAGTGATAAGTGATAAGATTATAGATATAAGTGATAAGATTTATATACTAATAGTGATAAGTTTAATGAGAAGTTAATGAGAAGTTTAGAATATACTAATAATGACAACTTTAGAAAGCACTATTAAAGATAAAATCTATGCGAAATGATAATGAAAAGTTTAGAATATGACAAGTTTACATGTTAATGAAAAATTTAATTTACAATGAAATGGAAAATTTAGAAAAAACGTATAGCGTTTAGCAGGTATTATTAGTAAAATCTTTAATGTGTATTAATAATTACTTTAATGAGTACTAATAGTAATTTTTTTACAAAATACTAGTAATGACACGTTTAGAATATACATTTAATAACAAATTTAATACTTATATGCACTGATAGTAACAAGTTTTGAATATACTAAGAATAACATGTTCAGTCGGAACTGTTGATAACTTTAATATCAGAAGTTTAGAAAATGAATATTGTCGATAGTACTAGTAATGATATATACAATGTGTACTAATAATCAAACTTTAGAAAATTATATTTATAATAACTTTAATGTTTTAATAATGACAATTTTAGAAGGTTCTATTAAATAACTTTGATATGTTAGATTGAATGATTTGATTTGTAGTAATAATGAAAAGTTTATAATATACTAACAATGAAAGGTATAGAATATTATCATAATATGTATTAATAAGGACAAATTTAGAGTATTCTAATTATGACAAGTCTAGAAGGTATTATTTATGATAAATTTAATGTGTACTAGTAATACCAACTTTAGAATACTGTAACAATGACAAGTTTATAAGGTACTATTGCATGATAACTTTAATGTACATTAATCATGGCAAATTTAGAATATGCTAGTAATGGCAATTTTGTAATATACAAATAATGTCAATTTTAGAAGGTATTATTAATAATAGCTCTAATGTGAGAAGTTTACAATATACTTATAATGCAAGATACAGTTAATGATAATTTTTTATTGTATACCAACAATGACTTTAATATGTACTAATAATGATTTTTTTTTAAATATACTAATAACGGTAGGTTTGTAATATACTAATAATGACTAATTTAAAAGATATATTAATAATGCATTTAACTTTGACAAGTTTAATGTGTACTAATAATCAGAAGTTTGCAATATACTAATAAAAAGAGGTTTAGAAGTCACAGATATGTGTACTAATAATGGAAAGATTAGAATATAACTTTAATTTGTACTAATTATAAGCAAGTTTGTGATATACTAATAAAGACAAGTTTAGAATGCACTCTAACTAATAAATTTAATGTGTACTAATAGTAAAAAGTTTAGAATATGGAAATGATAAGTTTAGAATGTACTATTAAGATCTTTAATGATAAGTTTAGAATATGGTAATAATGAGAAGCTTAGAAGGTACTATCATTGACAAGTTTGTAATGAAAAGTTTGGAAAATATTTTCAACGTTAATGTTATACTAATAAATACAAACAAATACAAAAAATACAAAATACAAAAATTCAAAAAAATTAGAAAATACAAACATACAAAAACTACAAGACAAATACAAATACAAATACAAATACAAATACAAATACAAATACAAATACAAATACAAATACAAATACAAATACAAATGCTAGTAATGGCAATTTTGTAATATACAAATAATGTCAATTTTAGAAGGTATTATTAATAATAGCTCTAATGTGAGAAGTTTACAATATACTTATAATGCAAGATACAGTTAATGATAATTTTTTATTGTATACCAACAATGACTTTAATATGTACTAATAATGATTTTTTTTAAATATACTAATAACGGTAGGTTTGTAATATACTAATAATGACTAATTTAAAAGATATATTAATAATGCATTTAACTTTGACAAGTTTAATGTGTACTAATAATCAGAAGTTTGCAATATACTAATAAAAAGAGGTTTAGAAGACACAGATATGTGTACTAATAATGGAAAGATTAGAATATAACTTTAATTTGTACTAATTATAAGCAAGTTTGTGATATACTAATAAAGACAAGTTTAGAATGCACTCTAACTAATAAATTTAATGTGTACTAATAGTAAAAAGTTTAGCATATGGAAATGATAAGTTTAGAATGTACTATTAAGATCTTTAATGATAAGTTTAGAATATGGTAATAATGAGAAGCTTAGAAGGTACTATCATTGACAAGTTTGTAATGAAAAGTTTGGAAAATATTTTCAACGTTAATGTTATACTGATAAATACAAACAAATACAAAAAATACAAAATACAAAAATTAAAAAAAAAATAGAAAATACAAACATACAAAAACTACAAGACAAATACACAAATACAAATACAAATACAAATACAAATACAAATACAAATACAAATACAAATACAAATACAAATACAAATACAAATACAAATACAAATATAAATAAAAATACGAATACAAATACAAATACAAATACAAATACAAATACAAATACAAATACAAATACAAATACAAATACAAATACAAATACAAATACAAATACAAATACAAATACAAATACAAATACAAATATGATAATAATGACTAGTTTAGAATATACTAATAATAAAAGTTTAGAAAGTACTATTAATGATAACAGAAGAGTTTATAATATACAAATAATAAAATGTTTAGAATAGAAAATAATGAGTTTAGAATAGAAAATAATGACAAGTTTAGAGGAAACTAATATTGACATGTTTAAAATATAGCATTAGTGATATGTTCAAAAGATTTTATTAAATGATAACTTTAATGTGTACTAACAATGGCACGTAATGATATGAAGTTAATGTTAATGTTAATGTTAATGTTAATGAAATTTTATAATATACTAGTTAAGACAAGTTTAGAATATACTAATAAAAACAAGTTGAGAAGTTACTATCATTGTTAACTTTTATATGTACTAATAATGACAAGTTTAGAATTTAGAATATACTAATAATGATAAGATTAGAAGGTACTCTTAATGATCAATTTAATGTGTACTAATAATGACAAGTTTTGAATATACTAATAATGATGTGTTTAGAATATACTAGTTTAAATTATAATAATAATGACAAGGTATGCTAACTTTATTATGTACTAATAATCACAGGTTTAGAATAAACTTACAATGGCATTTAGAATATACTAGGATTGACAAGTTTAGAAGATACTGTTAAATGTAATTTTAATGTTTAAAAATAAAGACAAGTGTGGAATATATTAATAACGATAAGTTAAGAACGTTCTACCAATGATAACTTTATTTTGTACTAATAATGACAAGTTTAGCATATAAGTTTACAAGGTACTATTAACAATAACTTTAATTTGTATTAATGAATACAACTTTAAGGTGTACTAATCATATAATGACAAATTTAGAATATAATAATAAGTTTAGAATATACTAATAATAATAAGTTTAGAATATACTAATAATGAAAGTTTAGAATATCCGAATAATGACGTTTATAATATTAATTATAACTTTAATGTGTACTAATAATCACAAGTTTACAGTATTTCAATAATGACATGTTATATCAATGATGACGTTAATGTTTGAAATATATTAATAATGCAAAGTTTAGAAAATACTAATAATAGCAAATTAGAAGTTGCTATTAATGACAAGTATGATACGTACTAATAATAAGTTTTTAATATACTAACAATGACATTTTTAGAAGACACTACAAATGATACCTTTAATATAAACTAATACTCATAAGTTTAGAATAGACTTATAATGACAAGTTTAGAATAATGGTAAACTCGGTATATAATATTATTACAAAGTTTAGAATATACTAATAATGATAAGTATAGAAGGTCCTAGTAATGATCATTTTAATGTATACTAATAAAGTTTAGAATAACAAGAAAGATGTGTTTAGTATTTACTAATAATATGTTTCGAATTTACGAACAGTGACAACTTTAGAAAGTATTGTTAATTATAACTAATGTTTACTAATAATGACAAATGTAGAATATCCCAATAATGAAAAATCTAGAATATGCTCATAATGTCATGATTAGAATACACTAATAATATCAAATTTAGAAGGTATTATTTATGATAAATTTAGTATGTACTAATAATAACGAGCTTAGAATATACTAAGGACAAGAATATACTAAATACTAATGATATGCTTAGATGATATCTATGGTAACTTTAATATTTAGAATACATTAATAATGACAAGTTTAGAAATTACTAAAATTACAACTTTAGAAAGTTTTATATATGATAACTATAATTTGTACTAATAATGACAAGTTTAGAACGTATTAATAATTTAGAATGTACTTTAAATAAAAAGTTTAATGTCTTCATATAAATAATGTTTGGAATATACTAATAATGATAACTTTAATATGTACTAATAACCACAAGTTTACAATATTGTAATGAAGAATCACTCTATAAATCCCTCCAGAATGTTAAGAACGACTTACCATACGCCGAAAATGTAGTTATCATGGATGATCTGAATGGACACATTGAAAATGATCGCAAAGGATTTGGTACGGGTAGAAAAGCATACAGTAAATATACACCGACAAGCCCATAATTCACCTTAAATCACGTAAGATTTTTCAGAGATGTTTCTAAACTTGTCATTACTTCTACATTCTAAAATTGTACACATAAAAGTTATCATTAATAGTATTTTTAATCTGATCATTATTAGTATGTTCTATAATTATCATTGTACACATTAAAGTTATCATTAATAGCAGTTTCTATTCGTATAATCTAACCATTAGAATATTCTAAACATATCTTCATTGACATGTTCTAAACTTTTCATTATTAGTGCTTATTAAATATATTCTAAACATGGCAATATTAGTGTATTCTAAATTTGCCATTATTCTAAACTTGTTAGTATTAATACACATGATTAGTAGCACCTTTCAAAGTTGTCATTATTCGTATATTGTAATCTTTGTCATTATTAGTACACATTACAGTTATCATTGATACCTTCTAATATATGTAATTATCAGTATCTTCTACAATTGCCATTATTAGTGCATATTAAAGTTATCATTAATAGTACCTTCTAACCTTATCCTTATTCATATTCTAAACTTGTCACTATTGGTACACTTAAAAGTTATCATTAATAGAATATTCTAAAATTTCATTATTAGTATATCCTAAACTTGTCATTAATAGTACACATTAAAGTTATCATTAATAGTATATTTAATCTGATCATTATAAGTATGTTCTATAATTATCATTATTTGTATTTCTTATCATTGACAGTATCTTGTAAACTTGTCATTATTAGTATGTTCTAAACTTGTCATTATAAGTATATTCTTAACGTATCATTATTACTATACATTAAACTTACCATTAATAGTATTTTGTAAACTTGTCATTATTAGTATATTATAAACTTACCCATAATAGTATATTCTCAACTTTCATAATATTTTCTAATATTTGTTATTATTAGTATCCTCTACAATTGCATATTAAAGTTATCATTAATATTACATTCTAAACTTGGCCCTATTAGTATATTCTAAACATGTGATTATGAGTACATATTAATAGTGCTTTCTAAACATGTAATTATCGTTCATATTCTAAGCTTGTCACTAATGGTATACTTTAAAGTTATCATTAATAGAATATTCTACAATTTCATTATTAGTATATTCTAAACTACACATTAAATTTATCATTAATAGTATCTTTAATCTGATCATTATTAGTATGTTCTATAACTATTATTAGTATTAGTTATCATTAACAGTATCTTGTAAACTTTTCATTATTAGTATGTTCTATACTTGTCATTATAAGTATATTCTTAACGTATCATTATTACTATACATTAAACTTACCATTAATAGTACTTTCTAAAATTGTCATTATTGGTATATTATGAACTTGTCATTATTAGTGTAAAATAAACTTGCATTATTAGTATATTATTACATTATTAGTAAATTATAAACTTACCCATTAGTATATTATAAACTTGCCCCATTCATAATTAGTACACATTAAAAGTTATCATTAACTGTACATTGCATTATAAGTATATTGTAAACTTGTCACATTAAAGCTATTATTAATAATACCTTCTAAAGTTGACATTATTTGTATATTGTAAACTTGTCACATTAAAGCTATTATTAATAATACCTTCTAAAGTTGACATTATTTGTATATTACAAAATTGCCATTACTAGCATATTCTAAATTTGTCATTATTAGTATATTTTAACTTCTTATTACTAGTACACATTAAAGTTATCATACCTTCTAAACTTGTCATAATCACAATATTATAAATTTGTCCTTATTGATTCACATTATGATATTCTACAGTTGTCATTGTTAGTATATTATAAACTTTTCATTATTAGTACAAATCAAATTATTCAATATTAGTACATATCAAAGATGTTTAATAGAACCTTCTAAAATTGTCATTATCAAAACGTATGTTATTATAAATATCATTTTCTAAAATATTGATTATTGGTACACATTGTATATATCATTAATAGTACTATCGACCATATTTATTATATATATTCTAAACTTCTCATATTAAAGTTATCATCACTAGTTCCGACTGAACATGTTATTCTTAGTATATTCTAAACTTGTTACTATCAGTACATATTAAAGTTATCATTAAAAGTACAGTATTTTCTAAATGTGTCATTACTAGTATTTTGTAAATTTTTCACTATTAGTACTCATTAAAGTAATTATTAGTATACATTAAACGCTATACGTTTTTTCTAAATTTCCAGTTTTATTATAAATCAAATTTCTCATTAACATGTAAACTTGTCATATTCTAAACTTTCCATTGTCATTTCACATAGATTTTATCTTTAATAGAGCTTATCATTATTTTTATATTCTAAACTTCTCATTAATAGTATATACTAAACTTATCACTATTAATAAACATTATTCTAAACTTGTCGTTATTAGTACAAGTTAACGTTATTAGTACTTTGTTTATATTATTACACATTAAAGTTATCATGAATAGTACCTTCTAAAAGTTGTCATTAATGTACCTTCTGAACTTATCTTTATTTGTATATTACAAAAATGCTATTTTTAGTGTATTAACTCCAACTTTAATGAGTCCTAATAATGACAAAATTAGAATATACAAATAATGGCATGTATGGAAGATAAAACGAATGATAACTTTAATATGTACTAATAATCACAGATTCAGAATAACTAATGTGTACTAATAATCACAGGTTTACAATATTTAGAAGGTTACATTAATTATAACGTTAATGTGTAGTAATAATGACACTTTTGAAATATATTAATAATGCAAGGTTTAGAAAATACTAATAATAGCATAGTAGATGTTGCTATTAATGATAAATATAATACTACAACTATAACTATAATACTATAACTATAATACTATAAAACTATATAATAATTAGTTTTGAATATACTGTTTAGAAGACACTACTAATAATAACTCTAATATGTACTAATACTCAAAAGTTTAAAATATTTTATAGTTTAATAATAATGACAAGTTTAGAATAATGATAAACTTGGAATATATTATTATTACCAAGTATATAATATACTAATAATGATAAGGATAGAAGGTCCTAGTATTGATAACTTTAATGTAAACTGATAAAGTTTAAAATACCGAAGAAGATATGTTTAGTATATTTGAATATACTAATAATAATAAGTTTAGAATATACTAATAATGAAAGTTGAATATCCGAAAAATGACAAAATTATAATGACAATTTTAAAGGCACTATTGATTATAACTTATTAGTACAAGTTAACATGATCAATTATAGTACCTTCTAAACTTACCCTTATTAGTATATAGTACTTTGTTTATATTATTACACTTTAAAGTTATCATTAATAGTACCTTCTAAAAGTTTTCATTAAGGTACCTTCTGAACTTATCTTTATTTGTATATCACAAAAATGCTATTTTTAGTGTATTAACTCTAACTTTAATGAGTCCTAATAATAACAAAATAAGAATATACTAATAATGGCATGTATGGAAGATATAACGAATGATAACTTTAATATGCACTAATAATCACAGATTCAAAATAACTAATGTGTACATCACAGGTTTACAATATTTTAATAATGACATGTTTAGAAGGTTACATTAATGATAAGGTTAATGTGTAGTAATAATAACACGTTTGAAATATATTAGTAATGGAAGGTTTAGAAAATCCTAATAATAGCATACTAGAAGTAGCTATTAAAGATAACTATAATACGTACTAATAATTAGTTATAAATAATTAGTTTTGAATAGGACAATGATTTGTTTAGAATATACTAATAATGACAAGTTTAGGATAATTATAAACTCGGAATATATTATATTACCAAGTTTAGAATATACTAATAATGGTAAGGATACAAGGTCCTAGTAATGATAACTTCAATGTATACTAATAAAATTTACAATACTTAAGAATAAGCTTTAATGGGTACTAATAATGACAAGTGTTGAATATACCAATAATGACACATTTAGAATATGCTAATAATGTCAGGTTTACAATATACTTGTAATGACAAGTTTAGAATACACCAATAATAAATTTAGAAGGTATTATTAATGAAAAATTTAGTATGTACCGATAATAACTAGCTCAGAATATACTAAGAATCACAAGTTTAGAATAATGACATAATTAGAGTATACTAATGATAAAAACTTTAATGTCTTCTAGTAATTAATGTTTGGTATATACTAATAATGACAAGTTTAAAGGCACTATTAATGATTACTTTAATATGTACTAATTATCACATGATAAATTTAATATGTACCAATAATAACGAGCTCAGAATATACTAAGAATCACAAGTTTAGAATAATGACATAATAGGAGTATACTAATGATAAAAACTTTAATGTCTTCTAATATAATTAATGTTTGGTATATACTAATAATGACAAGTTTAAAGGCACTATTAATGATAACTTCAATATGTACTAATTATCACATGTTTACAATATTGTAGTAATTTAAAATTTAAAAGGTTATATTAATGATAATGTTAATGTGTAGCAATAATGACACGTTTGAATTATATTAATAATGCAAAGTTTAGTAAATACTAATAATAGCATGATTAGGAGTTGCTATAAATGATAACTATAATACGTACTAATAATGATTAGTTTTGAAAAAAAATCTAACAATGTCATGTTAAGGAGCCAGTAATAATGATAACTAACAGGTACTAATACTCACAATTTTAGAATATACAAATAATGACAAGTTTTAAATAATTGTAAACTTTGGAATATATTAGTATTGCCTATACTAATGATAAAAACTTTAATGTCATCTAGTAATTAATGTTTGGTATATACTACTAATGACAAGTTTAAAGGCACTATTAATGATTACTTTAATATGTACTAATTATCACATGATAAATTTAATATGTACCAATAATAACGAGCTCAGAATATACTAAGAATCACAAGTTTAGAATAATGACATAATAGGAGTATACTAATGATAAAAACTTTAATGTCTTCTAATATAATTAATGTTTGGTATATACTAATAATGACAAGTTTTAAGGCACTATTAATGATAACTTCAATATGTACTAATTATCACATGTTTACAATATTGTAGTAATTTAAAATTTAAAAGGTTATATTAATGATAATGTTAATGTGTAGCAATAATGACACGTTTGAATTATATTAATAATGCAAAGTTTAGTAAATACTAATAATAGCATGATTAGGAGTTGCTATAAATGATAACTATAATATGTACTAATAATGATTAGTTTTGAAAAAAAAAATCTAACAATGTCATGTTAAGGAGCCAGTAATAATGATAACTAACAGGTACTAATACTCACAATTTTAGAATATACAAATAATGACAAGTTTTAAATAATTGTAAACTTTGGAATATATTAGTATTGCCAAGTTTAGAATATACTAATAAATTTAGAAGGTATTATTAATGAAAAATTTAGTATGTACCGATAATAACTAGCTCAGAATATACTAAGAATCACAAGTTTAGAATAATGACATAATTAGAGTATACTAATGATAAAAACTTTAATGTCTTCTAGTAATTAATGTTTGGTATATACTAATAATGACAAGTTTAAAGGCACTATTAATGATTACTTTAATATGTACTAATTATCACATGATAAATTTAATATGTACCAATAATAACGAGCTCAGAATATACTAAGAATCACAAGTTTAGAATAATGACATAATAGGAGTATACTAATGATAAAAACTTTAATGTCTTCTAATATAATTAATGTTTGGTATATACTAATAATGACAAGTTTAAAGGCACTATTAATGATAACTTCAATATGTACTAATTATCACATGTTTACAATATTGTAGTAATTTAAAATTTAAAAGGTTATATTAATGATAATGTTAATGTGTAGCAATAATGACACGTTTGAATTATATTAATAATGCAAAGTTTAGTAAATACTAATAATAGCATGATTAGGAGTTGCTATAAATGATAACTATAATACGTACTAATAATGATTAGTTTTGAAAAAAAAAATCTAACAATGTCATGTTAAGGAGCCAGTAATAATGATAACTAACAGGTACTAATACTCACAATTTTAGAATATACAAATAATGACAAGTTTTAAATAATTGTAAACTTTGGAATATATTAGTATTGCCAAGTTTAGAATATACTAATAATGATAAGCTTACAATGACAATCTTAAAAAGTATTGTTAATGATAACTTTAATGTGTACTAACAATGATGGTTTAGAACATACATACTAATGATAAGTAAAATATACTAATAATGACAAATTTAGAATATGCTATAATGTTAGGTTTAGAATATAAGTATAGAATAATGATAAACTTTGGAATATATTAGTATTACCAAGCTTAGAAAATACTAATAACGACAAGTTTAGAATACCAAAGAAAATATGTTTAGTATTTACTAATACTGATATGTTTCGAATATAAGAACAATGGCAACTTTAGAAAATATTGTTAATGATAACTTTAATGTGTACTAATAATTAGGGTTTAGAACATACAAATATTGACAAGTTTTAATGTGTACTAATAATGACACGTGTAGAATATACTAATAATGACACGTGTAGAATATACTAATAATGACAAATTTAGAATATGCTAATAATGTCAGGTTTAGAATATACTTGTAATGGCAAGTTTAGATTACACTAATATTTACAAAGTTAGAAGGTATTAATGATGTGTACTAATAATAGCGATTTTAGAATATACTGAGAATGAAAAATTTAGAATAATGACATGTTTAGAATATACTAATGATAAGCTGAGGCGATAATTATTATGATAACTTCACTGTGAACAAGTTTAGTATATATTAATGATGTTTAGAAATGACTAATAATGACAACTTTAGTAGGTACTATATATTATGAATATTATAATATAATATAATATTTGTACTAATAATGACAAGTTTAATAATGATAAAGTAAAATATTATATAAATGAAAACTTCCATGTCTTCTAATGATTAATGTTTGGGATATACTAATAATGACAAGGTACTGTTAATGATCATTTTAATGTGTACTAATAACAAGCTTGAAATATATGAATATTGACATCACTAGAAAATATTGATATCTTTAATGTGCACTAATAATGACATTTATAATATACTATTAATGATAACTTTAACGTGTACTAATAAAGAGAAACTTTTAATGATAACTTAAATATGTATTGATAATAACAAGTCTATAATATACAAAAAATGACAAGTGTAGCGGGTACTATTAATAATAAATTGAATGTGTACTAAAATGACAAATTTAGAAAGGTACTATTAATGATAACTTTAATGTCTAGTTACAAAGACAAGTTTATGAGGTACTATCAATGATAACTTTAATGTGTACTAATAATGACAAGTTTAAAGTTCAGAAAGTACTATTACTGTAAACTTTAATGTAATCCAATAATGTCAAATTTAGAAAACACCAATAATGAGAAGTTTAAATTATACTAAAAATGAGATGTTTAGAAGATACCATTAATGATAACTTATATGACAAATGGCAAATGATGACAAGCTTAGAATATACTAATAAAAAGATAAGAAACTACTATTAATGATAACTTCAAAGTGTACTAATACTGTCAAGATTATGATATGCTAATAATCACAATGAAATAGATTAATGTGTACTAATGTTGAAAAGTTTAGAATATATAAAAATGGCATGTTAGAAGATAAGTTTAGAGTATACTGATAATGACAATAATAATAATAATGACGATTTTAGAAGGTGCTAATATGCACTAAAATAGCATTTTTGCAATATACAAGTAAAGATAAGTTCAGAAGGTACCTTAATGACAACTTTTAGAAGGTACTATTAATGATAACTTTAATGTGTACTAATATAAACGAGGTACTATATACTAATAAGGTTAAGTTTAAAAGGTACTATAACTGATAACGTTAACTTGAACTAATAACGACAAGCTTGGAATATACTAATAATGACAAGTTTAGAAGATACTACTAAAGATATCTTTAATGTCTATTAATAGTGATAAGTTTAGTATATACTATTAATGAGAAGTTTAGAATATACTAATAATGACAAGTTTGGAAAGCACTATTAAAGATAAAATCTATGCGAAATGATAACGAAAAGTTTAGAATATGACAAGTGTACATGTTAATGAAAAATCTAATTTACAATAAAATGGGAAATTTAGAAAAAACGTATAGCGTTTAGCAGGTACTATTAGTAAAATCTTTAATGTGTATCAATAATTACTATAATGTGTACTAATAGTGAAAATTTTAGAAAATACTAGTAATGACATGTTTAGAATATACATTTAATAATAACTTTAATACTCGTATGCATTAACAGTAACAAGTTTAGAATATACTAAGAATAACATATTCAGTCGGAACTATTGATATCAGAAGTTTAGAAAATATTAATAATGAATATTCTCGATAGTACTATTAATGATATATACTATGTGTACTAATAATCAAACTTTAGAAAATTATATATATAATAACTTTAATATGTTTTAATAATGACAATTTTAGAAGGTTCTATTAAATAACTTTGATATGTACTAATATTGAATGATTTGATTTGTACTAATAATGAAAAGTTTATAATATACTAACAATGACAACTATAGAATATTATTTATAATAACTTTAATATGTTTTAATAATGACAATTTTAGAAGGTTCTATTAAATAACTTTGATATGTGATTTGATTTGTACTAATAACACATTAAAGTTTACAATATACTTATAATGCAAGATACAGTTAATGATGATTTTTATGGAAAGACTAGAATATACCAACAATGACTTTAATATATAATAGTGATTTTTTTAAGATATGCTAATAACGGTAAGTTTGTAATATACTAATAATGACTAGTTTAAAAGATATATTAATAATGCATTTAATTTTGACAAGTTTAATGTGTATTAATAATCAGAAGTTTGCAATATACTAATAAAAATAGGTTTAGAAGGCACAGGTATGTGTACCAATAATGGAAAGATTAGAATATACCAATAATATACAAAATAAAATATAAAATACAAAAAATATATATAAAAAATAAAAAACACGAAAATTACAAAACAAATACAAACACAAATACAAATACAAATACAAATACAAATACAAATACAAATACAAATACAAATACAAATACAAATACAAATACAAATACAAATACAAATATGATAACTATTAATAATAACTTTAATGTGTTCTGAAAATGAAAAGTTTAGAATATACCAATAATAAGAAGTTTAGAATAAGCTAATATTGACAATTTTAGAATGTACTTTTAATGATAACTTTAATGTGAACTAGTAATGTGTACTACACAGGTTAAAGACTATTGGTAGTATCTTTAAAGTGAACTAGTAATTACATATTTAGGCTATACTAATATTAAGTTTAGGATGTACAAATAAACGCCGGGTAGGTACTATTAATGATAACTTTAATGTTTACCAATAATGAGATGTTTAGAATATACTAAAATGACATTTTTATACGGAACTATTTATGATAACCTTTAAGTTTAGTAATAATGACAAGTATACTAATAATGAAAGTTTAGAAAGTACTATTAATGATAACCGAAGAGTTTATAATATACAAATAATAAAAAGTTTAGAATAGAAAATAATGACAAGTTTAGAAGAAACTAATATTGACATGTTTAAAATATAGTAATAGTGATATGTTTAAAAAATCCTATTAAATGATAACTACTAATATGTACTAATAATGGCACGTAATAATAAGAAGTTACTGTTAATGAAAGTTTATAATATCCTAGTTAAGACAAGTTTAGAATATACTAATAATAACAAGTTCACAAGTTACTATAATTGTTAACTATTATAATGACAAGTTTAGATTTTAGAATATATTAATAATGATAAGATTAGAAGGTACTCTTAATGATAAATTTAATGTGTACTAATAATGCCAAATTTGGAATATACTAATAATAAAGATTGATATACTATTAATGATAAGTTGACTAATAATGACGAGTTTTGAATATACTAATAATGATGTGTTTAGAATATACTAGCTTAAATTATAATAATAATGACAAGGTATGATAACTTAAATATGTACTAATATACTAAGATTGCAAGTTTAGAAGATACTGTTAAAGGCAACTTTAATGTTTGGAAAGAATGGTGTGGAATATACTAATAACGATAAGTTTAGAAGATTCTACTAACGATAACTATTCTGTACTAATAATGACAAGTTTAGCATATTAGTTTACAAGGTACTGTTAATAATAACTTTAATTTGTATTAATGAATACAACATTAAGGTGTACTAATCCAATAATGACAAGTTTAGAATATAATAATGAGTTTAGAATATACTAATAATAATAAGTTTAGAATATACTAATAATGAAAGTTTAGAATATCCCAAGAATGACAAGTTTATAATATTAATTATAACCTTAATCACAAGTTTGAAATCTATCAATATTGCAAAGTTTAGAAAATACTAGTATTAGCAAATTAGAAGTTGCTATTAATGACAAGTATGATATAAGTTTTCAATATACTAACAATGACATGTTTAGAAGACATTACAAATGATAACTTTAATGTGTACTAATACCCATAAGTTTAGAATAGACAAGAAATGACAAGTTTAGAATAATGGTAAACTAGGTTTAGAATATACTAATAATGATAAGTATAGAAGGTCCTAGTAATGATCATTTTAATGTATATTAATAAAGTTTAGAATAACAAGAAAGATATGTTTAGTATTTACTAATAATGATATGTTTCGACTTTACGAGCAGTGACAACTTTAGAAAGTATTGTTAATGATAACTAATGTGTACCAATAATGACAAATCTAGAATATGCTCATAATGTCATGATTATAATACACTAATAATAACAAATTTAGAAGGTATTATTAATGATAATTTTAGTATGTACTAATAATAACTAAGAATGACAAGATTAGAATAATGACATGTTTAGAGTATACTAATGATATGCTTAGATGATATTTATAACTTTAATGTTTAGAATATATTAATAATGACAAGTTTAGAAATTACTAAAATGACAAATTTAGAAAGTCCTATATATGATAACTATAATTTGTACTAATAATGACAAGTTTAGAACGTACTAATAAAGACAAATTTAGAATGTACTTTAAATAAAAACTTTAATGTCTTCATATAATTAATGTTTGGAATATACTAATAATGACAAGTTTAAATGCACTATTAATGATAACTTTAATATGTACTAATAATCACAAGTTTACAATATTGTAATGAAGAAATACTCTATGAATCCCTCCAGAATGTTAAGAACTACTTACCATACGCCGAAAATGTAGTTATCATGGGTTATCTGAATGGACACATTGAAAAAGATCGCAAAGGATTTGGTATGGGTAGAAAAGCATACAGCAAAAATACACTCTAGTGCAGCGTTTCTCAACCTTTTTACCCTTGCGTAACCATTAGAATAAATTACAACAAAAAACAACAACTATCTTTCTCATTTTGATATCATCGTAATAATAGGTTAGATAGAATGATGTATACATTACATTATTACAATAACCAAGAATATATCGTGCGTGTTTAATTATATTACGCATATGAAATTGAATAAAAAATCAAAAGTGCATTAGCTTATCTAATGTCATTATTAGTGCACCATAAAGTTATCATTAATAGGCACTTTTAAACTTATCATTATTGCTATATTATAAACATGTCAATATTAGTTTCTTCTAAACTTGTCATTATTTTTTATTCTAAACTTCTTATTATTACCTGTCATTATTAGTACACATTAAAGTTATCATTAATAGGATCATTTAAGCATATCACTATGGCTATATTTAAAACATGTTAGTTTCTTAAACATGTTAGTTTCTTCTAAACTTGTCATTATTTTTTTTTATTTGTATCCCATAAACTTCTCAGTATTAGTACATTGTAAATTTATCATTAATAACACTTTCTAAACTTGTCATTATTAGTATATTCTAAACTTGTCATTATTACTAAGCTATCATTAGTTATCATTGATAGTTCCTTCTAATATTGTCATTTTTAGTATATTCTAAACATCTCATTCTTGGTACACATTAAAATTATCATTAATAGTACCTTTCCGACCTTTATTTGTAAATCCTAAACTTATTATTAGTAATTATTAGTTCATTTTAAAGATACTATTATTAGTACCTTTTACCTGACATTACTAGTACCTTCTAAACTCATCATTACCATATTCTAAACTTTTTATTATTATTACATATTAAATTTATCAGTTAGAGTGAATTCTAAACTTATCTTTATTAATATATTACAAACTTGCTTATTATTAGTACAAATAAAAGTTATCTTGAACAGTACATCTTAAATTTGTAATTATTGGTATATTCTAATCTTTCCATTATTAGTACACATGCCTGTACCTTCTAAATCTCTCATTATTAGTATATTGTAAACTTCTGATTATTAGTACACATTAAAGTTATTATTAATAATAGTACAAATTAAATCGATAATGAATTCCTTCTAAACTTCTCATTTTTTGTGTTAGTACACATTAAAGATTTTAGTAATAGTACCTGCTAAACGTTATACATTTTTTCTAAACTTCCCATTTGTATTATCAATCAAAATTTTCATGAATATGTAAACTTGTCATATTCTAAACTTTTCATTATTATTTCACATAGAATTTATCTTTAATAGTGTCTTCCAAACTTGTCATTATTAGTATATTCTAAACTTCTTATTGACAGTATATATTAAACCTATCACTATTAATAGACATTAAAGTTACCATTAATAGTACCTTATAAACTTGTAATTATTAGTACAAATTAACGTTATCAATTATAGTACCCTCTAAACTTACCCTTATTAATATATTGTACTTTGTGTATAATAGTACACATTAAAGTCATCGTTAACGGTACCTTATAAAAGTTGTCATTAAGGTACCTTCTGAACTTATCTTTATCTGTACATTACAAAAATGCTTTATATTAGTTTATATTAAACTAGTCATTAGTAGCATATTGGAAACTCGTGGGTATTTCTATATTCTCAACTTCTCATTATTAGTATACCTAAACGTTTCATTATTAGTACACATTAAAATTAGCATTAATGATACCTTCTAAATTTGTCATTATTAGTATATTATGAACTTAATATATTCTAAAATTCTAATTAACAGACAAGTCTAGAATATACAAATAATGACAAGTTTAGGATGTATTATTGATAACTTTATGAGTACTTATAATAACAAGTTTAGAATATATATACAATGACAACTTTAATATATACAAAGAATGAAAAGTTCATAAGTAACCATTAATGATAAATGTGTATTAATAAACAAGTTCATAATGTGATAAATATAACAAATTTAGAACCTAATAATTAGAACATGTATATTAGGTACTATTAATGACAATTTTAATGTGTACTAATAATGAAAAATTAGGAATATACTATTATTGACACGTTTAGAAGGTAGTATTAATAATGATATTAATGTTTGATAATAATGAGAAGTTTAGATATACTAATAATGATCATTTTAGAACATGCTAATAACAAGTTTAAAATATACAAAAATAACAAAATTACAATAAGTTAATAATTACAAATTCAGAATATACTAAACAATGCTAATAAAGACAAGTTTAGAATATACTTATAATAAGTTTAGAACATACTAAAAAGGACAAATTTAGAAGGTGCTATTAATGATAACTTTGATATGTACTAGTACAAATAATGACAAGTTTAGAATATACTAATAATGTCAAGCTTAGAAACTATTAATGATATTTTTGACGAAATAGTTAAAAGACTCTATTAAATAACTATTAACTTTTAATTGTTGTATACTAATATTGACAAGTTTAGAAGGTTCTATTAGATAAAATTGTGTACTAATAATGACAAATTTAGAATAATGACACTTTCAGAATATACAAATAATTATAATTTTGGAAGGTATTAGACACTATAACTTTAATTTATACTAAAAATGACAAGCTAAGAATACACTAATAGTGACAAGTTTGGAATATACGAATAATGACAACATGAAAATGCTCTAATAATAAAACTTTACAAGGTAATGTTATTGATATACTGAAATGAAAAATCGAAATTATCCTAAAAATGAAAAATTTAGTAACTTTAATGTGTACTTATAATGACAAGTTTATATTAATGACATATACAGACATTTAGACATATACAAGTTTAGATTAATGACATATATAGAAGTACTATTAAGATAACTTTAATGTGGCTAATAATGACAAGTTTAAAATATACTACAGTAATAATAACAACTTTAATGTGTGCTTATAATGATATGTTTAGAATATACTAATGATGACAAGTTTAGTAGGAAATATTTATGATAACTTTAATAATAAGATGAATATACGAACGAATATAGTAATAATGGCAGCTTTATAATATACTAATAATGACAAGTTTAGAAGGTACTATTAATGAATATACCAATAATGATAAGTTTAGAAGGTACTAATAACAAAAACTTTAATTTGTATTATTAATTAAAAGTTTATCATATAATATAATTATATGATAAACTTTTCATTAAATTTCTTAACTTTTTAATAATGAAAGTTTCCTGTCTACTAATTATGATAAGTTTAGAATATACAAATATACTGATAGCCATAAGGTGTTCTAAAAATGTCAAGTTTATAATATACTAATAATGACATGTTTAGAATATACTAACATAGAGAAGTTTAGAAGGTACTATTAATGAAAACTTTAATGTGAAATAATAATGAAAAGTTTAGAATATACTAACAATGGCAAGTGCTATCAGATATAATTAATTTTAACTAATAAGGACAAGTTTAGAACATACTAATAATGACCGTTCTATGAATAAATAATACTAATAATGCCATGTTTAGAAGTTACTATTAACGATGAAAAGTTTAGAAGGTACGATCAAATATAACTTTAAGGAGAAGTTTAGAATATACTAAGAATGACAGGCTTAGGCGGATCTATTAATGAAATATTTAATTTGTTCTAATAATCACAAATTCAAAATATACAATTGGTGACAAAGTTAGAATATTTTAAGAACGATAATTTTAATGTGTTCTAATAAGATGTTCATAATAGCCAAATAATGAAAAGTTAGGAAGATACCTTAAATTAAAGTTTAGTATATACTATCAATGAGAAGTTTAGAATATACTAATAATGACAAGTTTGGAAGGCACTATTAAAGATAAATTCTATGCAAAATGATAATGAAAAGTTTAGAATATGACAACTTTACATATTAATGAAAATTTTAATTTGTAATATAATTGGGAAGTTTAGAAAAAAACGTATAACGTTTAGCAGGTACTATTAATAAAATCTTTAATGTGTACTAATAATTACTTTAATGAGTACTAATAATGAACAATTTACAAAATATTAGTAATGACACGTTTAAAATATACTTTTAATGATAGCTAATAAATTGAATGTGTACTAAAATGACAAATTTAGAAAGGTACTATTAATGATAACTTTAATGTCTAGTTACAAAGACAAGTTTATGAGGTACTATTAATGATAACTTTAATGTGTACTAATAATTACAAGTTTAAAATACAGTAATGACAAGTTCAGAAAATACTATTACTGTAAAATTTAATGTAATCCAATAATGACAAATTTAGAAAACACCAATAATGAAAAGTTTAAATTATACTAAAAATGAGATGTTTAGAAGGTACTATTAATGATAACTTATATGGCAAATGGCAAATGATGACAAGCTTAGAATATACTAATAAAAAGTTAAGAAACTACTATTAATGATAACTTCAATGTGTACCAATACTGTCAAGATTATTATATGCTAATAATCACAATAAAATAAATTAATGTGTACTAATGTTGAAAAGTTTAGAATATATAAAAATGGCATGTTTAGAAGAAAACTTTAGAAGATAGGTTTAGAATGTACTGATAATGACAAATTTAATATAATAATAATAATAAAGATTTTAGAAGGTGCTAATATACAGTAATAATGACAAGTTCAGAAAGTACATTTACTGTAAACTGTAATCCAATAATGACAAATTTAGAAAACACCAATAATGTATAGCTTTAATGTGTACTAATAATGACAAGTGTAGAATATACTAATAAAAAGTTAAGAAAGTAATATTAATGATAACTTCAATGTGTACTAATACTGTCAAGATTATGATATGCTAATAATCACAATAAAATAAATTAATGTGTACTAATGTTGAAAAGTTTAGAAAATATAGAAATGGTAAGTTTAGAAGAAAACTTTAGAAGATAAGATTAGAATATACTGATAATGACAAGTTTAATATAATAATAATAATGACGATTTTAGAAGGTTCTAATATGTGCTAATGACAAGTTTAGAATATACTAAAGTAGCATTTTTGTAATATACAAGTAAAGATAAGTTAAGGGGGTACCTTAACGACAACTTTTAGAAGGTACTATTAATGATAACTTTAATGTGTACTAATATAAACAAGGTACTATATACTAATAAGGGTAAGTTTAACTTGTACTAATAACGACAAGCTTGGAATATACTAATAATGGCAACTTTAGAAGATACTATGAAAGATATCTTTAATGTCCATTAATAGTGATAAGTTTATATACTAATAGTGATAAGTGATAAGATTATAGATATAAGTGATAAGATTTATATACTAATAGTGATAAGTTTATATACTATTAATGAGAAGTTTAGAATATACTAATAATGACAAGTTTGGAAAGCACTATTAAAGATAAAATCTATGCGAAATGATAATGAAAAGTTTAGAATATGACAAGTTTACATGTTAATGAAAAATTTAATTTACAATGAAATGGAAAATTTAGAAAAAAAACGTATAGCGTTAAGCAGGTATTATTAGTAAAATCTTTAATGTGTATTAATAATTACTTTAATGAGTACTAATAGTGAAAATTTTACAAAATTCTAGTAATGACATGTTTAGAATATACATTTAATAATAACTAATACTTATATGCACTAATAGTAACAAGTTTTGAATATACTAAGAATAACATGTTCAGTCGGAACTATTGATAACTTTAATATCAGAAGTTTAGAAAATATTAATAATGAATATTGTCGATAGTACTATTAATGTGTACTAATAATACAACTTTAGAAAATTATATATATAATAACTTTAATATGTTTTAGTAATGACAATTTTAGAAGATTCTATTAAATAACTTTAATATGTACTAATATTGAATGATTTGATTTGTACTAATAATGAAAAGTTTATAATATACTAACAATGACAACTATAGAATATCATCATAATATGTATTAATTAGGACAAATTTAGAGTATTCTAATTATGACAAGTCTAGAAGCCATTATTAATGATAAATTTAATGTGTACTAGTAATACCAAGTTTAGAATATAGTAACAATGACAAGTTTAGAAGGTACTATTGCATGATAACTTTAATGTACATTAATCATGGCAAATGTAGAATATGCTAGTGATGGCAATTTTGTAATATACAAATAATGTCAATTTTAGAAGGAATTATTAATAATAGCTCTAATGTGACAAGTTTACAATATACTTATAATGCAAGATACAGTTAGTGATAATTTTTATTATATAGCAACAATGACTTTAATATGTACTAGTAATGAATTTTTTTTAAAATATACTAATAACGGTAAGTTTGTAATATACTAATAATGAGTAGTTTAAAAGATATGTTAATAATGCATTTAACTTTGACAAGTTTAATGTGTACTAATAATCAGAAGTTTGCAATATACTAATATAAAGAAGTTTAGAAGTCACAGGTATGTGTACTAATAATGGAAAGATTAGAATATAACTTTAATTTGTACTAATAATAAGCAAGTTTGTGATATACTAATAAAGACAAGTTTAGAATGCACTCAAACTAATAAATTTAATGTGTACTAATAATAAAAAGTTTAGAATATGGTAATGATAAGTTTAGAATGTACTATAAAGATCTTTAATGATAAATTTAGAATATGGTAATAATGAGAAGCTTAGAAGGTACTATCATTGATAAGTTTATAATGAAAAGTTTGGAAAATATTTTCAACGTTAATGTTATACTAATAAATACAAACAAATACAAAAACTACACAATACAAAAATTAATTTAAAAAAAAATACAAACATACAAAAACTACAAGACAAATACAAATACAAATACAAATACAAATACAAATACAAATACAAATACAAATACAAATACAAATACAAATACAAATACAAATACAAATACAAATACAAATACAGATTTATAAGTTATTAATAATAACTTTAATGTGTTCTGAAAATGAAAAGTTTAGAATATACCAATAATAAGAAGCTAATATTGACAATTTTAGAATGTACTTTTAATGATAACTTTAATGTGAACTAGTTATGTGTACTACACAGGTTAGACTATTGGTAGTATCTTTAAAGTGAACTAGTAATTACATATTTAGACTATACTAATATTAAGTTTAGGATGTTCAAATAAACGCCGGGTAGGTACTATTAATGATAACTTTAATGTTTACCAATAATGAGATGTTTAGAATATACTAAAAATTACAATTTTATACGGAACTATTTATGATAACCTTAAGTTTAGTAATAACAAGTATACTAATAATGAAAGTACTATTAATAATAAAAAGTTTAGAATAGCAAATAATGACAAGTTTAGAAGAAACTAATATTGACATGTTTAAAATATAGTAATAGTGATATGTTTAAAAAATCCTATTAAATGATAACTTTAATGTGTACTAATAATGGCACGTAATAATAAGAAGTTTAGAAGTTACTGTTAATGAAAGTTTATGATATCCTAGTTAAGACAAGTTTAGAATATACTAATAATAACAAGTTGACAAGTTACTATATTTGTTAACTTATAATGACAAGTTTAGATTTTAGAATATACTTATAATGAAAAGATTAGAAGGTACTCTTAATGATAAATTTAATGTGTACTAATAATGCCAAATTTTGAATATACTAATAATAAAGATTAGAATATATTAATGATAAGTTGACTAATACAGACGAGTTTTGAACATACTAAAAATGATGTGTTTAAAATATACTAGCTTAAATTATAATAATGACAAGGTATGATAACTTTAATATGTACTAATAATCACAGGTTTAGAATATACTTACAATGGCATTTAGAATATACTAGGATTGACAAGTTTAGAAAATACTGTTAAATATAACTTTAATGTTTAGAAATAATGACAAGTGTGGAATATATTAATAACGATAAGTTTAGAACGTTCTACCAATGATAACTTTATTTTTTACTAATAATGACAAGTTTAGCATATAAGTTTACAAGGTACTATTAACAATAACTTTAATTTGTATTAATGAATACAACTTTAAGGTGTATTAATCATATAATGACAAGTTTAGAATATAATAATAATAATAAATTTAGAATATACTAATAATAATAAGTTTAGAATATACTAATAATAAAAGTTTAGAATATCCGAAGAATGACAAGTTTATAATATTAATTATAACTTTAATGTGTACTAATAATCACAAGTTTACAGTATTTCAATAATGACATGTTATATCAATGATGACGTTAATTTGTAGTAATAATGACAAGTTTGAAATATATCAATAATGCAAAGTTTAGAAAATACTAATAATAGCAAATTAGAAGTTGCTATTAATGACAAGTATGATAAGTACTAATAATAAGTTTTCAATATACTAACAATGACATGTTTAGAAGACACTACAAATGATAACTTTAATGTGTGCATAATCATAAGACTAATAATAACAAGTTTAGAATAATGGTAAACTCGGTATATAATATTATTACCAAGTTTAGAATATACTAATAATGATAAGTATAGAAGGTCCTAGTAATGATCATTTTAATGTATATCAATAAAGTTTAGAATAACAAGAAAGATATGTTTAGTATTTACTAATAATGATATGTTTCGAATTTACGAGCAGTGACAACTTTAGAAAGTATTGTTAATGATAACTAATGTGTACCAATAATGACAAATCTAGAATATGCTCATAATGTCATGATTAAAATACACTAATAATAACAAATTTAGAAGGTATTATTAATGATAATTTTAGTATGTACTAATAATAACGAGCTTAGAATATACTAAGAAAGACAAGATTAGAATAATGACATGTTTAGAGTATCCTAATGATATGCTTAGATGATATTTATAACTTTAATGTTTAGAATATATTAATAATGACAAGTTTAGAAATTACTAAAATGACAAATTTAGACAGTTCTAACTATAATTTGTACTAATAATGACAAGTTTAGAACGTACTAATAAAGACAAATTTAGAATGTACTTTAAATAAAAACTTTAATGTCTTCATATAAATAATGTTTGGAATATACTAATAATGTACTTTAATATGTACTAATAATTACAAGTTTACAATATTGTAATGAAGAAGTACTCTATGAATCCCTCCAGAATGTTAAGAACTACTTACCATACGCCGAAAATGTAGTTATCATGGGTTATCTGAATGGACACGTTGAAAAAGATCGCAAAGGATTTGGTATGGGTAGAAAAGCATACAGCAAAAATACAACGACAAGCCCATAATTCACCTTAAATCACATAAGATTTTTTAGAGATGTAAAAAAAAACATAATATTGATGTCATGCAGTTCAGACAACAGGCTGTTTGTGGGCGATTACAAGACTTGACAAAGAAGTTATGCAATACTTATACAGTTGGTAGAAAAAATGAACACTCTAGTGCAGCGTTTCTCAACCTTTTTACCCTTCCGTAACCTTTGAAAAACAACAACAACATATCTTTCTCATTTTAATTTCATCGTAATAATAGGTTAGATAGAATGATGTATACATTACATTATTACAATAACCAAGAATATATAGTGCGTGTTTAATTATATTACGCATATGAAATTGAATAAAAAATCAAAAGTGCATTAGCTTATCTAACGTGTCATTATTAGTACACCTTAAAGTTATCATTAATAGGCACTTTTAAACTTATCATTATTGCTATATTTTAAACATGTCAATATTAGTTTCTTCTAAACTTGTCATTATTTTTTATTCTAAACTTCTTATTATTACCTGTCAATATTAGTACACATTAAAGTTATCATTAATAGGATCTTTTAAGCATATCACTCTGGCTATATTTACATGTCAATGTTAGTTTCTTCTAAACTTGTCATTATTTTTCATTTTAATTTTTATTATTTGTATATCATAAACTTCTCAGTATTAGTACATTGTAAATTTATCATTAATAGCTCTTTCTAAACTTGTCATTATTACTAAGCTATCATTAGTTATCATTGAAAGTTCCTTCTAATATTGTCATTTTTAGTATATTCTAAACATCTCATTCTTGGTACACATTAAAGTTATCATTAATAGTACCTTCCCGACCTTTATTTGTAAATCCTAAACTTATTATTAGTAATTATTAGTTCATTTTAAAGATACTATTATTAGTACCTTTTACCTGGCATTACTAGTACACATTAAAGTTATCATTAGAAGTACATTCTAAAATTGTCATTATTAGCTTATTCTAAACTTCTTATTATTAGTATATTCTAAACTTTTCATTTTGAGAACACATTAAAGTTACTATCATTAATGATATTTTCCAAACTTTTCAATATTAGTACATTCTAAACTTATCAATAATAGTACCTTCTAAATTTCTCATTACTATATTCTAAACATGTCACTATTAGTACACATTAAATATATTAATAGTACCTTCTAAACTTACCATTACCCTATTCTAAACTTTTTATTATTAGTACATATTAAATTTATCAGTTAGAGTGCATTCTTAACTTGTTTTTATTAATATATTACAAACTTGCTTATTATTAGTGCAAATTAAAGTTATCTTGAACAGTACATTTTAAATGTGTAATTATTGGTATATTCTAATCTTTCCATTATTAGTACACATACCTATACCTTCTAAATCTCTCATCATTAATATATTGTAAACTAGTACACATTAAAGTTATTATTAATAATACCTTCTAAATCTCTCATTATTAGTATATTGTAAAGTTATGTACACATTAAAGTCATTATTAATAATACCTTCTATACTTGTCAAAGTTACATGCATTATTAATTTACCTTTTACAATTTTCATTATTTGTATATTACAAACTTACCATTATTAGTATATTTTACATTTGTCATTATTAGTACACATTAAAGTCATTGTTAGTACACATAAAAGTTATCATTTACTGTACCTTGCATTATAAGTATATTGTAAACTTCTCATTATTAGTACACATTAATGATAGTTACAATAACTTGTCAAAGTTGATGTTTATATATTTTTTAAACTTGACATTATTCTTAACTTGCCATTATTAGCATATTCTAAATTTGTCATTAAAGTTTGCACATTAAAGTTATCATACAATAGGGCCTTCTGAACTTGTCATTATTAGTATATTCTAAACTTGTTATTACTAGTATACATTAAAGTTATCATTAATAATACCTTCTAAACTTGTCATATTTAGAATATTATAAATTTGTCCTGATTGATACACATTATTAGGATATTCTTGAGTTGTCATTATTAGTATTTTCTAAACTTGCCATTATTAGTACAGATTAAATCGATAACGAATTCCTTCTAAACTTCTCATTTTTTGTGTTAGTACACATTATACGTTTTTTCTAAACTTCCCATTTGTATTATCAATCAAAATTTTCATTAATATGTAAACTTGTCATATTCTAAACTTTTCATTATTATTTCACATCTTTAATAGTGTCTTCCAAACTTGTCATTATTAGTATATTCTAAGCTTCTCATTGACAGTATATATTAAACTTATCACTATTAAAAGCCATTAAAGTTACCATTAATAGTACCTTCTAAACTTGTCATTATTAGCTTGTCGTTATTAAGCTAAGCTTGTAATTATTAGTACAAATTAACGTTATCAATTATAGTACCCTCTAAACTTACCCTTATTAATATATTGTACTTTGTGTATATTAGTACACATTAAAGTCATCATTAACGGTACCTTATAAAAGTTGTCATTAAGTTACCTTCTGAACTTATCTTTATCTGTACATTACAAAAATGCTATTATCATCATTTTAGTTTATATTAAACTCGTGGGTATTTCTATATTCTCAACTTCTCAACCTAAACGTTTCATTATTAGTACACATTAAAATTAGCATTAATGATACCTTCTAAATTTGTCCTTATTAGTATGTTTTGAACTTGTCATTATTAGTATATTCTAAACTTGTCATTCTTAATATATTCTAAAATTCTAATTAACAGACAAGTCTAGAATATACAAATAATGACAAGTTTAGGATCTATTATATATTGATAACTTTAATGAGTACTTATAATAACAAGTTTAGAATATACATACAATGACAACTTTAATATATACAAAGAATGAAAAGTTCATAAGTAACCATTAATGATAAATGTGTATTAATAAACAAGTTCATAATGTGATAAATATAACAAATTTAGAACCTAATAATTAGAACATGTATATTAGGTACTATTAATGACAATTTTAATGTGTACTAATAATGAAAAATTAGGAATATACTATTATTGACAAGTTTAGAAGGTAGTATTAATAATGATATTAATGTTTAATAATAATGAGAAGTTTAGATATACTAATAATGATCATTTTAGAACATGCTAATAACAAGTTTAAATTATACAAAAAATAATAAAATTACAATAAGTTAATAATTACAAATTCAGAATATACTAAACAATGCTAATAAAGACAAAATTAGAATATACTTATAATAACAAGTTTAGAACACACTAAAAAGGACAAAATTAGAAGGTGCTATTAATGATAACTCTGATATGTACTAGTACATATAATGACAAGTTTAGAATATACTAATAATGTCAAGCTTAGAAACTATTAATGAGATTTTTGACGAAATAGTTAAACTCCATTAAATAACTATTATATAAAATTTAGAATAATGACACTTTCAGAATATAGAAATAATGATAATTTTGGAAGGTACACTATAACTTTAATGTATACTATAAATGACAAGCTAAGAATACACTAATAATGACAAGTTTGGAATATACGAATAATGACAACATGAAAATGCTCTAATAATAAAACTTTACAAGGTAATGTTATTGATATACTGAGAATGAAAAGTCGAAATTATCCTAATAATGAAAAATTTAGTAACTTTAATGTGTACTTATATTAATGACATATACAGACATATACAAGTTTAGATTAATGACATATATAGAAGTACTATTAAGATAACTTTAATGTGGCTAATAATGACAAGTTTAAAATATACTACAGTAATAATAACAACTTTAATGTGTGCTTATAATGATATGTTTAGAATATACTAATGATGACAAGTTTAGTAGGAAATATTTATGATAACTTTAATAATAAAATGAATATACGAACGAATATAGTAATAATGGCAGCTTTATAATATACTAATAATGACAAGTTTAGAAGGTACTATTAATGATAAATCTAATGTGTTCTAAAAATGACAAGCTTAGAATATACTAATACATAGGTTCAGAAGCCACTGTTAGTGAGTGCTAATAATGAGAATTTTATATTATACCAATAATGATAAGTTTAGAAGGTACTAATAACAACAACTTTAATTTGTTATATTAACTAAAAGTTTATCATATAATATAATTATATGATAAACTTTTCATTAAAGTTTTTAACTTTTTAATAATAAAAGTTTCCTGTCTACTAATTATGATAAGTTTAGAATATACAAATAGTAACAATGTCAAGTTTATAATATACTAATAATGACATGTTTAGAATATACTAACATAGAGAAGTTTAGAAGGTACTATTAATGAAAACTTTAATGTGAAATAATAATGAAAAGTTTAGAATATACTAACAATGGCAAGTGCTATCAGATATAATGCCATGTTTAGAAGTTACTATTAACGATGAAAAGTTTAGAAGGTACGATCAAATATAACTTTAAGGAGAAGTTTAGAATATACTAAGAATGACAGGCTTAGGCGGATCTATTAATGAAATATTTGATTTGTTCTAATAATCACAAATTCAAAATATACAATTGGTGACAAAGTTAGAATATTTTAAGAACGATAATTTTAATGTGTTCTAATAAGGAGATGTTCATAATAGCCAAATAATGAAAAGTTAGGAAGATACCTTAAATTAAAGTTTAGTATATACTATCAATGAGAAGTTTAGAATATACTAATAATGACAAGTTTGGAAGCACGAAGTTTAGAATATACTAATAATGACAAGTTTGGAAGGCACTATTAAAGATAAATTCTATGCAAAATGATAATGAAAAGTTTAGAATATGACAACTTTACATATTAATGAAAATTTTAATTTATAATATAATTGGGAAGTTTAGAAAAAAACGTATAACGTTTAGCAGGTACTATTAGTAAAATCTTTAATGTTTACTAATAATTACTTTAATGAGTACTAACGAATAATTTACAAAATATTAGTAATGACACGTTTAAAATATACTTTTAATGATAGCTAATAAATTGAATGTGTACTAAAATGACAAATTTAGAAAGGTACTATTAATGATAACTTTAATGTCTAGTTACAAAGACAAGTTTATGAGGTACTATTAATGATAACTTTAATGTATACTAATAATTACAAGTTTAAAATACAGTAATAATGACAAGTTCAGAAAGTACTATTACCTTAAAATTTAATGTAATCCAATAATGACAAATTTAGAGAACACCAATAATGAAAAGTTTAAATTATACTAAAAATGAGATGTTTAGAAGGTACTATTAATGATAACTTATATGGCAAATGGCAAATGATGACAAGCTTAGAATATACTAATAAAAAGTTAAGAAACTACTATTAATGATAACTTTTACTGTAAACTTTAATGTAATCCAATAATGACAAATTTAGAAAACACCAATAATGAGAAGTTTAAATTATACTAAAAATGTATAGCTTTAATGTGTACTAATAATGACAAGTGTAGAATATGTTATTCATGATAACTTCAATGTGTAGTAATACTGTCAAGATTATGATATGCTAATAATCACAATAAAATAAATTAATGTCTACTAATGTTGAAAAGTTTAGAATATATAAAAATGGCATGTTTAGAAGAAAACTGAAGAAGATAAGTTTAGAATATACTGATAATGACAAGTTTAATATAATAATAATAATGACGATTTTAGAAGGTTCTAATGTGCTAATAAGGTGCTAATGACAAGTTTAGAATATACTAAAGTAGCATTTTTGTAATATACAAGTAAAGACAACTTTTAGAAGGTACTATTAGTGATCACTTTAATGTGTACTAATATAAACAAGGTACTATATACTAATAAGGGTAAGTTTCGAAGGTACTATAACTGATAACGTTAACTTGTACTAATAACAACAAGCTTGAAATATATTAATAATGGCAACTTTAGAAGATACTATGAAAGATATCTTTAATGTCCATTAATAGTGATAAGTTATATACTAATAGTGATAAGTGATAAGATTTAAATAGATATAAGTGATAAGATTTATATACTAATAGTGATAAGTTTATATACTATTAATGAGAAGTTTAGAATATACTAATAATGACAAGTTTAGAAAGCACTATTAAAGATAAAATCTATGCGAAATGATAATGAAAAGTTTAGAATATGACAAGTTTACATGTTAATGAAAAATTTAGAAAAAACGTATAGCGTTTAGCAGGTATTATTAGTAAAATCTTTATTGTGTATTAATAATTACTTTAATGAGTACTAATAGTGAAAAATTTACAAAATACTAGTAATGACATGTTTAGTATATACATTTAATAATAACTTATATGCACTGATAGTAACAAGTTTTGAATATACTAAGAATAACATGTTCAGTCGGAACTATTGATAACTTTAATGTCAGAAGTTTAGAAAATATTAATAATGAATATTGTCGATAGCACTATTAATGATATATACAATGTGTACTAATAATCAAAGTTTAGAAAATTGTATTTATAATAACTTTAATATGTTTTAATAATGGCAATTTTAGAAGGTTCTATTAAATAACTTTGATATGTACTAATATTGTATGATTTGATTTGTACTAATAATGAAAATTTTATAATATACTAACAATGACAACTATAGAATATTATCATAATATGTATTAATACGGACAAATTTTGAGTATTCTAATTATGATATGACAAGTTTAATGTGTACAATCAATCAGAAGTTTGCAATATACTAATAAAAAGAGCTTTAGAAGTCACAGGTATGTGTACTAATAATGGAAAGATTAGAATATAACTTTAATTTGTACTAATAATAAGCAAGTTTGTAATATACTAATAAAGACAAGTTTAGAATGCACTCTAACTAATAAATTTAATGTGTACTAATAAAAAGTTTAGAATATGGTAATGATAAGTTTAGAATGTACTATTAAGATCTTTAATGATAAATTTAGAATATGGTAATAATGAGAAATTTAGAAGGTACAATTTTATAATGAAAAGTTTGGAAAATATTTTCAACGTTAATGTTATACTAATAAATAAAAACAAATACAAAAACTAAATAATACAAAAATTCAACATTTTTAAAAAATACAAACATACAAAAACTACAAGACAAATACAAATACAAATACAAATACAAATACAAATACAAATACAAATACAAATACAAATACAAATACAAATACAAATACAAATACAAATACAAATACAAATACAAATACAAATACAAATACAAATACAAATACAAATACAAATACAAATACAAATACAAATACAAATACAAATACAAATACAAATAAAAAATAAGAATACATATACAAATACAAATACAAATACAAATACAAATATGATAACCTTAGAGTTTAGTAATAATGACAAGTTTAGAATATACTAATAATAAAAGTTTAGAAAGTACTATTAATGATAACTGAAGAGTTTATAATATACAAATAATAAAAAGTTTAGAAAAGAAAATAATGACAAAATTAGTGATATGTTTAAAAGATCCTATTAAATGATAACTTTAATGTGTACTAATAATGGCACGTAATGATATGAAGTTTAGAAGTTAATGTTAATGAAAGTTTATAATATACTAGACAAGTTTTGAATATACTAATAAAAACAAGTTGAGAAGTTACTATAATTGTTAACTATTATATGTACTAATAATGACAAGTTTAGAGTTTAGAATATATTAATAATGATAAGATTAGAAACTCTTAATGATCAATTTAATGTGTACTAATAATGACGAGTTTTGAATATAATAATAATGATGTGTTTAGAATATACTAGTTTAGATTATAATAATAATGACAAGGTATGATTACTTTAATATGTACTAATAATCACAGGTTTAGAATATACTTACAATGGCATTTAGAATATACAGGTAACTTTAATGTTTAGAAATAATGACAAGTGTGGAATATATTAATAACGATAAGTTTAGAAGGTTCTACCAATGATAACTTTATTTTGTACTAATAATGACAAGTTTAGCATATAAGTTTACAAGGTACTATTAACAATAACTTTAATTTGTATTAATGAATACAACTTTAAGGTGTACTAATCATATAATGACAAGTTTAGAATATAATAATAATAATAATTTTAGAATATACTAATAATAATAAGTTTAGAATATACTAATAATGAAAGTTTAGAATATCCGAAGAATGACAAGTTTAATATTAATTATAACTTTAATGTGTACTAATAATCACAAGTTTACAGTATTTCAATAATGACATGTTATATCAATCATGACGTTAATATGTAGTAATAATGACATGTTTGAAATATATTAATAATGCAAAGTTTAGAAAATACTAATAATAGCAAATTAGAAGTTGCTATTAATGACAAGTATGATACGTACTAATAATAAGTTTTCAATATACTAACAATGACATGTTTAGAATACACTACAAATGATAACTTAAATATGAACTAATACTCATATTTACGAACAGTGACAACTTTAGAATATCCCAATAATGACAAATCTACAATATGCTCATAATGTCTTGATTAGAATACACTAATAATAACAAATTTAGAAGGTATTATTTATGATAAATTTAGTATGTACTAATAATCACGAGCTTAGAATATAGGACAAGATTAGAAGGATTAGAAGTACAAGATTAGAATAATGACATGTTTAGAGTATACTAATGATATGCTTAGATGATATCTATGGTAACTTTAATATTTAGAATACATTAATAATGACAAGTTTAGAAATTACTAAAATTACAACTTTAGACAGTTCTATATATGATAAATATAATTTGTACTAATAATGACAAGTTTAGAACGTATTAATAATTTAGAATGTACTTTAAATAAAAAATTTAATGTCTTCATATAATTAATGTTTGGAATATACTAATAATGACACTATTAATGATAACTTTAATATGTACTAACAATCACAAGTTTACAATATTGTAATGAAGAAGATCTCTATAAATCCCTCCCAAATGTTAAGAACAACTTACAATACGCCGAAAATGTAGTTATCATGGATGATCTGAATGGACACATTGAAAAAGATCACAAAGGATTTGGTACGGGTAGAAAAGCATAACGCAAATATACACCGACAAGCCCATAATTCACCTTAAATCACATAAGATTTTTCAGAGATGTTTCTAACTTGTCATTACAAACTTGTACACATTAAAGTTATCACTAATAGTATCTTTAATCTGATCATTATTAGTATGTTCTATATTTATCATTATTAGTACACATTAAAGTTATCATTAATAACACTTTCTATTCGTATAATCTAACTATTAGAATATTCTAAACATATCTTCATTGACATGTTCACTTTTCATTATTAGTGCTTATTAAATATATTCTAAACATGGCAATATTAGTGTATTCTAAATTTGCCATTATTCTAAACTTGTTAGTATTAATACACATGATTAGTAGTACATTCCAAAGTTGTCATTATTCGCATAATCTAATCTTTGTCATTATTAGTACATATTACAGTTATCATTGATACCTTGTAATATATGTAATTATCAGTATCTTCTACAATTGCCATTATTAGTGCATATTAAAGTTATCATTAATAGTACCTTCTAACCTTATCCTTATTCATATTCTAAACTTGTCACTATTGGTACACTTAAAAGTTCATTAATAGAATATTCTAAAATTTCATTATTAGTATATCCTAACTTGTCATTAATAGTACACATTAAAGTTATCATTAAGAGTCTCTTTAATCTGATCATTATAAGTATGTTCTATGATTATCATTATTAGAATTTGTTAAACTTGTCATTATCAGTATGTTCTAAACTTGTCATTATAAGTATATTCTTAACGTATCATTATTACTATACATTAAACTTACCATTAATAGTATTTCCTTGTCATTATTAGTATATTATAAACTTACCCATAATAGTATATTCTCAACTTTCATAATATTTTTCTATTTATTATTAGTATCCTCTACAATTGCATAATAAAGTTATCATTAATATTACCTTCTAAACTTGTCCTTATTAGTATATTCTAAACATGTGATTATGAGTACATATTAGAGTTGTCATTAATAGTACTTTCTAAACATGTAATTATCGTTCATATTCTAAGCTTGTCACTATTGGTACACTTTAAAGTTATCATTAATAGAATATTCTAAAATTTCATTATTAGTATATTCTAAACATTAAAGTTATCATTAATAGTATCTTTAATCTGATCATTATTAGTATGTTCTATATTATTATTAATATTAGTTATCATTAACAATATCTTGTAAAATTTTCATTATTGGTATGTTCTATACTTGTCATTATAAGTATATTCTTAACGTATACATTACTATACATTAAACTTACCATTAATAGTACTTTCTAAACATGTCATTATTAGTATATTATAAACTTGTCATTATTAGTGTATTATAAACTTACATTATTAGTATATTATTACATTATTAGTATATTATAAACTTACCCATTAGTATATTATAAACTTACCCCATTCATAATTAGTACACATTAAAAGTTATCATTAACTGTACATTGCATTATAAGTATATTGTAAACTTGTCACATTAAAGCTATTATTAATAATACCTTCTAAAGTTGACATTATTTGTATATTACAAAATTGCCATTACTAGCATATTCTAAATTTGTCATTATTAGTATATTTTAACTTCTTATTACTAGTACACATTAAAGTTATCATACCTTCTAAACTTGTCATAATCAGAATATTATTAATTTGTCTTTATTGATACATATTATGATATTCTACAGTTGCAATTGTTAGTATATTATAAACTTTTCATTATTAGTACAAATAAGATTATTCAATATTAGTACATATCAAAGATATTTAATAGAACCTTCTAAAATTGTCATTATCAAAACGTATTAAAGTTATTATAAATATAATTTTCTAAAATATTGATTATTGGTACACATTGTATATATCATTAATAGTACTATCGACCATATTTATTATTAATATATTCTAAACTTCTCATATTAAAGTTATCATCACTAGTTCCGACTGAACATGTTATTCTTAGTATATTCTAAACTTGTTACTATCAGTACATATTAAAGTTATCATTAAAAGTACAGTATATTCTAAACGTGTCATTACTAGTATTTTGTAAATTTTTCACTATTAGTACTCATTAAAGTAATTATTAGTATACAATAAACGCTATACGTTTTTTCTAAATTTCCAATTTTATTATAAATTAAATTTGTCATTAACATGTAAACTTGTCATATTCTAAACTTTTCATTATCATTTCACATAGATTTTATCTTTAATAGAGCTTATCATTATTTTTATATAGTAAACTTATCACTATTAATAAATATTAAAGTTATCTTTAATAGTACCTTCTAAACTTGGCATTATTAGTATATTCTAAACTTGTCGTTATTAGTACAAGTTAACGTTATCAATTATAATACCTTCTAAACTTACCCTTATTAGTATATAGTACTTTGTTTACACATTTAAGTTATCATTAATAATACCTTCTAAAAGTTGTCATTAAGGTACCTTCTGAACTTATCTTTATTTGTATATTACAAAAATGCTATTTTTAGTGTATTAAACTAACTTTAATGAGTCCTAATAATGACAAAATTAGAATATACAAATAATGGCATGTATGGAAGATAAAACGAATGATAACTAATATGTACTAATAATCACAGATCAGAATAACTAATGTGTACTAATAATCACAGGTTTACAATATTTTAATAATGATATGTTTAGATGGTTACATTAATGATAACGTTAATGTGTAGTAATAATGACACGTTTGAAATATATTAATAATGCAAGGTTTATAAAATACTAATAATAGCATAGTAGATTGCTATTAATGATAACTATACTACTACAACCATGATACTATAACTATAATACTATAAAACTATATAATAATTAGTTTTGAATTGTTTAGAAGACATTACTAATGATAACTCTAATATGTACTAATACTCAAAAGTTTAAAATATTTTATAGTTTAATAATAATGACAAGTTTAGAATAATGATAAACTCGGAATATATTATTATTACCAAGTATATAATATACTAATAATGATAAAAATACAAGGTCCTAGTATTGATAACTTTAATGTATACTGATAAAGTTTAGAATACCGAAGAAGATATGTTTAGTATATTTGAATATACTAATAATAATAAGTTTAGAATATACTAATAATGAAAGTTGAATATCCGAAAAATGATAAAATTATAATGACAATTTTAAAGGCACTATTGATTATAACTTGTTATTAGTACAAGTTAACATTATCAATTATAGTACCTTCTAACTTACCCTTATAGTACTTTGTTTATATTATTACACTTTAAAGTTATCATTAATAGTACCTTCTAAAAGTTTTCATTAAGGTACCTTCTGAACTTATCTTTATTTGTATATTACAAAAATGCTATTTTTAGTGTATTAACTCTAACTTTAATGAGTCCTAATAATAACAAAATTAGAATATACTAATAATGGCATGTATGGAAGATATAACGAATGATAACTTTAATATGCACTAATAATCACAGATTCAAAATAACCAATGTGTACTAATAATCACAGGTTTACAATATTTCAATAATGACATGTATAGAAGGTTACATTAATGATAACGTTAATGTGTAGTAATAATAACACGTTTGAAATATATTAGTAAAATACTAATAATAGCATAGTAGAAGTAGCTATTAAAGATAACTATAATACGTACTAATAATTAGATATAAATAATTAATTTTGAATAGGACAATGACATGTTTAGAATATACTAATAATGACAAGTTTAGGATAATTATAAACTCGGAATATATTATATTACCAAGTTTAGAATACACTAATAATGGTAAAGATACAAGGTCCTAGTAATGATAACTTCAATGTATACTAATAAAATTTACAATACCGAAGAAGATATTCGAATTTACGAACAATGACAACTTAAGATAGTATTGTCAGTGATAACTAATGTGTACTAGTAATGAGGGTTTAGAATAAGCTTTAATGGGTACTAATAATGACAAGTGTTGAATATACCAATAATGACACATTTAGAATATGCTAATAATGTCAGGTTTACAATATACTTGTAATGACAAGTTATTCAATAATAAATTTAGAAGGTATTATTAATGAAAAATTTAGTATGTACCAATAATAACTAGCTCAGAATATACTAAGAATCACAAGTTTAGAATAATGACATAATTAGAGTATACTAATGATAAAAACTTTAATGTCTTCTAGTAATTAATGTTTGGTATATACTAATAATGACAAGTTTAAAGGCAATATTAATGATAACTTTAATATGTACTAATTATCACATGATAAATTTAATATGTACCAATAATAACGAGCTCAGAATATACTAAGAATCACAAGTTTAGAATAATGACATAATAGGAGTATACTAATGATAAAAACTTGTCTTCTAATATAATTAATGTTTGGTATTTACTAATAATGACAAGTTTAAAGGCACTATTAATGATAACTTTATCACGTTTACAATATTGTAGTAATTTAAAGTTTAAAAGGTTATTAATGATAATGTTAATGTGTAGCAATAATGACACGTTTGAATTATATTAATAATGCAAAGTTTAGTAAATACTAATAATAGCATGATTAGAAGTTGCTATTAATGATAACTATAATACGTACTAATAATGATTAGTTTTGAAAAAAGCTAACAATGTCATGTTAAGGAGCCAGTAATAATGATAACTAACAGGTACTAATACTCACAATATTAGAATATACAAATAATGACAAGTTTTAAATAATTGTAAACTTTTGAATATATATGATAAGCTTACAATGTCCTAACTAAACTTGTATACAGTGAAGTTCTCATAATAATTATCGTCTCAGCTTATCATTTGTATATTCTAAACATGTCATTATTCTAAATTTGTCATTCTTAGTATATTCTAAACTCGCTATTATTAGTACACATCATTAATAATACATTCTAACTTTGTAAATATTAGTGTAATCTAAACTTGCCATTACAAGTATATTCTAAACCTGACATTATTAGCATATTCTAAATTTGTCATTTTTAGTATATCCTACACATTAAAGCTTGTCAATATTTGTATGTTCTAAACCCTAATTATTAGTACACATTAAAGTTATCATTAACAATATTTTCTAAAGTTGCCATTGTTCTTATATTCGAAACATATCAGTATTAGTAAATACTAAACATATTTTCTTTGGTATTTTAAACTTGTCGTTATTAGTGTTTTCTGAGCTTGGTAATACTAATATATTCCAAAGTTTATTATTCACTTGTCATTGGTATGTATGTTCTAAACCATCATTGTTAGTACACATTAAAGTTATCATTAACAATACTTTTTAAGATTGTCATTGTTCGTATATTCGAAACATATCAGTATTAGTTGATACTAAAATATCTTTCTATTATTCTAAACTTGTCCTTATTACTACACATTAAAGTTATCATATATATTAATCATAAGTTTAGAAATGACTAATAATGACAACTTTAGTAGGTACTATATATTATGAATATTATAATATAATATAATATTTGTACTAATAATGACAAGTTTAATAATGATAAAGTAAATATGATATAAATGAAAACTTCCATGTCTTCTAATGATTAATGTTTGGGATATACTAATAATGACAAAGTACTGTTAATGATCATTTTAATGTGTACTAATAACAAGCTTGGAATATATGAATATTGACATCACTAGAAAATATTGATGATATCTTTAATGTGCACTAATAATGACATTTATAATATACTATTAATGATAACTTTAACGTGTACTAATAAAGATAAAATTTTAATGATAACTTAAATATGTATTGATAATAACGAGTCTATAATATACAAAAAATGACAAGTGTAGAGGGTACTATTGATAATAAATTGAATGTGTACTAAAATGACAAATTTAGAAAGGTACTGTTAATGATAACTTTAATGTCTAGTTACAAAGACAATTTTATAAGGTACTATCAATGATAACTTTAATGTGTACTAATAATGAAAAGTTTAAAATACAGTAATAATTACAAGTTCAGAAAGTACTATTACTGTAAACTTTAATGTAATCTAATAATGACAAATTTAGAAAACACCAATAATGAGAAGTTTAAATTATACTAAAAATGAGATGTTTAGAAGATACCATTAATGATAACTTATATGGCAAATGGAAAATGATAAGCTTAGAATATACTAATAAAAAGTTAAGAAACTACTATTAATAATAACTCCAATGTGTACTAATACTGTCAAGATTATGATATGCTAATAATCACAATAAAATAAATTAATGTGTACTAATGTTGAAAAGTTTAGAATATATAAAAATGGCATGTTAGAAGATAAGTTTAGAATATACTGATAATGACAAGTTTAATATAATAATAATATTGATTTTAGAAGGTGCTAATATGTGCTAATGTGGTAATACACTAAAATAGCATTTTTGCAATATACAAGTAAAGATAAGTTGAGAAGGGACCTTTAATGACAACTTTTAGAAGGTACCAGTAATGATAACTTTAATGTGTTCTAATATAAACAAGGTACTATATACTAATAAGGGTAAGTTTAGAAGGTACTATAACTGATAACGTTAACTTGTACTAATAACGACAAGCTTGGAATATACTAATAATGACAAGTTTAGAAGATACTACTAAAGATATCTTTAATGTCTATTAATAGTGATAAGTTTAGTATATACTATTAATGAGAAGTTTAGAATATACTAATAATACAAGTTTGGAAAGCACTATTAAAGATAAAATCTATGCGAAATGATAATGAAAAGTATAGAATATGACAAGTGTACATGTTAATGAAAATTTTAATTTACAATAAAATGGGAAATTTAGAAAAAACGTATAGCGTTTAGCAGGTACTATTAGTAAAATATTTAATGTGTATCAATAATTACTATAATATGTACTAATAGTGAAAATTTTACAAAATAAGTAATGACATGTTTAGAATATACATTTAATAATAACTTTAATACTCTTATCCACTAACAGTAACAAGTTTAGAATATACTAAGAATAACATGTTCAGTCAGATGATTTCTCGATAGTACTATTAATAATATACTTAAGAAAATCATATATATGATAACTTTAATATGTTTTAATAATGACAATTTTAGAAGGTTCAATTAAATAACTTTGATATGTACTAATATTGAATGATTTGATTTGTACTAATAATGAAAAGTTTATAATATACTAACAATGACAAATATAGAATATTATTTATAATAACTTTAATATGTTTTAATAATGACAATTATAGAAGGTTCTATTAAATAACTTTGATATTTGATTTGATTTGTACTAATAACACATTAAAGTTTACAATATACTTATAATGCAAGATACAGTTAATGATAAGTTTTATGGAAAGACTAGAATACACCAACAATGACTTTAATATGTACTAATAGTGAATTTTTTAAGATATGCTAATATTGGTAAAATTGTAGTATACTGATAATGAATATTTTAAAAGATATATTAATAATGCATTTAATTTTGACAAGTTTAATATGTATTAATAATCAGAAGTTTGCAATATACTAATAAAAAGAGGTTTAGAAGGCAGTATGTGCACTAATAATGGAAAGATTAGAATATACCAATAATTACAAGTTTAAAGGGTACTGTTCAGGATAACTTTAATTTGTACTAATGATAAGCAAGTTTGTAATATACTAATATACAAGTTTAGAATGCACTCTAACTAATAAATTTAATGTGTACTAATAATAAAAAGAATATGGCAATGATAAGTTTAGAATGTACTATTCAGATCTTTAATGACAAGTTTAGAATATAGAGAAGTTTAGAAGGTACTATCATTGACAAGTTTAGAATGTACCTATAATGAAAAGTTTGGAAAATATTTTCAACGTTAATGTTATACTAATAAATACAAACAAATACAAAAACTACAAAATACAAAAATACAAAAAATATATAAAAAATACAAACACGAAAATTACAAAACAAATACAAATACAAATACAAATACAAATGCAAATGCAAATACAACTACAAATACAAATACAAATACAAATACAAATACAAATACAAATACAAATACAAATACAAATACAAATACAAATACAAATACAAATACAAATACAAATACAAATACAAATACAAATACAAATACAAATTTATAAGCTATATAATAACTTTGATGTGTTCTGAAAATGAAAAGTTTAGAATATACCAATAATAAGCTAATATTGACAATTTTAGAATGTACTTTTAATGATAACTTTAATGTGAACTAGTAATGTGTACTACACAGGTTAAAGACTATTGGTAGTATCTTAAAAGTGAACTAGTAATTACATATTTAGACTATACTAATATTAAGTTTAGGATGTTCAAATAAACGCCGGGTAGGTACTATTAATGATAACTTTAATGTTTACCAATAATGAGATGTTTAGAATATACTAAAAATGACATTTTTATACGGAACTATTTATGATAACCTTTAAGTTTAGTAATAATGACAAGTATAATAATAATGAAAGTTTAGAAAGTACTATTAATGATAACTGATAAAAAGTTAAAAATAGAAAATAATGACAAGTTTAGAAGAAACTAATATTGACATGGTTAAAATATAGTAATAGTGATATGTTTAAAAAATCCTATTAAATGATAACTTTAATGTGTACTAATAATGGCACGTAATAATAAGAAGTTTAAAATTATTGTTAAAGAAACTTTATAATATCCTAGTTAAGACAAGTTTAGAATATACTAATAATAACAAGTTGACAAGTTACTATAATTGTTAATTATTATAATGACAAGTTTAGAATTTAGAATATACTAATAATGATAAGATTAGAAGGTACTCTTAATGATAAATTTAATGTGTACTAACAATGCCAAATTTGGAATATACTAATAATAAAGATTAGAATATACTATTAATGACGAGTTTTGAATATTCTAATAATGATGTGTTTAGAATATACTAGCTTAAATTATAATGATAATGACAAGGTATGATAACTTTAATATGTACTAATATACTAAGATTGCAAGTTTAGAAGATACTGTTAAAGGTAACTTTAATGTTTGGAAAGAATGACAAGTGTGGAATATACTAATAACGATAAGTTTAGAAGATTCTACTAACGTTAACTATTCTGTACTAATAATGACAAGTTTAGCATATAAGTTTATAAGGCACTGTTAATAATAACTTTAATTTGTATTAATGAATACAACATTAAGGTGTACTAATCCAATAATGACAAGTTTAGAATATAATAATGAGTTTAGAATATACTAATAATAATAAGTTTAGAATATTCGAAGAATGACATTTTATAATATTAATTATAACTCTAATGTGTACTAATAATCATAAGTTTACAGTATTTTGATAATGACGAGTTTTGAATATACTAATAATGATGTGTTTAGAATTACTAGCTTAAATTATAATAATAATGACAAGGTATGATAACTTTAATATGTACTAATATACTAAGATTGCAAGTTTAGAAGATACTGTTAAAGGTAACTTTAATGTTTGGAAAGAATGACAAGTGTGGAATATACTAAGAACGATAAGTTTAGAAGATTCTACTAACGATAACTATTCTGTACTAATAATGACAAGTTTAGCATATAAGTTTACAAAGTACTGTTAATAATAACTTTAATTTGTATTAATGAATACAACATTAAGGTGTACTAATCCAATAATGACAAGTTTAGAATATAATAATAATAATCATAAGTTTACAGTATTTTGATAATGACATGTTATATTAATGATGACGTTAATATGTAGTAATAATGACAAGTTTGAAATCTATCAATAATGCAAAGTTTAGAAAATACTAGTATTAGCAAATTAGAAGTTCCTATGACAAGTATGATATAAGTTTTCAATATACTAACAATGACATGTTTAGAAGACACTACAAATGATAACTTCAATGTGTACTAATACTCATAAGTTTAGAATAGACTAATAATGACAAGTTTAGAATAATGGTAAACTCGGTATATAATATTATTACCAAGTTTAGAATATACTAATAATGATAAGTATAGAAGGTCCTAGTAATGATCATTTCAATGTATATTAATAAAGTTTAGTATAACAAGAAAGATATGTTTAGTATTTACTAATAATGATATGTTTCGACTTTACGAGCAGTGACAACTTTAGAAAGTATTGTTAATGATAACTAATGTGTACCAATAATGACAAATCTAGAATATGCTCATGTCATGATTATAATACACTTTAGTATAACAAGAAAGATATGTTTAGTATTTACTAATAATGATATGTTTCGACTTTACGAGCAGTGACAACTTTAGAAAGTATTGTTAATGATAACTAATGTGTACCAATAATGACAAATCTAGAATATGCTCATAATGTCATGATTATAATACACTTATAATACAAATTTAGAAGGTATTATTAATGATAATTTTAGTATGTACTAATAATAACGAGCTTAGAATATACTAAGAATGACAAGATTAGAATAATGACATGTTTAGAGTATACTAATGATATGCTTAGATGATATTTATAACTTTAATGTTTAGAATATATTAATAATGACAATTTTAGAAATTACTAAAATGACAAATTTAGAAAGTTCTATATATGATAACTATAATTTGTACTAATAATGACAAGTTTAGAACTTACTAATAAAGACAAATTTAGAATGTACTTTAAATAAAAACTTTAATTAATGTTTGGAATATACTAATTATTAATGATAACTTTAATATGTACTAATAATCACAAGTTTACAATATTGTAATGAAGAAGTACTCTATGAATCCCTCCAGAATGTTAAGAACTACTTACCATACGCCGAAAATGTAGTTATCATGGGTTATCTGAATGGACACATTGAAAAAGATCGCAAAGGATTTGGTATGGGTAGAAAAGCATACAGCAAAAATACACCGACAAGCCCATAATTCACCTTAAATCACTATTTTTCAGATATGTAAAAAAAACATAATATTGATGTCATGCAGTTCAGACCACAGGCTGTTTGTGGGCGAACTGGAACATGCCAAATCAAAACCTCTGAAGAGTATAGGCATAAAACGATTTTTGAACAAATATATTCCAATGCAGATTGAGAGAAAATAGAACCGAAGATGCTGGTTTGGTTGGTCGCCTTCCATTCGGCGATTACAAGACTTGACAAAGAAGTTATGCAATACTTATACAGTTGAAAGAAAAAATGAACACTCTAGTGCAGCGTTTCTCAACCTTTTTACCCTTGCGTAACCTTTACATTATTACAATAACCAAGAATATATCGTGCGTGTTTAATTATATTACGGATATGAAATTGAATAAAAAATCAAAAGTGCATTAGCTTATCTAACGTGTCATTATTAGTACACCTAAAAGTTATCATTAATAGGCACTTTTAAACTTATCATTATTGCTATATTTTAAACATGTCAATATTAATTTCTTCTAAACTTGTCATTATTTTTATTCTAAACTTATTATTACCTGTCATTATTAGTACACATTAGAGTTATCATTAATAGGATCATTTAAGCATATCACTATGGCTATATTTTAAACATGTCAATGTTAGTTTCTTCTAAACTTGTCATTATTTTTCATTTTAATTTTTATTATTATTTGTATATCATAAACTTCTCAGTATTAGTACATTGTAAATTTATCATTAATAGCACTTTCTAAACTTGTCATTATTAGTATATTCTAAACTTGTCATTATTACTAAGCTATCACTAGTTATCATTGATAGTTCCTTCTAATATTGTCATTTTTAGTATATTCTAAACATCTCATTCTTGGTACACATTAAAGTTATCATTAATAGTACCTTCCCGACCTTTATTTGTAAATCCCAAACGTATTATTAGTAATTATTAGTTCATTTTAAAGATACTATTATTAGTACCTTTTACCTGACATTACTAGTACACATTAAAGTTATCATTAGAAGTACATTCTAAAATTGTCATTATTAGCTTATTCTAAACTTCTTATTATTAGTATATTCTAAACTTTTCATTTTGAGAACACATTAAAGTTACTATCATTAATAATACGAGGGGTGATCAAAAAGTAATGACAGTGATACCATATATTTTCACGGTACAGAGGTAAATCCAAATAGTGGCCTACATTCCTTCAAAGTACTCCCCTCCTGCCTCCAACCTCTTTCGCCACTTCATGAAGCACTCACGGTACTCAGAAGCCGATATACCTCGTAGCTCTGAATTGACTGCTCGCGCCAGATCTTGGATGCGATGAAACAGCTTCCCTGCGATCGCACCCTTGATCTTTGGAAACAACCAAAAATCACAGGGAGCAAGGTCAGGCGAGTAGGGTGGGTGGGGGAGAAGTGCTGCTCCAGGAACTGCACAGTGAGGCGAGCTTTGTGGGGGGGCAGTATTGTCATGGTGCAGCAAAAGGCGCGATAGGCGACGGGTTGGTGCAGTCTTGGCCTGATATTCCAGGACTCGAGGAAGGACGTGATCAGTGTAGTACTGGGCTGTGATAGTACACTGTTGAGGCATTACATCCACACACATTGGTCCTTGTGAATTGAAGAAGATGGTGAAAAGGCGCTTCCTGCTGCGAAATCCTTCCTTCAGAATCTGAGGTCGAGGTTCTTCATCACTCAACCACACCATGTTAGACTGCTTGTCTCTGGTGGTGAAGAAAGAAATCCAACACTCATCTCCGGTAGCTACATCTGAGAACCGTTTCGGACCATTTGGCTCGAATTCAGCCAGCCATAGACGACAAATCCGCACCCGTTCGCTCTTCTGCTCTTCCGTAAGCAAATGAGGTATCCATCGAGCACACTTCTTCCTCAGCCCTAAGTGTTCATGCACGATGTCATGTGCGCTCCCATAACTGACACAGGGGGTACCTTAATGACAACTTTTAGAAGGTACTATTAATGATAACTTTAATGTGTACTATAAACAAGGTACTATATACTAATAAGGGTAAGTTTCGAAAGTACTATAACTGATAACGTTAACTTGTACTAATAACGACAAGCTTGGAATAATGGCAACTATTAAAGATATATTTAATGTCCATTAATAGTGATAAGTTTATATACTAATAGTGATAAGTGATAAGATTTAAATAGATGAGAAGTTTAGAATATACTAATAATGACAAGTTTGGAAAGCACTATTAAAGATAAAATCTATGCGAAATGATAATGAAAAGTTTAGAATATGACAAGTTTACATGTTAATGAAAAATCTAATTTACAATGAAATGGAAAATTTAGAAAAAACGTATAGCGTTTAGCAGGTATTATTAGTAAAATCTTTAATGTGTATTAATAATTACTTTAATGAGTACTAATAGTGACAATTTTACAAAATACTAGTAATGACATGTTTAGAATATACATTTAATAATAACTTTAATACTATTAATGATAACTTCAATGTGTACTAATATAAACAAGGTACTATATACTAATAAGGGTAAGTTTCGAAGGTACTATAACTGATAACGTTAACTTGTACTAATAACGACAAGCTTGGAATATACTAATAATGGCAACTATTAAAGATATATTTAATGTCCATTAATAGTGATAAGTTTATATACTAATAGTGATAAGTGATAAGATTTAAATAGATATAAGTGATAAGATTTATATTACTAATAGTGATAAGTTTATATACTATTAATGAGAAGTTTAGAATATACTAATAATGACAAGTTTGGAAAGCACTATTAAAGATAAAATCTATGCGAAATGATAATGAAAAGTTTAGAATATGACAAGTTTACATGTTAATGAAAAATCTAATTTACAATGCAATGGAAAATTTAGAAAAAAAAACGTATAGCGTTTAGCAGGTATTATTAGTAAAATCTTTAATGTGTATTAATAATTACTTTAATGAGTACTAATAGTGAAAATTTTACAAAATACTAGTAATGACATGTTTAGAATATACATTTAATAATAACTTTTCATTTTACTAATAGTAACAAGTTTTGAATATACTAAGAATAACATGTTCAGTCGGAACTATTGATAACTTTATCAGAAGTTTAGAAAATATTAATAATGAATATTGTCGATAGCACTATTAATGATATATACAATGTGTACTAATAATGAAACTTTAGAAAATTATATTTATAATAACTTTAATATGTTTTAATAATGAAAATTTTAGAAGGTTCTATTAAATAACTTTGATATGTACTAATATTGAATGATTTGATTTGTAGTAATAATGAAAAGTTTATAATATACCAACAATGACAACTATAGAATATTATCATAATATGTATTAATAAGGACAAATTTAGAGTATTCTAATTATGACAAGTCTAGAAGATTCTATTAATGATAAATTTAATGTATACTAGTCATACCAAGTTTAGAATATAGTAACAATGACAAGTTTGCATGATAACTTTAATGTACATTAATCATGGCAAATTTAGAATATGCTAGTAATGGCAATTTTGTAATATACAAATAATGTCAAGTTTAGAAGGTATTATTAATAATAGCTCTAATGTGACAAGTTTACAATATACTTATAATGCAAGATACAGTTAATGATAATTTTTATTATATACCAACAATTACTTTAATATGTACTAATAATGAATTTTTTTTAAATATACTAATAACGGTAAGTTTGTAATATACTAATAATGACTACTTTAAAAGATATATTAGTAATACATTTAAATTTGACAAGTTTAATGTGTACTAATAATCAGAAGTTTGCAATATACTAATAAAAAGAGGTTTATAAGTCACTAATAATGGAAAGATTAGAATATAACTTTAATTTGTACTAATAATAAGCAAGTTTGTCATATACTAATAAAGACAAGTTTAGAATGCATTTTAACTAATAAATTTAATGTGTACTAATAATAAAAAGTTTAGAATATGGTAATGATAAGTTTAGAATGTACTATTAAGATCTTTAATGATAAGTTTAGAATATGGTAATAATAAGAAGCTAAGAAGGTACTATCATTGACAAGTTTATAATGAAAAGTTTGGAAAATATTTTCAACGTTAATGTTATACTAATAGATACAAACAAATACAAAAACTGAAAAATACAAAAATTAGAAAAAATAAAAAAATACAAACCTACAAAACCTACAAGACAAATACAAATACAAATACAAATACAAATACAAATACAAATACAAATACAAATACAAATACAAATACAAATACAAATACAAATACAAATACAAATACAAATACAAATACAAATACAAATACAAATACAAATACAAATACAAATACAAATACAAATACAAATACAAATACAAATACAAAAAAATACGAATACAAATACAAATACATATACAAATACATATATGATAACCTTAAAGTTTAGTAATAATGACAAGTTTAGAATATACTAATAATAAAATTTTAGAAAGTACTATTAATGACAACTGAAGAGTTTATGATATACAAATAATAAAAAGTTTAAAATAGAAAATAATGACAAGTTTAGAAGAAACTAATATTGACATGTTTAAAATATAGCATTAGTGGTATGTTTAAAAGATCCTATTAAATGATAACTTTAATGTGTACCAAGAATGAGATGTTTAGAATATACTAAAAATGACAATATTAGAAGGAATAACTAATGATAGCTTAGTAATAATGACAAGTTTAGAATATACTAATAAATAAAAACAAGTTGAAAAGTTACTATAATTGTTAACTATTATATGTACTAATAATGACAAGTTTAGAATTTATAATATACTAATAATTACAAGATTAGAAGGTACTCATAATGATCAATATAATGTGTACTAATAATGACGAGTTTTGAATATACTAATAAGGATGTGTTTAGAATATACTAGTTTAGATTATAATAATAATGACAAGGTATGATTACTTTAATATGTACTAATAATCACAGGTTTAGAATATACTTACAATGGCATTTAGAATATACTAGGATTGACAAGTTTAGAAGATACTGTTACAGGTAACTTTAATGTTTAGAAATAATGACAAGTGTGGAATATATTAATAACGATAAGTTTAGAACGTTCTACCAATAATAACTTTATTTTGTACTAATAATGACAAGTTTAGCATATAAGTTTACAAGGTACTATTAACAATAACTTTAATTTGTATTAATGAATACAACTTTAAGGTGTACTAATCATATAATGACAAGTTTAGAATATAATAATAATAACTTTAGAATATACTAATAATAATAAGTTTAGAATATACTAATAATGAAAGTTTAGAATATCCGAAGAATGACAAGTTTATAATATTAATTATAACTTTAATGTGTACTAATAATCACAAGTTTATAGTATTTCAATAATGACATGTTATATCAATGATGACGTTAATATGTAGTAATAATGACAAGTTTGAAATATATTAATAATGCAAAGTTTAGAAAATACTAATAATAGCAAATTAGAAGTTGCTATAAATGACAAGTATGATACGTACTAATAATAAGTTTTCAATATACTAACAATGACATGTTTAGAAGACACTACAAATGATAACTTTGATATGAACTAATACTCATAAGTTTAGAATAGACTAATAATGACAAGTTTAGAATAATGGTAAACTCGGTATATAATATTATTACCAAGTTTAGAATATACTAATAATGATAAGTATAGAAGGTCCTAGTAATGATCATTTTAATGTATACTAATAAAGTTTAGAATAACAAGAAAGATGTGTTTAGTATTTACTAATAATATGTTTCGAATTTACGAACAGTGACATCTTTAGAAAGTATTGTTAATTATAACTAAAGTGTACTAATAATGACAAATGTAGAATATCCCAATAATGACAAATCTAGAATATGCTCATAATGTCATGATTAGAATACACTAATAATAACAAATTTAGAAGGTATTATTAATGATAAATTTAGTATGTACTAATAATAACGAGCTTAGAATATACTAAGAAGGACAGGATTAGAATAATGACATGTTTAGAGTATACTAATGATAAGCTTAGGTGATATATATGGTAACTTTAATATTTAGAATACATTAATAATGACAAGTTTAGAAATTACTAAAATTACAACTTTAGAAAGTTCTATATATGATAACTATAATTTGTACTAATAATGACAAGTTTTGAACTTATTAATTATTTAGAATGTACTTTAAATAAAAAATTTAATGTCTTCATATAATTAATGTTTGGAATATACTAATAATGACAAGTTTAAATGCACTATTAATGATAACTTTAATATGTACTAATAATCACAAGTTTACAATATTGTAATGAAGAAGCACTCTATAAATTCCTCCAGAATGTTAAGAACGACTTACCATACGCCGAAAACAAATGTAGTTATCATGGATAATCTGAATAGACACATTGAAAAAGATCGCAAAGGATTTGGTACGGGTAGAAAAGCATACACCGACAAGCCCATAATTCACCTTAAATCACGTAAGATTTTTCAGAGATATTTCAAAACTTGTCATTACTAATAATCACAAGTTTACGATATTGTAATGAAGAAGCACTCTATAAATCCCTCCAGAATGTTAACAACGACTTACACATTGAAAAAGATCACAAAGGATTTGGTACGGGTAGAAAAGCAATCAGTAAATATACACCGACAAGCCCATAATTCACCTTAAATCACGATTTTTCAGAGATGTTTCTAAACTTGTCATTACTTCTATATTCTAAACTTGTACACATTAAAGTTATCATTAATAGTATCTTTAATCTGATCATTATTAGTATGTTCTATAATTATCATTATTAGTACACATTAAAGTTATCATTAATAGCACTTTCTATTCGTATAATCTAACCATTAGAATATTCTAAACATATCTTCATTGACATGTTCTAAACTTTTCATTATTAGTGCTTATTAAATATATTCTAAACATGGCAATATTAGTGTATTCTAAATTTGCCATTATTCTAAACTTGTATTAATACACATGATTAGTAGCACCTTCCAAAGTTGCCATTATTCGTATATTCTAATCTTTGTCATTATTAGTACACGTTACAGTTATCATTGATACCTTCTAATATATGTAATTATCAGTATCTTCTACAATTGCCATTATTAGTGCATATTAAAGTTATCATTAATAGTACCTTCTAACCTTGTCCTTATTCATATTCTAAACTTGTCACTATTGGTACACTGGTACATTGGTACATTGGCACATTGGTTCATTAATAGAATATTCTAAAATTTCACTATTAGTATATTCTAAACTTGTCATTAATAGTACACATTAAAGTTATCATTAATAGTATCTTTAATCTGATCATTATAAGTATGTTCTATAATTATCATTATTAGTGTTTCTTATCTTGTAAACTTGTCATTATTAGTATGTTCTAAAATTGTCATTATAAGTATATTCTTAACGTATCATTATTACTATACATTAAACTTACCTTTAATAGTATTTTCTAAACTTGTCATTATTAGTAATTTAAACTTACCCATAATAGTATATTCTCAACTTTCATAATATTTTCTAATATTTGTTATTATCAGTATCCTCTACAATTGCATATTAAAGTTATCATTAATAGTAGTTTCTAAACATGTAATTATCGTTCATATTCTAAGCTTGTCACTATTGGTACACTTTAAAGTTATCATTAATAGAATATTCTAAAATTTCATTATTAGTATATTCTAAACTACACATTAAAGTTATCACTAATAGTATCTTTAATCTGATCATTATTAGTATGTTCTATAATTATTATTAGTATTAGTTATCATTAACAGTATCTTGTAAACATTTCATTATTAGTATGTTCTATACTTGTCATTATAAGTATATTCTTAACGTATCATTATACATTATACATTAAACTTACCATTATAGTACTTTCTAAAATTGTCATTATTAGTATATTATGAACTTGTCATTATTAGTGTATTATAAACTTACATTATTAGTATATTATAAACTTACCCATTAGTATATTATAAACTTATCCCATACATAATTAGTACACATTAAAAGTTATTAACTGTATATTGCATTATAAGTATATTGTAAACTTGTCACATTAAAGCTATTATTAACAATACCTTCTAAAGTTGACATTATTTGTATATTACAAAACTGCCATTACTAGCATATTCTAAATTTGTCATTATTAGTATATTTTAACTTCTTATTACTAGTACACATTAAAGTTATCATACCTTCTAAACTTGTCATAATCAGAATATTATAAATTTGTCTTTATTGATACACATTATGATATTCTACAGTTGTCATTGTTAGTATATTATAAACTTTTCATTATTAGTACAAATCAGATTATTCAATATTAGTACATATCAAAGATGTTTAATAGAACCTTCTAAAATTGTCATTATCAAAACGTATTAAAGTTATTATAAATATCATTTTCTAAAATATTGATTATTGGTACACATTGTATATATCATTAATAGTACTATCGACCATATTTATTATTAATATATTCTAAACTTCTCATATTAAAGTTATCATCACTAGTTCCGACTGAACATGTTATTCTTAGTATATTCTAAACTTGTTACTATCAGTACATATTAAAGTTATCATTAAAAGTACAGTATATTCTAAACGTGTCATTACTAGTATTTTGTAAAATTTTCACTATTAGTACTCATTAAAGTAATTATTATTATACATTAAACGCTATACGTTTTTTCTAAATTTCCAATTTGATTATCAATTAAATTTGTCATTAACATGTAAACTTGTCATATTCTAAACTTTTCATTATAATTTCACATAGATTTTATCTTTAATAGAGCTTATCATTATTTTTATATTCTAAACTTATCATTAATAGTATATATAAACTTATCACTATTAATAAACATTAAAGTTATCTTTAATAGTATCTTCTAAACTTGGCATTATTAGTATATTCTAAACTTGTCGTTATTAGTACAAGTTAACGTTATCAATTATAATACCTTCTAAACTTACCCTTATTAGTACTTTGTTTATATTAATACACATTAAAATTATCATTAATAGTAGCTTCTAAAAGTTGTCATTAAGGTACTTTCTGAACTTATCTTTATTTGTAGATTACAAAAATGCTATAGTACCCGAGTGTTCTTGGAATCATAGTCGTGTCAGTAATCTCGTGAACATTTTACTAATGAATAGTTGTTAAACACTAGAGTCACACCTATCATACTTTGCTTTCTTTGGCTTTATAGAATCTCAGAAAACTTCAAATTTTATGGGTAACTATAGTATTTGACATTTCTGCGTATTTCACAGAATTGACCATGACCAGTTTTTCTAAGGCTAGAGGGTTGGGATATACGACCTTTTTCCTAAAATACAACTTAAATACAACCAATGTTTGATTGAAATAGCATATGTAAATAAAGCTCAAATAGGAGATTTCACAAAAGCTCTCGATCAAATTTTCAAATTCACACAAGAGAATGAGAGGAGGTTAGGAAAAGAAGTGTGTGTGTGTGTGTGTGTGTGTGTGTGTGTGTGTGTGTGTGTGTGTGTGTGTGTGTGTGTGTGTGTGTGTGTGTGTGTGTGTATTCACCTCGGATCTGCTGCAGTCTCTATCGAGACAGCCACACACTACCCTACGGCAGTGAGCTCAGAGCTCATTGTGTGTGTGTGTGTGTGTTTGTGTGTGTGTGTGTGTGTGTGTGTGTGTGTGTGTGTGTGTGTGTGTGTGTGTGTGTGTGTGTGTGTGTGTGTGTGTGTGTGTGTGTGTGTGTGTGTGTGTGTGTGTGTGTGTGTTGTGTGTGTGTGTGTGTGTGTGTGTGTGTGTGTGTGTGTGTGTGTGTGTGTGTGTGTGTGTGTGTGTGTGTGTGTGTGTGTGTGTGTGTGTGTGTGTGTGTGTGTGTGTGTGTGTGTGTGTGTGTGTGTGTGTGTGTGTGTGTGTGTGTGTGTGTGTGTGTGTGCGTTTGTGCGTTTGTGCGTGTAAATGTGTGTGTGTGTATTTTGTGTGTGTATATATACACATACACACACACACACACACACACACACACACACACACACACACACATTATTAGTATACATTAAAGTTTTTATTAACAGTACTTTCTAAACTTCTTATTATTACGTGTCATTATTAGTACACCTTAAAGTTATCATTAATAGGCACTTTTAAACTTATCATTATTGCTATATTTTAAACATGTCAATATTAGTTTCTTTTAAACTTGTCATTATTTTTTATTCTAAACTTCTTATTATTACGTGTACACATTAAAGTTATCATTAATAGGATCTTTTAAGCATATCACTATGGCTATATTTTAAACATGTCAATATTAGTTTCTTCAAAACTTGTCATTATTTTTTATTTTAAACTTTTTATTATTTGTATATAATAAACTTCTCAGTATTAGTACATTGTAAATTTATCATTAATAGCACTTTCTAAATTTGTCATTATTAGTATATTCTTATTATCATTAATAGTTTCTTCTAATATAGTCATTTTTAGTATATTCTAAACATCTCATTCTTGGTACACATTAAAGTTATCATTAATAGTACCTTCCCGATTTTTATTTGTAAATCTTAAACTTATTATTAGTAATTATTAGTTCATTTTAAATATACTATTATTAGTACCTTTTACCTGACATTACTAGTACACATTAAAGTCATCATTAGAAGTACATTCTAAAATTGTCATTATTAGCTTATTCTAAACTTCTTAAACTTCTTATTCTAAACTTTTCATTTTGAGAACACATTAAAGTTACCATCACTAATAATATTTTCCAAACTTTTCAATATTAGTACATTCTAAACTTTTCAATAATAGTACCTTCTAAATTTCTCATTATTACTATATTCTAAACTTGTCACTATTAGTACACATTAAAGATATTAATAGTACATTCTAAACTTATTATTACCATATTCTAATTTTTTTATTATTAGTATATATTAAATTTATCAGTTAGAGTGCATTCTAAACTTGCTTATTATTAGTACAAATTAAAGTTATCTTCAACAGTACATTTTAGATTCGTAATTATTGGTATATTCTAATCTTTCCATTACTAGTACACATACCTGTACCTTCTAAATCTCTCATTATTAGTATATTGTAAACTTCTGATTATTTGTACACATTAAAGTTCTTATTATAATACCTTCTAAATCTCTCATTATTAGTATATTATCATTATCAAAATACTTGTGATTATTAGTACACATTAAAGTTATAATTTATATTATAAACTTGTCATTCTTCGGATATTCTAAACTTTCATTATTAGTATGTTCTAAACTTATTATTATTAGTATATTCTAAACTCATTATTATTATATTCTAAACTTGTCATTATTGGATTAGTACACCTTAATGTTGTATTCATTAATACAAATTATATGCTAAACTTGTCATTATTAGTACAAAATAGTTATCGTTAGTAGAATCTTCTAAACTTATCGTTATTAGTATATTCCACACTTGTCATTCATTCCAAACATTAAAGTTACCTTTAACAGTATCTTCTAAACTTGCAATCTTAGTATATTAGTACATATTAAAGTTATCATACCTTTCATTATTATTATAATTTAAGCTAGTATATTCTAAACACATCATTATTAGTATATTCAAAACTCGTCATTATTAGTCAACTTATCATTAATAGTATATTCTAATCTTTATTATTAGTATATTCCAAATTTGCCATTATTAGTACACATTAAATTCATCATTAGGAGTACCTTCTAATCTTATCATTGTTAGTATATTCTAAATTCTAAACTTGTCATTATAATAGTTAACAATTATAGTAACTTGTCAACTTGTTATTATTAGTATATTCTAAACTTGTCTTAACTAGGATATTATAAACTTTCACTAACAGTAACTTCTAAATTTCTTATTATTACGTGTCATTATTAGTACACATTAAAGTTGTCATTTAATAGGATCTATTAAACATATCACTATTACTATATTTCAAACATGTCAATATTAGTTTCTTATAAACTTTTTATTATTTTCTATTCTAAATTTTTTATTATTTGTATATTATAAACTCTTCAGTTATCATTAATAATACTTTCTAAACTTTCATTATTAGTATACTTGTCATCATTACTAAACTTAAAGGTTATCATAAATAGTTCCGTATAAAATTGTAATTTTTAGTATATTCTAAACATCTCATTATTGGTAAACATTAAAGTTATCATTAATAGTACCTACCCGTAATTACTAGTTCACTTTAGAGATACTATCAATAGTACCTTTAACCTGTGTAGTACACATTACTAGTTCACATTAAAGTTATCATTAAAAGTATATTCTAAAATTGTCAATATTAGCTTATTCTAAACTTCTTATTATTGGTATATTCTAAACTTTTCATTTTCAGAACACATTAAAGTTATTATTAATAGCTTATAAATTTGTATTTGTATTTGTATTTGTATTTGTATTTGTATCTTATATATATATTTTTTGTATTTTTGTATTTTGTAGTTTTTGTATTTGTTTGTATTTATTAGTATAACATTAACGTTGAAAATATTTTCCAAACTTTTCATTATAAGTACATTCTAAACTTGTCAATGATAGTACCTTCTAAGCCTCTCATTATTACTATATTCTAAACTTGTCATTAAAGATCTTAATAGTACATTCTAAACTTATCATTACAAATATTCTAAACTTTTTATTATTAGTACACATTAAATTTATTAGTTAAAGTGCATTCTAAACTTGTCTTTATTAGTATATTACAAACTTGCTTATCATTAGTACAAATTAAAGTTATCCTGAACAGTACTTGTAATTATTGGTATATTCTAATCTTTCCATTATTAGTACACATACCTGTGCCTTTTAAACCTCTTTTTATTAGTATATTGCAAACTTCTGATAATTAGTACACATTAAACTTGTCAAAATTAAATGCATTATTAATATATATTTTAAACTTAGTCATTATTAGTATATTACAAACTTACCGTTATTAGCATATCATAAAAATTTCACTATTAGTACATATTAAAGTCATTGTTGGTATATTCTAGTCTTTCCATAAAAATTATCATTAACTGTATCTTGCATTATAAGTATATTGTAAACTTTAATGTGTTATTAGTACAAATCAAATCACATATCAGAGTTATTTAATAGAACCTTTTAAAATTGTCATTATTAAAACATATTAAAGTTATTATAAATAATATTTTATATTTGTCATTGTTAGTATATTATAAACTTGTCATTATTAGTACAAATCAAATCATTCAATATTAGTACATATCAAAGTTATTTAATAGAACCTTCTAAAATTGTCATTATTAAAACATATTAAAGTTATTATAAATATAATTTTCTGAAGTTTTATTATTAGTACACATAGTATATATCATTAATAGTACTATCGAGAATATTCATTATTAATATTTTCTAAACTTCTAGTATTAAAGTAATAGTTCCGACTGAACATGTCATTCTTAGTATATTCTAAACTTGTTACTGTTAGTGGATACGAGTATTAAAGTTATTATTAAATGTATATTTTAAACATGTCATTACTAGTATTTTGTAAAAAATTCACTATTAGTACACATTATAGTAATTATTGATACACATTAAAGATTTTACTAATAGTACCTGCTAAACGCTATACGTTTTTTTTTCTAAATTTCCCATTTTATTGTAAATTAAATTTTTCATAAACATGTACACTTGTCATATTCTAAACTTTTCATTATCGATTCGCATAGATTTTATCTTAAATATCGCTTTCCAAACTTGTCATTATTAGTATATTCTAAAAATCTCATTAATAGTATATACTAAACTTATCACTATTAATAGACATTAAAGATATCTTTAGTAGTATCTTCTAAACTTGTCATTATTAGTATATTCCAAGCTTGTCGTTATTAGTACAAGTTAACGTTATCAGTTATAGTACCTTCTAAACTTACCCTTATTAGTATATAGTACCTTGTTTATATTAGTACACATTAAAGTTATCATTAATAGTACCTTCTAAAAGTTGTCATTAAGGTACCTTTTGAACTTATCTTTACTTGTATATTGTAAAAATGCTATTTTAGTGTATTACCACATTAGCACATATTAGCACCCTTAAAATCGTCATTATTATTATTATATTAAACTTGTCATTATCAGTATATTCTAAACTTATCTTCTAACATGCCATTTTTATATATTCTAAACTTTTCAACATTAGTACACATTAATCTATTTTATTGTGATTAGCATATCATAATCTTGACAGTATTAGTACACTTTGAAGTTATCAATAATAGTAGTTTCTTAACTTTTTATTAGTATATTCTAAGCTTGTCATCATTTGCCATTTGCCATATAAGTTATCATTAATGGTATCTTCTAAACATCTCATTTTTAGTATAATTTAAACTTCTCATTATTGGTGTTTTCTAAATTTGTCATTATTGGATTACATTAAAGTTTACAGTAATAGTACTTTCTGAACTTGTCATTATTACTGTCTTTTAAATTTGTCATTATTAGTACACATTAAAATTATCATTGATAGTACCTTATAAACTTGTCTTTGTAACTAGAATTTAAGTTATCATTAATAGTACCTTTCTAAATTTTCATTTTATTACACATTCAATTTATTATCAATAGTACCCTCTACACTTGTCAATTTTTGTATATTATAGAGTTGTTATTATCAATACATATTTAAGTTATCATTTAAGTTATCGTTAAATTTATCATAAATGTCATTATTAGTGCACATTAAAGATATCATCAATATTTTCTAGTGGTGTCAATATTCATATATTCCAAGCTTGTTATTAGTACACATTAAAATGATCATATTATATTATATTATAATATTCATAATATATAGTACCTACTAAAGTTATCATAATAATTATCGTCTCAGCTTATCATTAGTATATTCTAAACATGTCATTATTCTAAATTTGTCATTCTTAGTATATTCTAAACTCGCTATTATTAGTACACATCATTAATGATACCTTCTAACTTTGTAAATATTAGTGTAATCTAAACTTGCCATTACATGTATATTCTAAACCTGACATTATTAGCATATTCTAAATTTGTCATTATTAGTATATTCTACACTTATCATTATTAGTACACATTAAAGCTCGTCAATATTTGTATGTTCTAAACCCTAATTATTAGTACACATTAAAGTTATCATTAACAATATTTTCTAAAGTTGCCATTGTTCATATATTCGAAACATATCAGTATCAGTAAATACTAAACATATTTTCTTTGGTATTCTAAACTTGTCGTTATTAGTATTTTCTAAGCTTGGTAATAATAACATATTCTAAAGTTTATCATTATTCTATACTTATATTCTAAACCTAACATTATTAGCATATTCTATATTTGTCATTATTAGTATATTTTACACATGTCATTTTTAGTACACATTAAAGTTATCATTAACAATACTTTTTAAGATTGTCATTGTTCGTATATTCGAAACATATCAGTATTAGTAGATACTAACATATATTTTTATTATTCTAAACTTGTCATTATTACTACACATTAAAGTTATCATTAATAGGACATTGTAAGCTTATCATTAGTATATTCTAAACTTGGCAATACTAATATATTCCAAATTTTACAATTATAAAAAACTTGTCATTATTTGTATATTCTAAAATTGTGAGTATTAGTACCTGTTAGTTATCATTATTACTGGCTCCTTAACATGACATTGTTAGCTTTTTTCAAAACTAATCATTATTAGTACGTATTATAGTTATCATTAATAGCAACTTCTAAACATGCTATTATTAGTATTTACTAAACTTTGCATTATTAATATAATTCAAACGTGTCATTATTGCTACACATTAACATTATCATTAATATAACCTTTTAAACTTTAAATTACTATAATATTGTAAACATGTGATAATTAGTACATATTAAAGCTATCATTAATAGTGCCTTTAAACTTGTCATTATTAGTATATACCAAACATTATTAGACGACATTAAAGTTTTTAATTATAATACTATTCTAAGTTTGTCATTATTAGTACGTTCTAATCTTATCATTATTAGTGTAAATTATAGTTATATATAGAACCATCTAAAGTTGTCATTTATATTATTTTCTAAACTTGCCATTATCAATATATTCTAAACTTTTACACATTAAAGTTATCATAAATATTATCTTCTAAGCTTATCATTAGTATACTCTAATTATGTCATTATTCTAAACTTGTGATTCTTAGTATATTCTGAGCGCGTTATTATTGGTACATACTAAATTTTTCATTAATAATACCTTCTAAATTTGTTATTATTGGTGTATTCTAAACTTGTCATTACAAGTATATTCTAAACCTGACATTATTAGCATATTCTAAATTTGTCATTATTGGTATATTCAACACTTGTCATTATTAGTACCCATTAAAGCTTATTCTCAACCCTCATTATTAGTACACAATAGTTATCACTGACAATATTTTCTTAAGTTGTCATTGTTAGTAAATTCGAAACATCACTATTAATATATCTTCTTTGGTATTGTAAATTTTATTAGTATACATTGAAGTTATCATTACTAGGACCTTGTATCTTTACCATTATTAGTATATTCTAAACTTGGTAATATAATATATTCCGAGTTTATCATTATCCTAAACTTCTCATTATTAGTATATTCTAAACATGTCATTGTCATATTCAAAACTTCTACTATGCTATTATTAGTATTTTCTAAACCTTGCATTACTAATATATTTCAAACGTGTTATTATTACTACACATTAACGTTATCATTAATGTAACCTTCTAAACATGTCATTATTGAAATATTGTAAACCTGTTCCTATAAAATTGTCATTATAATTTTGTCATTTTTCGGATATTCAACTTTCATTATTAGTATATTCTAAACTTATTATTATTAGTATATTCAAATATACTGAACATATCTAAACTTTATCAGTATACTGTACATTAAATTTATCATTACTAGAACCTTGTATCCTTATCATTATTAGTATATTCTAAAATTGGTATTAATAATATATCCCGAGATTATCATTATTCTAAACTTGTCATTATTAGTATATTTTAATTTTTTGAGTATTAGTACATATGAGAGTTATCATTAGTAGTGTTTTCTAAACGTCATTGTTAGTATATTCAAAACTAATTATTATATAGTTTTATAGTATTATAGTTATAGTTGTAGTGTTATAGTTATCATTAATAGCAACATCTACTATGCTATTATTAGTATATTCTAAACCTTGCATTATTAATATATTTCAAACGTGTCATTATTACTACACATTAACGTAATCTTCCAAACATATCACTATTAAAATATTGTAAACCAGTGATTATTAGTACACATTAGTTATTTTGAATCTGTGATTATTAGTACATATTAAAGTTATCATTCATTTTATCTTCCATACATGCCATTATTAGTTTTATTCTAATTTTGTCATTATTAGGACTCATTAAAGTTAGAATTAATCACTAAAAATAGCATTTTTGTAATATACAAATAAAGTTCAGTAGGTACGTTAATGACTACTTTTAGAAGGTACTATTAATGATAACTATAATGTGTAATAATATAAACAAAGGACTATATACTAATAAGGGTAAGTTTAGAAGGTATTATAATTGATAACGTTAACTTGTACTAATAACGACAAGTTTAGAATATACCAAGTTTAGAAGGTACCATCAAAGATAATTTTAATGTTTATTTATAGTGATAAGTTTAGTATATACTATTAATGAGAAGTTTAGAATATAGAAATAATGATAAGCTCTATTAAAGATAAAATCTATGTGAAATGATAATGAAAAGTTTAAAATATGACAAGTTTACAATATAATGACAAATCTAATTTATAATAAAATGGGAAATTTAGAAGAAAAAAAAAGTATAGCGTTTAATGTATAGAGAAGTTTAGAATATAAAAATAATGATAAGCTCTATTAAAGATAAAATTTATGTGAAATTATAATGAAAAGTTTAGAATATGACAAGTTTACATGTTAATGACAAATTTAATTGATAATAAAATTGGAAATTTAGAAAAAAAAACGTATAGCGTTTAATGTATACTAATAATTACTTTAATGAGTACTATTAGTGAAAAATTTACAAAATACTAGTAATGACATGTTTAAAATATACTGTACTTTTAATGATAACTTTAATGTGTACTGATAGTAACAAGTTTAGAATATACTATGAATAACATGTTCAGTCGGAACTAGTGATGATAACTTTAATATGAGAAGTTTAGATATATACAATGTGTACCAATAATCAATATTTTAGAAAATGATATTTATAATAACTACGTTTATTATTTATTTATAATAAATACGTTTTGATAATGACAATTTTAGAAGGTTCTATTAAATATCTTTGATATGTACTTATATTGAATAATTTGATTTGTACTAATAATGAAAAGTTTATAATATACTAACAATGACAACTGTAGAATATCATAATGTGTATCAATAAGGACAAATTTATAATACTCTGATTATGACAAGTTTAGAAGATATGATAACTTTAATGTGTACTAGTAATATAAGTTAGAATATACTAATAATGACAAATTTTAATATGCTAGTAATGGCAATTTTGTAATATACAAATAATGTCAACTTTAGAAGGCATTATCAATAATAGCTTTAATGTGACAAGTTTGCAATATACTTATAATGCAAGGTACACTTAATGATAACTTTTAATGTGTACTAATTATGAATGGGGCAAGTTTATAATAAACTAATGGGTAAGTTTATAATATACTAATAATGTAATAATATACTAATAATGTAAGTATATAATATACTAATAATGACAATTTTAGAAAGCACTATTAATGGTAAGTTTAATGTATAGTAATAATGATACGTTAAGAATATACTTATAATGACAAGTTTAGAACATACTAATAATGAAAAGTTTACAAAATACTGTTAATGATAACTAATACTAATAATAATATTTATAGAACATACTAATAATGATCAGATTAAAGATACTATTAATGATAACTTTAATGTGTACTATTAATGACAAGTTTAGAATATACTAATAATGAAATTTTAGAATATTTTATTAGTGATAACTTTAAAGTGTACCAATAGTGACAAGCTTAGAATATGAATGATAATTACATGCTTAGAAAGTATTATTAATGATAACTCTAATATGTACTCATAATCACATGTTTAGAATATACTAATAAGGACAAGTTTAGAAGGTAATATTAATGATAACTTTAATATGCAATTGTAGAGGTTACTGATAATAACAAATATTAGAAAATATTATGAAAGTTGAGGATATACTATTATGGGTAAGTTTATAATATACTAATAATGACAAGTTTAGAAAATACCACTAATGGTAAGTTTAATGTATAGTAATAATGATACGTTAAGAATATACTTATAATGATAAGTTTAGAACATACTAATAATGACAAGTTTAGAACATACTAATAATGACAAGTTTACAAGATACTGTTAATGATAACAAATACTAATAATGATAATTATAGAACATACTTATAATGATCAGATTACAGATACTCTTAATGATAGCTTTAATGTGTACTATTAATGACAAGTTTAGAATATATCGAAATTTTAGAATATTCTATTAATGATAACTTTTAAGTGTGCCAATAGTGACAAGTTTAGAATTTGAAAGATAATTACATGTTAAAAAAGCACTATTAATGATAACTCTTAAGTTTAGAAGATACTAATAATGAAATTTTAGAATATTCTATTAATTATAACTTTTAAGTGTGCCAATAGTGACAAGTTTAGAATTTGAAAGATAATTGCATGTTTAGAAAGCACTATTAATGATAACTCTAATATGTACTCATAATCACATGTTTAGAATATACTAATAAGGACAAGTTTAGAAGGTGTTATTACTGATAACTTTAACATGCACTAATAATGGCAATTGTATAAGATACTGATAATTACATATAATATCAATGATAACTGTAATGTGTACTAATAATGACAAAGATTAGAATATACGAATAATGACAACTTTGGAAGGTGCTGCTAATCATGTGTATTAATACTAACAAGTTTAGAATAATGACAACTTTAGAAAACACTAATATTGCCATGTTTAAAATATATTTAATAAGCACTAATAATGAAAAATTTAGAACATGTCAATGAAGATATGTTTAGAATATTCTAATGGTTAGATTATACGAACAGAAAGTACTAATAACAAGCTTGGAATATATGAATATTGACATCACTAATAATGACATTTATGTATTAATAATAAGTTTATAATATACAAAAATTGACAAATGTAGAGGGTACTATTGATAATAAATTGAATGTGTACTAAAATGACAAATTTAGAAAGGTACTATTAATGATAACTTTAATGTCTAGTTACAAAGACAAGTTTATAAGGTACTATCAATGATAACTTTAATGTGTACTAATAATGACAAGTTTAAAATACAGTAATAATGACAAGTTCAGAAAGTACTATTACTGTAAACTTTAATATAATCCAATAATGACAAATTTAGAAAGCTAAAATAATGAAAGGCTTAAATTATACTAAAAATGAGATTTTTAGAAGGTACTATTAATGATAACTTATATGGCAAATGGTAAAATGATAAGCTTAGAATATACCAATAAAAAGTTAAGAAACTACTATTAATTAAAACTTGTGTACTAATACTGTCAAGATTATGATATGCTAATAATCACAATAAAATAAATTAATGTGTACTAATGTTGAAAAGTTTAGAATATATAAAAATGGCATGTTTAGAAGAAAACTTTAGAAGATAAGTTTAGAATATACTGATAATGACAAGTTTAATATAATAATAATAATAATGATTTTAGAAGGTGCTAATAATGACAAGCTCAGAAAGTACCATTACTGTAAACTTTAATGTAATCCAATACTGACAAATTTAGAAAACACCAATAATGAAAATTTTAAATTATACTAAAAATGAGATGTTTAGAAGGTACTACTAATGATACCATATATGGCAAATGGCAAATGATAAGCTTAGAATATACTAATAAAAAGTTAAGAAACTACTATTAACGATAACTTCAATGTGTACTAATACTGTCAAGGTTATGATATGCTAATAATCACAATAAAATAAATTAATGTGTACTAATATTGAAAATTTTAAAATATATTAAAATGGCATGTTTAGAAGAAATCTTTAGAAGATAAGTTTAGAATATACTGATAATGACAAGTTTAATAAAATAATAATAATGACGATTTTAGAAGGTTCTAATATGTGCTAATGTGGTGATAAAGACAAGTTTAGAATATACAAAAATAGCATATTTGTAATATACAAGTAAAGATAAGTTCATTGGGTTCCTTAATGACAACTTTTAGAAGGTACTATTAATGTTAACTTTAATGTGTACTAATATAAACAAGATACTATATACTAATAAGGGTAAGTTAGAAGGTACTATAACTGATAACATTAACTTGTACTAATAACGACAAGCTTGGAATATACTAATAATGACAACTTTAGAAGATATTATTATAGATATCTTTAATGTCTATTAATAGTGATAAGTTTAGTATATACTATTAATGAGAAGTTTAGAATATACTAATAATGACAAGTTTGGAAAGCACTATTATAGATAAAATCTATGCGAAATGATAATGAAAAGTTTAGAATATAAGTTTACATGTTAATGAAAAATTTAATTTACAATAAATGGGAAATTTAGAAAAAGTACATTCTAATCTTATCATTATTAGTATATTCTAAATTCTAAACTTGTCATTATTAGTACATATAATAGTTAACAATTATAGTAACTTCTCAACTTGTTTTTATTAGTATATTCTAAACTTATCTTAACTAGTATATTATAAATTTTCATTAACATTAACTTCTAAACTTCTTATTATTACGTGCCATTATTAGTACACATTAAAGTTATCATTTAATAGGATCTTTTAAACATGTCACTATTGCTATATTTTAAACATGTCAATATTAGTTTCTTCTAAACTTGTCATTATTTTCTATTCTAAACTTTTTATTATTTGTATATTCAGTTATCATTAATAGTACTTTCTAAACTTTCATTAATAATATATTCTAAACTTGTCATTATTACTAAACTTTAAGGTTATCATATTTGTATTTGTATTTGTATTTGTATTTGTATTTGTATCTGTATGTGTATTTTTTATTTCTATTTGTATTTGTATTGTATTTCTATTTGTATTTGTATTTGTATTTGTATTTCTATTTGTATTTGTATTTCTATTTGTATTTCTATTTGTATTTCTATTTGTATTTGTATTTGTATTTGTATTTCTATTTGTATTTGTATTTCTATTTGTATTTGTATTTGTATTTGTATTTGTATTTCTATTTGTATTTGTATTTCTATTTGTATTTGTATTTGTATTTGTATTTGTATTTGTATTTGTATTTGTATTTGTATTTGTATTTGTATTTGTATTTGTATCGTATTTGTATTTGTTTTGTAGTTTTTGTATGTTTGTATTTTTTTGTATTTTTGTATTTTGTAGTTTTTGTATGTGTTTGTATTTATTAGTATAACATTAACGTTGAAAATATTTTCCAAACATTTTTATCATAAATACATTCTAAACTTGTCAATTATCATTAACTGTATCTTGCATTATAAGCTTCTCATTATTACTATATTCTAAACTTGTCATTAAAGATCTTAATAGTACATTCTAAACTTGTTATCATTACCATATTCTAAACTTTTTATTATTAGTACACATTAAATCTATTAGTTATAGTACATTCTAAACTTGTTTTTATTAGTATATTACAAACTTGCTAGTTATTAGTACAAATTAAAGTTATATTCTACTCTTATATTTCTAATCTTTTTATTAGTATATTGTCAAAGTTAAATGCATTATTAATATATCTTTTAAACTAGTCATTATTAGTATATTACAAACTTACCGTTTTTAGTATATGTTAAAAATTTCATTATTAGTACATTTTAAATTCATTGTTATACCAACAATGAATGTACTAAGTATATTGTTAACGTGTCACATTAGAGCTATTATTAATAATACCTTCTAAACTTGACATTATTTGTATATTACAAAATTGCCATTACTAGCATATTCTAAATTTGTCATCATTAGTGTACATTAAAGTTATCATGCAATAGTACCTTCTAAACTTGTTATTGATACTATATTCTAAATTTGATATTACTAGTACACATTAAATTTATCATTAATAAAACCTTCTAGACTTGTCATAATTAGAATACTCTAAATTTGTCCTTATTAATACATATTATGATAATATTCTATAGTACAAATCAAATCATTCAATATTAGTACATATCAAAGTTAAAATTGTCATTATTAAAACATATTAAAGTTATTATACATATCATTTTCTAAAGTTGATTATTAGTACACATTGTATATATCATTAATAGTACTATCGACAATATTCAAGTTATCAATAGTTCCGACTGAACATGTTATTCTTAGTATATTCTAAAGTTGTTACTATTAGTGCATATGAGTATTAAAGTTATTATTAAATGTATATTCTAAACATGTTATTACTAGTATTTTGTAAAATTTTCACTATTAGTACTCATTAAAGTAATTATTAATAATCATTAAAGATTGTACTAATAGTACCTGCTAAACGCTATACGTTTTTTCTCAATTTTCCATTGCATTGTAAATTAAATTTTTCATTAACATGTAAACTTGTCATATTCTAAACTTTACATTATCATTTCGCATAGATTTTATCTTTAATAGTGCTTTCCAAACTTGTCATTATTAGTATATTCTAAACTTCTCATTAATAATATATAAACTTATCACTATTAGTATATAAATCTACTCACTTATATCTATTTAAATCTTATCACTTATCACTAATAGTATATAAACTTATCACTAATAATAGACATTAAAGATATCTTTAATAGTATCTTCTAAACTTGTCATTATTAGTATATTCCAAGCTTGTCGTTATTAGTACAAGTTAACGTTATCAGTTATAGTACCTTCTAAACTTACCCTTATTAGTATATAGTACCTTGTTTGTACACATTAAAGTTATCATTCATAGTACCTTCAAAAAGTTGTCATTAAGGTACCCCCTGAACTTATCTTTACTTGTATATTACAAAAATGGTACTTTAGTATATTCTAAACTTGTCATTAACACCTCATTAGCACATATTAGAACTTTCTAAAATCGTCATTATTATTATTATATTAAACTTGTCATTATCAGTATATTCTAAACTTATCTTCAAAAGTTTTCTTCTAAACATGCCATTTTTATATATTCTAAACTTTTCAACATTAGTACACATTAGTTTATTTTATTGTGATTATCTTAGTATACATTGAAGTTATCATTAATAGTAGTTTCTTAAATTTTTATTAGTATATTCTACACTTGTCATTATTAGTACACATTAAACCTATACATTTTTAGTATAATTAAAACTTCTCATTATTGGTGTTTTCTAAATTTGTCATTATTGGATTACATTAAAGTTTACAGTAAAAGTACTTTCTGAACTTGTCATTATTACTGTATATTAGCACCTTCTAAAATCTTCATTATTATCATTATATTAAACTTGTCCATATCAGTACATTCTAAACTTATCTTCTAAAGTTTTCTTCTAAACATGCCATTTTTATATATTCTAAACTTTTCAACATTAGTACACATTAATTTATTTTATTGTGATTATTAGCATATCAATCTTGACAGTATTAGTACACATTGAAGTTATCAATAATAGAAGTTTCTTAATTTTTTATTAGTATATTCTAAGCTAGTCATCATTTGCCATTTGCCATATAAGTTATCATTAATAGTACCTTCTAAACATCTCATTTAAGTATAATTTAAACTTTTTATTATTGATGTTCTCTAAATTTGTCATTATTGGATTACATTAAAGTTTACAGTAATAGTACTTTCTGAACTTGTCATTATTACTGTATTTTAAACTTGTAATTATTAGTACACATTAAAGTTATCATTAATAGTACCTTATAAACTTGTCTTTGTAACTAGACATTAAAGTTATCATTAATAGTACCTTTCTAAATTTGTCATTTTAGTACACATTCAATTTATTATCAATAGTACCCTCTACATTTGTCAATTTTTGTATATTATAAACTTATTATTATTAATACATATCTAAGTTAATAAATGTCATTATTAGTGCACATTAAATATATCATCAATATTTTCTAGTGATGTCAATATTCATATATTCCAAGCTTGTTATTAGTACACATTAAAATGACAGTACCTTGTCATTATTAGTATATCCCAAACATTAATCATTAGAAGACATGGAAGTTTTCATTTATATTATATTTTACTTTATCATTATTAAACTTGTCATTATTAGTACAAATTAAATTTATAATATATAGTACCTTCTAAAGTTGTCATTATTAGTCATTTCTAGACTTGTTATGATTAATATATACTAAACTTGTACACAGTGAAGTTATAATAATTATCGTCTAAGCTTATCATTAGTATATTCTAAACATGTCATTATTCTTAATTTCTTAGTATATTCTAAACTCGCTATTATTAGTACACATTAAATTTATCATTAATAATACATTCTAACTTTGTAAATATTAGTGTAATCTAAACTTGCTATTACAAGCATATCTAAACCTGACATTATTAGCATATTCTAAATTTGTCATTATTAGTATACTCTACACTTGTCATTATTAGTACACATTAAAGCTCGTCAATATTTGTATATTCTAAACCCTAATTATTAGTACACATTAAAGTTATCATTAACAATATTTTCTAAAGTTGCCATTGTTCTCATATTCGAAACATATCAGTATCAGTAAATACTAAACATATTTTCTTTGGTATTATAAACTTGTCGTTATTAGTACACATTAAAGTTATAATTATTAGGACCTTAAAAACTTATCATTATTAGTATATTCTAAACTTGGTAATATTAATATATTCCAAAGTTTATCATTATTCTATACTTATATTCTAAACCTAACATTATTAGCATATTCTAAATTTTTCATTACTAGTATATTTTACACTTGTCGTTAGTACACATAAAGCTTGTCAATATTTGTATGTTCTAAACCATCATTATTAGTACACATTAAAGTTATCATTAACAATACTTTTTAAGATTGCCATTGTTCGTATATTTGAAACATATCAGTATTAGTAGATACTAACATATCTTTTTATTATTCTAAACTTGTCATTATTACTACACATTAAAGTTATCATTATTAGGACATTGTAAGCTTATCATTATTAGTATATTCTAAACTTGGCAATACTAATATATTCCAAAGTTTATAGTTATTTAAAACTTGTCATTATTTGTATATTCTAAAATTGTGCGTATTAGTACATATTAGTTATCATTATTACTGGCTCCGTAACATGACATTGTTAACTTTTTTTCAAAACTAATCATTATTAGTACGTATTATAGTTATCATTAATAGCAACTTCTAATCATGCTTTTATTAGTATTTACTAAATTTTGCATTATTAATATAATTCAAACGTGTCATTATTGCTACACATTAACATTATCATTAATATAACCTAAACTTTAAATTACTACAATATTGTAAACATGTGATAATTAGTACATATTGAAGTTATCATTAATAGTGCCTTTAAACTTGTCATTATTAGTATATATCAAACATTAATTATTAGAAGACATACTATTCTAAGTTTGTCATTATTAGTACGTTCTAAACTTGTCACTATCAGTACAAATTATAGTTATCATATATAGAACCTTCTAAAGTTGTCATTTATAGTAATTTCTAAACTTGCCATTATCAATATATTCGAAACTTTTACACATTAAAGTTATCATAAATATGATCTTCTAAGCTTATCATTTGTATACTCTAATTATGTCATTATTCTAAGTTTGTGATTCTTAGTATATTCTGAGCTCGTTATATTGGTACATACTAAATTTTTCATTAATAATACCTTCTAAATTTGTTATTATTGGTGTATTCTAAACTTGTCATTACAAGTATATTCTAAACCTGGCATTATTAGCATATTCTAAATTTGTCATTATTGGTATATTCAACACTTGTCATTATTAGTACCCATTCTAAACCCTCATTATTAGTACACATTAGTTATCACTGACAATACTTTCTTAAGTTGTCATTGTTCGTAAATTCGAAACATCACTATTAGTATATCTTCGGTTTATCATTATCCTAAACATGTCATTGTCATATAACGTATTATAGTTATCTTTAATAGCAACTTCTACTATGCTATTACTAGTATTTTCTAAACCTTGCATTCCTAATATATTTCAAACGTGTTAATATTACAACACATTAACGTTATCATTTAACCTTCTCAACATGTCATTATTGAAATATTGTAAACCTGTGATTATGTACACATTAAAGTTATAATCAATAGTGCCTTTAAAATTGTCATTATAATTTTGTCATTTTTCGGATATTCAACTTTCATTATTAAAATATTCTAAACTTATTATCATTAGTATATTCAAATATGCTAAACATATCTTCTTCGGTATTCTAAACTTTATCAGTATACTGTACATTAAAGTTATCATTACTAGGACCTTGTATCCTTATCATTATTAGTATATTCTAAACTTGGTAATAATAATATATTCCGAGTTTATCATTATTCTAAACTTGTAATTATTAGTATATTTTTATAATTTTTGAGTACATATTAGAGTTATAATTAGTAGTGTCTTCTAAACATGTCATTGTTAGTATATTCAAAACTAATTATTATATAGTTTTATAGTATTATAGTTATAGTATTATAGTTATCGTTGTAGTATTATAGTTATCATTAATCTACATCTACTATGCTATTATTAGTATTTTCTAAACCTTGCATTATTAATATATTTCAAAAGTGTCATTATTACTACACATTAACGTTATCATTAATGTAACCTTCTAAACATATCATTATTAAAATAATCTGTGATTATTAGTACATATTACAGTTATCATTCGTTTTATCTTCCATACATGCCATTATTTGTATATTCTAATTTTGTCATTATTAGGACTCATTAAAGAGTTAATACACTAAAAATAGCATTTTTGTAATATACAAATAAAGATAAGTTCAGAAGGTACCTTAATGACAACTTTTAGAAGGTACTATTAATGATAACTTTAATGTGTAATAATATAAACAAAGTACTATATACTAATAAGGGTAAGTTTAGAAGGTATTATAATTGATAACGTTAACTTGTACTAATAACTACAAGTTTAGAATATACTAATAATGCCAAGTTTAGAAGGTACTATTAAATATAACTTTAATATTTATTAATAGTGATAAGTTTAGTATAGAGAAGTTTAGAATATAAAAATAATGATAAGCTCTATTAAAGATAAAATTTATGTGAAATGATAATGAAAAGTTTAGAATATGACAAGTTTACATGTTAATGACAAATTTAATTGATAATAGAATTGGAAATTTAGAAAAAACGTATAGCGTTTAATGTATACTAATAATTACTTTAATGAGTACTAATAGTGAAAAATTTACAAAATACTAGTAATGACACGTTTAGAATATACTGTACTTTTAATGATAACTTTAACATGTACTGATAGTAACAAGTTTAGAATATACTAAGAATAACATGTTCAGTCGGAACTAGTGATGATAACTTTAATATGAGAAGTTTAGAATATATTGAAAATAAATATGGTCGATAGTACCATTAATGATATATACAATGTGTACCAATAATCAATATTTTAGAAAATGATAATTATAATAACTTTAATACGTTTTGATAATGACAATTTTAAAAGGTTCTATTAAATATCTTTGATATGTACTAATATTGAATAATTTGATTTGTACTAATAATGAAAAGTTTATAAAATACTAACAATGACAACTGTAGAATATCATAATGTGTATCAATAAAGACAAATTTATAATATTCTGATTATGACAAGTTTAGAAGGTATGATAACTTTAATGTGTACTAGTAATAAGAAGTTAAAATATACTAATAATGACAAATTTAGAATATGCTAGTAATGGCAATTTTGTAATATACAAATAATGTCAACTTTAGAAGGTATTATTAATAATAGCTTTAATGTGACAAGTTTACAATATATTTATAATGCAATGTACAGTTAATGATAACTTTTAATGTGTACTAATTATGAATGGGGTAAGTTTATAATATACTAATGGGTAAGTTTATAATATACTAATAATGTAATAATATACTAATAATGTAAGTTTATAATACACTAATAATGACAAGTTCATAATATACCAATAATGACAATTTTAGAAAGTACTATTAATGGTAAGTTTAATGTATAGTAATAATGATACGTTAAGAATATACTTATAATGAAAAGTTTACAAGATACTGTTAATGATAACTAATACTAATAATAATTATAGAACATACTAATAATGATCAGATTAAAGATACTATTAATGATAAATTTAATGTGTAGTTTAGAATATACTAATAATGAAATTTTAGAATATTCTATTAATGATAACTTTAAAGTGTACCAATAGTGACAAACTTAGAATATGAACGATAATTACATGTTTAGAAAGTACTATTAATGATAACTCTAATATGTACTCATAATACTAATAATGACAAGTTTACAAAATACTATTAATGGTAAGTTTAATGTATAGTAATAATGATACGTTAAGAATATACTTATAATGGAAAGTTTAGAACATACTAATAATGACAAGTTTACAAGATACTGTCAATGATAAGAAATACTAATAATGATAATTATAGAACATACTTATAATGATCAGATTAAAGATACTATTAATGATAACTTTAATGTGTACTATTAATGACAAGTTTAGAATATACTAATAATGAAATTTTAGAATATTCTATTAATGATAACTTTTAAGTGTACCAATAGTGACAAGTTTTGAATATGAATAAGGACAAGGTTAGAAGGTACTATTAATGATAACTTTAATATGCGCTAATAATATTAATTGTAGAAGATACTGATAATTACATATATTAGAAGGTATCAATGATAACTGTAATGTGTACTAATAATGACAAAGGTTAGAACATAAGAATAATGACAACTTTGGAAGGTGCTACTAATCATGTGTATTAATACTAACAAGTTTAGAATAATGGCAAATTTAGAATACACTAATATTACCATGTTTAGAATATATTTAATAAGCACTAATAAAGAAAAGTTTAGAACATGTCAATGAAGATATGTTTAGAATATTCTAATGGTTAGATTATACGAATAGAAACTGCTATTTATGATAACTTTATTGTGTACTAATAATGATAATTATAGAACATACTAATAATGATCAGATTAAAGATACTATTAATGATAACTTTAATGTGTACAAGTTTAGAATATAGAAGTAATGACAAGTTTAGAAACATCTCTGAAAAATCTTACGTGATTTAAGGTGAATTATGGGCTTGTCGGTGTATATTTACTGTATGCTTTTCTACCCGTACTAAATCCTTTGCGATCTTTTTCAATGTGTCCATTCAGATCATCCATGATAACTACATTTTCGGCGTATGGTAAGTCGTTTTTAACATTCTGGAGGAATTTATAGAGTGCTTCTTCATTACAATATTGTAAACTTGTGATTATTAGTACATATTAAAGTTATCATTAATAGTGCATTTAAACTTGTCATTATTAGTATATTCCAAACATTAATTATATGAAGACATTAAACTTTTTATTTAAAGTACATTCTAAATCATTAATACGTTCTAAACTTGTCATTATTAGTACAAATTATAGTTATCATATATAGAACTTTCTAAAGTTGTAATTTTAGTAATTTCTAAACTTATCATTATTAATATATTCTAATCTAAGCATATCATTAGTATACTCTAAACATGTCATTATTCTAATCGTTATTATTAGTACATACTAAATTTATCATTAATAATACCTTCTAAATTTGTTATTATTAGTGTATTCTAATCATGACATTATGAGCATATTCTAGATTTGTCATTATTGGGATATTCTACATTTGTCATTAGTTATAATTAAAAATACTTTCTAAAGATGTCACTGTTCGTAAATTCCAAACATATTATTAGTAAAAACTAAACACATCTTTCTTGTTATTCTAAACTTTATTAGTATACATTAAAATGATACTTATCATTATTGGTATATTCTAAACTTGGTAATAATATTATATACCGAGTTTACCATTATTCTAAACTTGCCATTATTAGTCTATTCTAAACTTATGAGTATTTGTTCATATTAAAGTTATCATTTGGAGTGTCTTCTAAACTCGTCATTGTTAGTATATTGAAAACTTATTATTAGTACGTATCATACTTGTCATTAATAGCAACTTCTAATTTGCTATTATTGGTATTTCCTAAACTTTGCATTATTATATATATTTCAAACTTGTCATTATTACTACATATTAACGTTATCATTGAATTACTGTAAACTTGTGATTATTAGTACACATTAAAGTTATAATTAATATTATAAACTTGTCATTCTTCGGATATTCTAAACTTTCATTATTAGTATATTCTAAACTTATTATTATTAGTATATTCTAAACTTATTATTATTATATTCTAAACTTGTCATTATATGATTAGTACACCTTAAAGTTGTATTCATTAATACAAATTAAAGTTATTGTTAATAGTACCTTGTAAACTTATATGCTAAACTTGTCATTATTAGTACAAAATAAAGTTATCATTGGTAGAACGTTCTAAACTTATCGTTATTAATTTATTCCACACTTGTCATTATTTCTAAACATTAAAGTTACCTTTAACAGTATCTTCTAAACTTGTCAATCCTAGTATATTCTAAATGACATTGTAAACCTGTGATTATTAGTACATATTAAAGTTATCATACCTTGTCATTATTATTATAATTTAAACTAGTATATTCTAAACGCATCATTATTAGTAAATTCAAAACTCGTCATTATTAGTACACAATAAATTGATCTAATCTTATCATTATTAGTATATTCTAAATTCTAAATTTGTCATTATTAGTACATATAATAGTTAACAATTATAGTAACTTCTCAACTTGTTTTTATTAGTATATTCTAAACTTGTCTCAACTAGTATATTATAAACTTTCATTAACATTAACTTCTAAACTTAATATCATTACGTGCCATTATTAGTACACATTAAAGTTATCATTTAATAGGATCTTTTAAACATATCACTAATGCTATATTTTAAACATGTCAGTATTAGTTTCTTCTAAACTTGTCATTATTTTCTATTCTAAACTTTTTATTATTTGTATATTATAAACTCTTCAGTTATCATTAATAGTACTTTCTGAATTTTTATTATTAGTATATTCTAAACTTGTCATTATTACTAAACTTTAAGGTTATCATATTTGTATTTGTATTTGTATTTGTATTCGTATTTTTTATTTATATTTGTATTTGTATTTGTATTTGTATTTGTATTTGTATTTGTATTTGTATTTGTATTTGTATTTGTATTTGTATTTGTATTTGTATTTGTATTTGTATTTGTATTTGTATTTGTATTTGTATTTGTATTTGTATTTGTATTTGTATTTATATTTGTATTTGTTTTTGTATTTGTATTTGTATTTGTATTTGTATTTGTATTTGTATTTGTCTTGTAGTTTTTGTATGTTTGTATTTTCTAATTTTTTTGAATTTTTGTATTTTGTAGTTTTTGTATTTGTAGTATAACATTAACGTTGAAAATATTTTCCAAACTTTTCATCATAAACTTGTACCTTCTAAGCTTCTCATTATTACCATATTCTAAACTTATCATTAAAGATCTTAATAGTACATTCTAAACTTTTTATTATTAGTACACATTAAATTTATTAGTTAGAGTGCTTCTAAACTTGTCTTTATTAGTATATCACAAACTTGCTTATTATTAGTACAAATTAAAGTTATATTCTAATCTTTCCATTATTAGTACACATACCTGTGACTTCTAAACCTCTTTTTATTAGTATATTGCAAACTTCTGATTATTAGTACACATTCAACTTGTCAAAGTTAAATGCATTATTAATATATCTTTTAAACTAGTAATTATTAGTATATTACAAACTTACCGTTATTAGTATATTAAAAAAAAATTATTAGTACATATTAAAGTCATTGTTGGTATATAATAAAAATTATCATTAACTGTATCTTGCATTATAAGTATATTGTAAACTTGTCACATTTGACCTATTATTAATAATACCTTCTAAACCTGATATTATTTGTATATTACAAAATTGCCATTACTAGTATATTCTAAATTTGCCTAGATTAATGTACATTAAAGTTATCATGCACTAGTACCTTCTAAACTTGTCATTGTTACTATATTCTAAACTTGGTATTACTAGTACACATTAAATTTATCATTAATAATACCTTCTAGACTTGTCATAATTAGAATACTCTAAATTTGTCCTTATTAATACATATTATGACAATATTCTATAGTTGTCATTGTTAGTATATTATAAACGTTTCATTATTAGTACAAATCAAATCATTCAATATTAGTACATATCGAAGTTATTTAATAGAACCTTCTAAAATTGTCATTATTAAAACATATTAAAGTTATTATAAATATAGTTTTCTAAAGTTTGATTATTAGTACACATTGTATATATAATTAATAGTGCTATCGACAATGTTCATTATTAATATTTTCTAAACTTCTGATATTAAAGTTGTCAATAGTTCCGACTGAACATGTTATTCTTAGTATATTCAAAACTTGTTACTATTAGTGGATACGAGTATATTCTAAACATGTCATTACTAGTATTTTGTAAAATTTTCACTATTAGTACACATTATAGTAATTATTAATACACATTAAAGATTTTACTAATAGTACCTGCTAAACGCTATACGTTTTTTCTAAATTTCCCATTTTATTGTAAATTCAATTTTTCATTAACATGTACACTTGTCATATTCTAAACTTTTCATTATCATTTCGCATAGATTTTATCTTTAATAGTGCTTTCCAAACTTGTCATTATTAGTATATTCTAAACTTCTCATTAATAGTATATACTAAACTTATCACTATTAATAGACATTAAAGATATCTCTAGTAGTATCTTTAATATTAGTACATATCAAAGTTATTTAATAGAACCTTCTAAAATTGTCATTATTAAAACATATTAAAGTTATTATAAATATAATTTTCTAAAGTTTGATTATTAGTACACATAGTATATATCATTAATAGTACTATCGAGAATATTCATTATTAATATTTTCTAAACTTCTGATATTAAAGTTATCATCAATAGTTCCGACTGAACATGTTATTCTTAGTATATTCTAAACTTGTTACTGTTAGTGGATACGAGTATTAAAGTTATTATTAAATGTATATTCTAAACATGTCATTACTAGTATTTTGTAAAATTTTCACTATTAGTACACAATATAGTAATTATTGATACACATTAAAGATTTTACTAATAGTAGCTGCTAAACGCTATACGTTTTTTTCTAAATTTCCCATTTTATTGTAAATTAAATTTTTCATTAACATGTACACTTGTCATATTCTAAGCTTTCCATTCTCATTTGGCATAGATTTTATCTTAAATAGTGCTTTCCAAACTTGTCATTATTAGTATATTCTAAACTTCTCATTAATAGTATATACTAAATTATCACTATTGATAGACATTAAAGATATCTCTAGTAGTATCTTCTAAACTTGTCATTATAAGTATATTCCAAGCTTGTCGTTATTAGTACAAGTTAACGTTATCTGTGATAGTACCTTCTAAACTTACCCTTATTAGTATATAGTACCTTGTTTATATTAGTACACATTAAAGTTATCATTAATAGTACCTTCTAAAAGTTGTCATTTAGGTACCTTCTGAACTTATCTTTACTTGTATATTGCAAAAATGCTATTTTAGTGTATTACCACATTAGCACATATTAGCACCTTCTAAAATCGTCATTATTATTATTATATTAAACTTGTCATTATCAGTATATTCTAAACTTATCTTCTAACATGCCATTTTTATATATTCTAAACTTTTCAACATTAGTACACATTAATCTATTTTATTGTGATTAGCATATCATAATCTTGACAGTATTAGTACACTTTGAAGTTATCAATAATAGTAGTTTCTTAACTTTTTATTAGTATATTCTAAGCTTGTCATCATTTGCCATTTGCCATATAAGTTATCATTAATGGTATCTTCTAAACATCTCATTTTTAGTATAATTTAAACTTCTCATTATTGGTGTTTTCTAAATTTGTCATTATTGGATTACATTAAAGTTTACAGTAATAGTACTTTCTGAACTTGTCATTATTACTGTCTTTTAAATTTGTCATTATTAGTACACATTAAAATTATCATTGATAGTACCTTATAAACTTGTCTTTGTAACTAGAATTTAAGTTATCATTAATAGTACCTTTCTAAATTTTCATTTTATTACACATTCAATTTATTATCAATAGTACCCTCTACACTTGTCAATTTTTGTATATTATAGAGTTGTTATTATCAATACATATTTAAGTTATCATTTAAGTTATCGTTAAATTTATCATAAATGTCATTATTAGTGCACATTAAAGATATCATCAATATTTTCTAGTGGTGTCAATATTCATATATTCCAAGCTTGTTATTAGTACACATTAAAATGATCATATTATATTATATTATAATATTCATAATATATAGTACCTACTAAAGTTATCATAATAATTATCGTCTCAGCTTATCATTAGTATATTCTAAACATGTCATTATTCTAAATTTGTCATTCCTAGTATATTCTAAACTCGCTATTATTAGTACACATCATTAATGATACCTTCTAACTTTGTAAATATTAGTGTAATCTAAACTTGCCATTACATGTATATTCTAAACCTGACATTATTAGCATATTCTAAATTTGTCATTATTAGTATATTCTACACTTATCATTATTAGTACACATTAAAGCTCGTCAATATTTGTATGTTCTAAACCCTAATTATTAGTACACATTAAAGTTATCATTAACAATATTTTCTAAAGTTGCCATTGTTCATATATTCGAAACATATCAGTATCAGTAAATACTAAACATATTTTCTTTGGTATTCTAAACTTGTCGTTATTAGTATTTTCTAAGCTTGGTAATAATAACATATTCTAAAGTTTATCATTATTCTATACTTATATTCTAAACCTAACATTATTAGCATATTCTATATTTGTCATTATTAGTATATTTTACACATGTCATTTTTAGTACACATTAAAGTTATCATTAACAATACTTTTTAAGATTGTCATTGTTCGTATATTCGAAACATATCAGTATTAGAAGATACTAACATATATTTTTATTATTCTAAACTTGTCATTATTACTACACATTAAAGTTATCATTAATAGGACATTGTAAGCTTATCATTAGTATATTCTAAACTTGGCAATACTAATATATTCCAAATTTTACAATTATAAAAAACTTGTCATTATTTGTATATTCTAAAATTGTGAGTATTAGTACCTGTTAGTTATCATTATTACTGGCTCCTTAACATGACATTGTTAGCTTTTTTCAAAACTAATCATTATTAGTACGTATTATAGTTATCATTAATAGCAACTTCTAAACATGCTATTATTAGTATTTACTAAACTTTGCATTATTAATATAATTCAAACGTGTCATTATTGCTACACATTAACATTGTCATTAATATAACCTTTTAAACTTTAAATTACTACAATATTGTAAACATGTGATAATTAGTACATATTAAAGCTATCATTAATAGTGCCTTTAAACTTGTCATTATTAGTATATACCAAACATTATTAGACGACATTAAAGTTTTTAATTATAATACTATTCTAAGTTTGTCATTATTAGTACGTTCTAATCTTATCATTATTAGTGTAAATTATAGTTATATATAGAACCATCTAAAGTTGTCATTTATATTATTTTCTAAACTTGCCATTATCAATATATTCTAAACTTTTACACATTAAAGTTATCATAAATATTATCTTCTAAGCTTATCATTAGTATACTCTAATTATGTCATTATTCTAAACTTGTGATTCTTAGTATATTCTGAGCTCGTTATTATTGGTACATACTAAATTTTTCATTAATAATACCTTCTAAATTTGTTATTATTGGTGTATTCTAAACTTGTCATTACAAGTATATTCTAAACCTGACATTATTAGCATATTCTAAATTTGTCATTATTGGTATATTCAACACTTGTCATTATTAGTACCCATTAAAGCTTATTCTAAACCCTCATTATTAGTACACATTAGTTATCACTGACAATACTTTCTTAAGTTGTCATTGTTCGTAAATTCGAAACATCACTATTAGTATATCTTCTTCGGTATTGTAAATTTTATTGGTATACATTGAAGTTATCATTACTAGGACCTTGTATCCTTACCATTATTAGTATATTCTAATCTTGGTAATATAATATATTCCGAGTTTATCATTATCCTAAACTTGTCATTATTAGTATATTCTAAACATGTCATTGTCATATTCAAAACTATTAGTACGTATTATAGTTATCTTTAATAGCAACTTCTACTATGCTATTATTAGTATTTTCTAAACCTTGCATTACTAATATATTTCAAACGTGTTATTATTACTACACATTAACGTTATCATTAATGTACCCTTCTAAACATGTCATTATTGAAATATTGTAAACCTGTGCCTTTAAAATTGTCATTATAATTTTGTCATTTTTCGGATATTCAACTTTCATTATTAGTATATTCTAAACTTATTATTATTAGTATATTCAAATATACTGAACATATCTAAACTTTATCAGTATACTGTACATTAAATTTATCATTACTAGAACCTTGTATCCTTATCATTATTAGTATATTCTAAAATTGGTATTAATAATATATCCCGAGATTATCATTATTCTAAACTTGTCATTATTAGTATATTTTAATTTTTTGAGTATTAGTACATATGAGAGTACATATTAGTACATATTAGTAGTGTTTTCTAAACGTCATTGTTAGTATATTCAAAACTAATTATTATATAGTTTTATAGTATTATAGTTATAGTTGTAGTGTTATAGTTATCATTAATAGCAACATCTACTATGCTATTATTAGTATATTCTAAACCTTGCATTATTAATATATTTCAAACGTGTCATTATTACTACACATTAACGTAATCTTCCAAACATATCACTATTAAAATATTGTAAACCAGTGATTATTAGTACACATTAGTTATTTTGAATCTGTGATTATTAGTACATATTAAAGTTATCATTCATTTTATCTTCCATACATGCCATTATTAGTTTTATTCTAATTTTGTCATTATTAGGACTCATTAAAGTTAGAATTAATCACTAAAAATAGCATTTTTGTAATATACAAATAAAGTTCAGTAGGTACGTTAATGACTACTTTTAGAAGGTACTATTAATGATAACTATAATGTGTAATAATATAAACAAAGGACTATATACTAATAAGGGTAAGTTTAGAAGGTATTATAATTGATAACGTTAACTTGTACTAATAACGACAAGTTTAGAATATACCAAGTTTAGAAGGTACCATCAAAGATAATTTTAATGTTTATTTATAGTGATAAGTTTAGTATATACTATTAATGAGAAGTTTAGAATATAGAAATAATGATAAGCTCTATTAAAGATAAAATCTATGTGAAATGATAATGAAAAGTTTAAAATATGACAAGTTTACAATATAATGACAAATCTAATTTATAATAAAATGGGAAATTTAGAAGAAAAAAAAAGTATAGCGTTTAATGTATAGAGAAGTTTAGAATATAAAAATAATGATAAGCTCTATTAAAGATAAAATTTATGTGAAATTATAATGAAAAGTTTAGAATATGACAAGTTTACATGTTAATGACAAATTTAATTTATAATAAAATTGGAAATTTAGAAAAAACGTATAGCGTTTAATGTATACTAATAATTACTTTAATGAGTACTATTAGTGAAAAATTTACAAAATACTAGTAATGACATGTTTAAAATATACTGTACTTTTAATGATAACTTTAATGTGTACTGATAGTAACAAGTTTAGAATATACTATGAATAACATGTTCAGTCGGAACTAGTGATGATAACTTTAATATGAGAAGTTTAGATATATACAATGTGTACCAATAATCAATATTTTAGAAAATGATATTTATAATAACTACGTTTATTATTTATTTATAATAAATACGTTTTGATAATGACAATTTTAGAAGGTTCTATTAAATATCTTTGATATGTACTTATATTGAATAATTTGATTTGTACTAACAATGAAAAGTTTATAATATACTATTAATGACAACTGTAAAATATCATAATGTGTATCAATAAGGACAAATTTATAATATTCTGATTATGACAAGTTTAGATGATATGATAACTTTAATGTGTACTAGTAATAAGAAGTTAAAATATACTAATAATGACAAATTTAGAATATGCTAGTAATGGCAATTTTGTAATATACAAATAATGTCAACTTTAGAAGGCATTATCAATAATAGCTTTAATGTGACAAGTTTGCAATATACTTATAATGCAAGGTACACTTAATGATAACTTTTAATGTGTACTAATTATGAATGGGGCAAGTTTGTAATATACTAATGGGTAAGTTTATAATATACTAATAATGTAATAATATACTAATAATGTAAGTTTATAATATACTAATAATGACAAGTTTATAATATACTAATAATGACAATTTTAGAAAGTACTATTAATGGTAAGTTTAATGTATAGTAATAATGATACGTTAAGAATATACTTATAATGACAAGTTTAGAATATACTAATAATGAAAAGTTTACAAAATACTGTTAATGATAACTAATACTACTAATAATAATTATAGATCATACAAATAATGATCAGATTAAACATACTATTAATGATAACTTTAATGTGGACTATTAATGACAAGTTTAGAATATACTAATAATGAAATTTTAGAATATTTTATTAGTGATAACTTTAAAGTGTACCAATAGTGACAAGCTTAGAATATGAATGATAATTACATGTTTAGAAAGTATTATTAATGATAACTCTAATATGTACTCATAATCACATGTTTAGAATATACTAATAAGGACAAGTTTAGAAGGTAATATTAATGATAACTTTAATATGCAATTGTAGAGGATACTGATAATAACAAATATTAGAAAATATTATGAAAGTTGAGAATATACTATTATGGGTAAGTTTATAATATACTAATAATGACAAGTTTAGGAAATACTATTAATGGTAAGTTTAATGTATAGTAATAATGATACGTTAAGAATATACTTATAATGACAAGTTTAGAACATACTTATAATGACAAGTTTAGAACATACTAATAATGACAAGTTTACAAGATACTGTTAATGATAACAAATTCTAATAATGATAATCATAGAACATACTTATAATGATCAGATTAAAGAGACTCTTAATGATAACTTTAATGTGTACTATTAATGACAAGTTACTAAAAATGTATATTATAAATATACTAATAATGAAAATTAAGAATATTCTATTAATGATAACTTTTAAGTGTACCAATAGTGACAAGTTTAGAATATGAAAGATAATTACATGTTTAGAAAGCACTATTAATGATAACTCTTAAGTTTAGAAGATACTAATAATGAAAATTAAGAATATTCTATTAATGATAACTTTTAAGTGTACCAATAGTGACAAGTTTAGAATATGAAAGATAATTACATGTTTAGAAAGCACTATTAATGATAACTCATAATCACATGTTTAGAATATACTTATAGGGACAAGTTTAGAAGGTACTATTAATGATAACTTTAACATGCACTAATAATGGCAATTGTATAAGATACTGATAATTACATATAATATCAATGATAACTGTAATGTGTACTAATAATGACAAAGATTAGAATATACGAATAATGACAACTTTGGAAGGTGCTGCTAATCATGTGTATTAATACTAACAAGTTTAGAATAATGACAACTTTAGAAAACACTAATATTGCCATGTTTAAAATATATTTAATAAGCACTAATAATGAAAAATTTAGAACATGTCAATGAAGATATGTTTAGAATATTCTAATGGTTAGATTATACGAACAGAAAGTACTAATAACAAGCTTGGAATATATGAATATTGACATCACTAATAATGACATTTATGTATTAATAATAAGTTTATAATATACAAAAATTGAAAAATGTAGAGGGTACTATTGATGATAAATTGAATGTGTACTAAAATGACCAATTTAGAAAGGTACTATTAATGATAACTTTAATGTCTAGTTACAAAGACAAGTTTATAAGGTACTATCAATGATAACTTTAATGTGTACCAATAATGACAAGTTTAAAATACAGTAATAATGACAAGTTCAGAGAGTACTATTACTGTAAACTTTAATGTAATCCAATAATGACAAATTTAGAAAGCTAAAATAATTAAGTTTAAATTATACTAAAAATGAGATTTTTAGAGGGTACAATTAATGATAACTTATATGGCAAATGGTAAAATGATAAGCTTAGAATATACCAATAAAAAGTTAAGAAACTACTATTAATTAAAACTTCAATGTGTACTAATACTGTCAAGATTATGATATGCTAATAATCACAATAAAATAAATTAATGTGTACTAATGTTGAAAAGTTTAGAATATATAAAAATGGCATGTTTAGAAGAAAACTTTAGAAGATAAGTTTAGAATATACTGATAATGACAAGTTTAATATAATAATAATAATGATTTTAGAAGGTGCTAATATACAGTAATAATGACAAGCTCAGAAAGTACTATTACTGTAAACTTTAATGTAATCCAATAATGACAAATTTAGAAAACACCAATAATGAAAATTTTAAATTATACTAAAAATGAGATGTTTAGAAGGTACTACTAATGATACCATATATGGCAAATGGCAAATGATAAGCTTAGAATATACTAATAAAAAGTTAAGAAACTACTATTAATGATAACTTCAATGTGTACTAATACTGTCAAGGTTATGATATGCTAATAATCACAATAAAATAAATTAATGTGTACTAATATTGAAAATTTTAAAATATATTAAAATGGCATGTTTAGAAGAAATCTTTAGAAGATAAGTTTAGAATATACTGATAATGACAAGTTTAATAAAATAATAATAATGACGATTTTAGAAGGTTCTAATATGTGCTAATGTGGTGATAAAGACAAGTTTAGAATATACAAAAATAGCATATTTGTAATATACAAGTAAAGATAAGTTCATTGGGTTCCTTAATGACAACTTTTAGAAGGTACTATTAATGTTAACTTTAATGTGTACTAATATAAACAAGATACTATATACTAATAAGGGTAAGTTAGAAGGTACTATAACTGATAACATTAACTTGTACTAATAACGACAAGCTTGGAATATACTAATAATGACAACTTTAGAAGATATTATTATAGATATCTTTAATGTCTTTAATAGTGATAAGTTTAGTATATACTATTAATGAGAAGTTTAGAATATACTAATAATGACAAGTTTGGAAAGCACTATTATAGATAAAATCTATGCGAAATGACAATGAAAAGTTTAGAATATAAGTTTACATGTTAATGAAAAATTTAATTTACAATAAATGGGAAATTTAGAAAAAGTACATTCTAATCTTATCATTATTAGTATATTCTAAATTCTAAACTTGTCATTATTAGTACATATAATAGTTAACAATTATAGTAACTTCTCAACTTGTTTTTATTAGTATATTCTAAACTTATCTTAACTAGTATATTATAAATTTTCATTAACATTAACTTCTAAACTTCTTATTATTACGTGCCATTATTAGTACACATTAAAGTTATCATTTAATAGGATCTTTTAAACATCACTATTGCTATATTTTAAACATGTCAATATTAGTTTCTTCTAAACTTGTCATTATTTTCTATTCTAAACTTTTTATTATTTGTATATTCAGTTATCATTAATAGTACTTTCTAAACTTTCATTAATAATATATTCTAAACTTGTCATTATTACTAAACTTTAAGGTTATCATATTTGTATTTGTATTTGTATTTGTAGTTGTATTTGTATGTGTATTCGTATTTTTTATTTGTATCTATTTGTATTTGTATTTATATTTGTATTTGTATTTGTATTTGTACTTGTTTTTGTATTTGTATTTGTATTTGTATTTGTATCTATACTTCTATTTGTATTTATATTTGTATTTGTATTTGTATTTGTATTTGTATTTACTGTATACTTATATTTGCATTTGTATATGTATTTGTATTTGTACTTGTATTTGTACTTGTATTTGTACTTGTATTTGTACTTGTACTTGTATTTTTGTATTTTGTATTTTTGTATTTTTGTATTTTTGTATTTCTGTATTTTTGTATTTTTTTGTATTTTTGTATTTTCTTTTTTGTATTTGCCTGTGTTTATTAGTATAACATTAACGTTGAAAATATTTTCCAAACATTTTATTATAAGTACATTCTAAACTTGTCAATGATAGTATCTTCTAAGCTTCTCATTATTACTATATTCTAAAGTTGTCATTAAAGATCTTAGTAGTACATTCTAAACTTATCATTGCCATATTCTAAACTTTTTATTATTAGTACACATCAAATCTATTAGTTATAGTACATTCTAAACTTGTTTTTATTAGTATATTACAAACTTGCTAGTTATTAGTACAAATTAAAGTTATATTCTACTCTTATATTTCTAATCTTTTTATTAGTATATTGTCAAAGTTAAATGCATTATTAATATATCTTTTAAACTAGTCATTATTAGTATATTACAAACTTACCGTTTTTAGTATATGTTAAAAATTTCATTATTAGTACATTTTAAATTCATTGTTATACCAACAATGAATGTACTAAGTATATTGTTAACGTGTCACATTAGAGCTATTATTAATAATACCTTCTAAACTTGACATTATTTGTATATTACAAAATTGCCATTACTAGCATATTCTAAATTTGTCATCATTAGTGTACATTAAAGTTATCATGCAATAGTACCTTCTAAACTTGTTATTGATACTATATTCTAAATTTGATATTACTAGTACACATTAAATTTATCATTAATAAAACCTTCTAGACTTGTCATAATTAGAATACTCTAAATTTGTCCTTATTAATACATATTATGATAATATTCTATAGTACAAATCAAATCATTCAATATTAGTACATATCAAAGTTAAAATTGTCATTATTAAAACATATTAAAGTTATTATACATATCATTTTCTAAAGTTGATTATTAGTACACATTGTATATATCATTAATAGTACTATCGACAATATTCAAGTTATCAATAGTTCCGACTGAACATGTTATTCTTAGTATATTCTAAAGTTGTTACTATTAGTGCATATGAGTATTAAAGTTATTATTAAATGTATATTCTAAACATGTTATTACTAGTATTTTGTAAAATTTTCACTATTAGTACTCATTAAAGTAATTATTAATAATCATTAAAGATTGTACTAATAGTACCTGCTAAACGCTATACGTTTTTTCTCAATTTTCCATTGCATTGTAAATTAAATTTTTCATTAACATGAACTTGTCATATTCTAAACTTTACATTATCATTTCGCATAGATTTTATCTTTAATAGTGCTTTCCAAACTTGTCATTATTAGTATATTCTAAACTTCTCATTAATAATATATAAACTTATCACTATTAGTATATAAATCTACTCACTTATATCTATTTAAATCTTATCACTTATCACTAATAGTATATAAACTTATCACTAATAATAGACATTAAAGATATCTTTAATAGTATCTTCTAAACTTGTCATTATTAGTATATTCCAAGCTTGTCGTTATTAGTACAAGTTAACGTTATCAGTTATAGTACCTTCTAAACTTACCCTTATTAGTATATAGTACCTTGTTTGTACACATTAAAGTTATCATTCATAGTACCTTCAAAAAGTTGTCATTAAGGTACCCCCTGAACTTATCTTTACTTGTATATTACAAAAATGGTACTTTAGTATATTCTAAACTTGTCATTAACACCTCATTAGCACATATTAGAACCTTCTAAAATCGTCATTATTATTATTATATTAAACTTGTCATTATCAGTATATTCTAAACTTATCTTCAAAAGTTTTCTTCTAAACATGCCATTTTTATATATTCTAAACTTTTCAACATTAGTACACATTAGTTTATTTTATTGTGATTATCTTAGTATACATTGAAGTTATCATTAATAGTAGTTTCTTAAATTTTTATTAGTATATTCTACACTTGTCATTATTAGTACACATTAAACCTATAATTTTTTAGTATAATTAAAACTTCTCATTATTGGTGTTTTCTAAATTTGTCATTATTGGATTACATTAAAGTTTACAGTAAAAGTACTTTCTGAACTTGTCATTATTACTGTATATTAGCACCTTCTAAAATCTTCATTATTATCATTATATTAAACTTGTCCATATCAGTACATTCTAAACTTATCTTCTAAAGTTTTCTTCTAAACATGCCATTTTTATATATTCTAAACTTTTCAACATTAGTACACATTAATTTATTTTATTGTGATTATTAGCATATCAATCTTGACAGTATTAGTACACATTGAAGTTATCAATAATAGAAGTTTCTTAATTTTTTATTAGTATATTCTAAGCTAGTCATCATTTGCCATTTGCCATATAAGTTATCATTAATTGTACCCTCTAAAAATCTCATTTAAGTATAATTTAAACTTTTTATTATTGATGTTCTCTAAATTTGTCATTATTGGATTACATTAAAGTTTACAGTAATAGTACTTTCTGAACTTGTCATTATTACTGTATTTTAAACTTGTAATTATTAGTACACATTAAAGTTATCATTAATAGTACCTTATAAACTTGTCTTTGTAACTAGACATTAAAGTTATCATTAATAGTACCTTTCTAAATTTGTCATTTTAGTACACATTCAATTTATTATCAATAGTACCCTTTACATTTGTCAATTTTTGTATATTATAAACTTATTATTATTAATACATATCTAAGTTAATAAATGTCATTATTAGTGCACATTAAATATATCATCAATATTTTCTAGTGATGTCAATATTCATATATCCCAAACATTAATCATTAGAAGACATGGAAGTTTTCATTTATATTATATTTTACTTTATCATTATTAAATTTGTCATTATTTGTACAAATTAAATTTATAATATATAGTACCTTCTAAAGTTGTCATTATTAGTCATTTCTAAACTTATGATTAATATATACTAAACTTGTTCACAGTGAAGTTATCATAATAATTATCGTCTAAGCTTATCATTAGTATATTCTAAACATGTCATTCTTAGTATATTCTAAACTCGCTATTAAATTTATCATTAATAATACCTTCTAACTTTGTAAATATTAGTGTAATCTAAACTTGCCATTACAAGCATATCTAAACCTGACATTATTAGCATATTCTAAATTTGTCATTATTAGTATACTCTACACTTGTCATTATTAGTACACATTAAAGCTTGTCAATATTTGTATGTTCTAAACCCTAATTATTAGTACACATTAAAGTTATCATTAACAATATTTTCTAAAGTTGCCATTGTTCTCATATTCGAAACATATCAGTATCAGTAAATACTAAACATATTTTCTTTGGTATTATAAACTTGTCGTTATTAGTACACATTAAAGTTATAATTATTAGGACCTTAAAAACTTATCATTATTAGTATATTCTAAACTTGGTAATATTAATATATTCCAAAGTTTATCATTATTCTATACTTATATTCTAAACCTAACATTATTAGCATATTCTAAATTTTTCATTACTAGTATATTTTACACTTGTCGTTAGTACACATAAAGCTTGTCAATATTTGTATGTTCTAAACCATCATTATTAGTACACATTAAAGTTATCATTAACAATACTTTTTAAGATTGCCATTGTTCGTATATTTGAAACATATCAGTATTAGTAGATACTAACATATCTTTTTATTATTCTAAACTTGTCATTATTACTACACATTAAAGTTATCATTATTAGGACATTGTAAGCTTATCATTATTAGTATATTCTAAACTTGGCAATACTAATATATTCCAAAGTTTATAGTTATTTAAAACTTGTCATTATTTGTATATTCTAAAATTGTGCGTATTAGTACATGTTAGTTATCATTATTACTGGCTCCGTAACATGACATTGTTAACTTTTTTTCAAAACTAATCATTATTAGTACGTATTATAGTTATCATTAATAGCAACTTCTAATCATGCTTTTATTAGTATTTACTAAATTTTGCATTATTAATATAATTCAAACGTGTCATTATTGCTACACATTAACATTATCATTAATATAACCTAAACTTTAAATTACTACAATATTGTAAACATGTGATAATTAGTACATATTGAAGTTATCATTAATAGTGCCTTTAAACTTGTCATTATTAGTATATATCAAACATTAATTATTAGAAGACATTAAAGTCTATATTAATAATACTATTCTAAGTTTGTCATTATTAGTACGTTCTAAACTTGTCACTATCAGTACAAATTATAGTTATCATATATAGAACCTTCTAAAGTTGTCATTTATAGTAATTTCTAAACTTGCCATTATCAATATATTCTAAACTTTTACACATTAAAGTTATCATAAATATGATCTTCTAAGCTTATCATTTGTATACTCTAATTATGTCATTATTCTAAGTTTGTGATTCTTAGTATATTCTGAGCTCGTTATATTGGTACATACTAAATTTTTCATTAATAATACCTTCTAAATTTGTTATTATTGGTGTATTCTAAACTTGTCATTACAAGTATATTCTAAACCTGGCATTATTAGCATATTCTAAATTTGTCATTATTGGTATATTCAACACTTGTCATTATTAGTACCCATTCTAAACCCTCATTATTGGTACACATTAGTTATCACTGACAATACTTTCTTAAGTTGTCATTGTTCGTAAATTCGAAACATCACTATTAGTATATCTTCGGTTTATTATTATCCTAAACATATCATTGTCATATAACGTATTATAGTTATCTTTAATAGCAACTTCTACTATGCTACTATTAGTATTTTCTAAACCTTGCATTACTAATATATTTCAAACGTGTTATTATTACTACACATTAACGTTATCATTTAACCTTCTAAACATGTCATTATTGAAATATTGTTAACCTGTGATTATTAGTACACATTAAAATTATAATCAATAGTGCCTTTAAAATTGTCATTATAATTTTGTCATTTTTCGGATATTCAACTTTCATTATTAGTATATTCTAAACTTATTATCATTAGTATATTCAAATATGCTAAACATATCTTCTTCGGTATTCTAAACTTTATCAGTATACTGTACATTAAAGTTATCATTACTAAGACCTTATATCCTTATCATTATTAGTATATTCTAAACTTGGTAATAATAATATATTCCGAGTTTATCATTATTCTAAACATGTAATTATTAGTATATTTTTATAATTTTTGAGTACATATTAGAGTTATCATTAGTAGTGTCTTCTAAACATGTCATTGTTAGTATATTCAAAACTAATTATTATATAGTTTTATAGTATTATAGTTATAGTATTATAGTTATAGTTGTAGTATTATAGTTATCATTAATAGCAACATCTACTATGCTATTATTAGTATTTTCTAAACCTTGCATTATTAATATATTTCAAAAGTGTCATTATTACTACACATTAACGTTATCATTAATGTAACCTTCTAAACATATCATTATTAAAATAATCTGTGATTATTAGTACATATTACAGTTATCATTCGTTTTATCTTCCATACATGCCATTATTTGTATATTCTAATTTTGTCATTATTAGGACTCATTAAAGAGTTAATACACTAAAAATAGCATTTTTGTAATATACAAATAAAGATAAGTTCAGAAGGTACCTTAATGACAACTTTTAGAAGGTACTATTAATGATAACTTTAATGTGTAATAATATAAACAAAGTACTATATACTAATAAGGGTAAGTTTAGAAGGTATTATAATTGATAACGTTAACTTGTACTAATAACTACAAGTTTAGAATATACTAATAATGCCAAGTTTAGAAGGTACTATTAAATATAACTTTAATATTTATTAATAGTGATAAGTTTAGTATAGAGAAGTTTAGAATATAAAAATAATGATAAGCTCTATTAAAGATAAAATTTATGTGAAATGATAATGAAAAGTTTAGAATATGACAAGTTTACATGTTAATGACAAATTTAATTGATAATAGAATTGGAAATTTAGAAAAAACGTATAGCGTTTAATGTATACTAATAATTACTTTAATGAGTACTAATAGTGAAAAATTTACAAAATACTAGTAATGACACGTTTAGAATATACTGTACTTTTAATGATAACTTTAACATGTACTGATAGTAACAAGTTTAGAATATACTAAGAATAACATGTTCAGTCGGAACTAGTGATGATAACTTTAATATGAGAAGTTTAGAATATATTGAAAATAAATATGGTCGATAGTACCATTAATGATATATACAATGTGTACCAATAATCAATATTTTAGAAAATGATAATTATAATAACTTTAATACGTTTTGATAATGACAATTTTAAAAGGTTCTATTAAATATCTTTGATATGTACTAATATTGAATAATTTGATTTGTACTAATAATGAAAAGTTTATAAAATACTAACAATGACAACTGTAGAATATCATAATGTGTATCAATAAAGACAAATTTATAATATTCTGATTATGACAAGTTTAGAAGGTATGATAACTTTAATGTGTACTAGTAATAAGAAGTTAAAATATACTAATAATGACAAATTTAGAATATGCTAGTAATGGCAATTTTGTAATATACAAATAATGTCAACTTTAGAAGGTATTATTAATAATAGCTTTAATGTGACAAGTTTACAATATATTTATAATGCAATGTACAGTTAATGATAACTTTTAATGTGTACTAATTATGAATGGGGTAAGTTTATAATATACTAATGGGTAAGTTTATAATATACTAATAATGTAATAATATACTAAAAATGATAAGTTTAGAATATTCTAATAATGACAAGTTTAGAGGGTACTATTAATGGTATGTACTAATAATGACAAGTTTAGAAAGTACTATTAATGGTAAGTTTAATGTATAGTAATAATGATACGTTGTGAATATACTTATAATGAAAAGTTTACAAGATACTGTTAATGATAACTAATACTAATAATAATTATAGAACATACTAATAATGATCAGATTAAAGATACTATTAATGATAAATTTAATGTGTAGTTTAGAATATACTAATAATGAAATTTTAGAATATTCTATTAATGATAACTTTAAAGTGTACCAATAGTGACAAACTTAGAATATGAACGATAATTACATGTTTAGAAAGTACTATTAATGATAACTCTAATATGTACTCATAATACTAATAATGACAAGTTTACAAAATACTATTAATGGTAAGTTTAATGTATAGTAATAATGATACGTTAAGAATATACTTATAATGGAAAGTTTAGAACATACTAATAATGACAAGTTTACAAGATACTGTCAATGATAAGAAATACTAATAATGATAATTATAGAACATACTTATAATGATCAGATTAAAGATACTATTAATGATAACTTTAATGTGTACTATTAATGACAAGTTTAGAATATACTAATAATGAAATTTTAGAATATTCTATTAATGATAACTTTTAAGTGTACCAATAGTGACAAGTTTTGAATATGAATAAGGACAAGGTTAGAAGGTACTATTAATGATAACTTTAATATGCGCTAATAATATTAATTGTAGAAGATACTGATAATTACATATATTAGAAGGTATCAATGATAACTGTAATGTGTACTAATAATGACAAAGGTTAGAACATAAGAATAATGACAACTTTGGAAGGTGCTACTAATCATGTGTATTAATACTAACAAGTTTAGAATAATGGCAAATTTAGAATACACTAATATTACCATGTTTAGAATATATTTAATAAGCACTAATAAAGAAAAGTTTAGAACATGTCAATGAAGATATGTTTAGAATATTCTAATGGTTAGATTATACGAATAGAAACTGCTATTTATGATAACTTTATTGTGTACTAATAATGATAATTATAGAACATACTAATAATGATCAGATTAAAGATACTATTAATGATAACTTTAATGTGTACAAGTTTAGAATATAGAAGTAATGACAAGTTTAGAAACATCTCTGAAAAATCTTACGTGATTTAAGGTGAATTATGGGCTTGTCGGTGTATATTTACTGTATGCTTTTCTACCCGTACTAAATCCTTTGCGATCTTTTTCAATGTGTCCATTCAGATCATCCATGATAACTACATTTTCGGCGTATGGTAAGTCGTTTTTAACATTCTGGAGGAATTTATAGAGTGCTTCTTCATTACAATATTGTAAACTTGTGATTATTAGTACATATTAAAGTTATCATTAATAGTGCATTTAAACTTGTCATTATTAGTATATTCCAAACATTAATTATATGAAGACATTAAACTTTTTATTTAAAGTACATTCTAAATCATTAATACGTTCTAAACTTGTCATTATTAGTACAAATTATAGTTATCATATATAGAACTTTCTAAAGTTGTAATTTTAGTAATTTCTAAACTTATCATTATTAATATATTCTAATCTAAGCATATCATTAGTATACTCTAAACATGTCATTATTCTAATCGTTATTATTAGTACATACTAAATTTATCATTAATAATACCTTCTAAATTTGTTATTATTAGTGTATTCTAATCATGACATTATGAGCATATTCTAGATTTGGTCATTATTGGGATATTCTACATTTGTCATTAGTTATAATTAAAAATACTTTCTAAAGATGTCACTGTTCGTAAATTCCAAACATATTATTAGTAAAAACTAAACACATCTTTCTTGTTATTCTAAACTTTATTAGTATACATTAAAATGATACTTATCATTATTGGTATATTCTAAACTTGGTAATAATATTATATACCGAGTTTACCATTATTCTAAACTTGCCATTATTAGTCTATTCTAAACTTATGAGTATTTGTTCATATTAAAGTTATCATTTGGAGTGTCTTCTAAACTCGTCATTGTTAGTATATTGAAAACTTATTATTAGTACGTATCATACTTGTCATTAATAGCAACTTCTAATTTGCTATTATTGGTATTTCCTAAACTTTGCATTATTATATATTTCAAACTTGTCATTATTACTACATATTAACGTTATCATTGAATTACTGTAAACTTGTGATTATTAGTACACATTAAAGTTATAATTAATATTATAAACTTGTCATTCTTCGGATATTCTAAACTTTCATTATTAGTATATTCTAAACTTATTATTATTAGTATATTCTAAACTTATTATTATTATATTCTAAACTTGTCATTATATGATTAGTACACCTTAAAGTTGTATTCATTAATACAAATTAAAGTTATTGTTAATAGTACCTTGTAAACTTATATGCTAAACTTGTCATTATTAGTACAAAATAAAGTTATCATTGGTAGAACGTTCTAAACTTATCGTTATTAATTTATTCCACACTTGTCATTATTTCTAAACATTAAAGTTACCTTTAACAGTATCTTCTAAACTTGTCAATCCTAGTATATTCTAAATGACATTGTAAACCTGTGATTATTAGTACATATTAAAGTTATCATACATTGTCATTATTATTATAATTTAAACTAGTATATTCTAAACACATCATTATTAGTAAATTCAAAACTCGTCATTATTAGTACACAATAAATTGATCTAATCTTATCATTATTAGTATATTCTAAATTCTAAATTTGTCATTATTAGTACATATAATAGTTAACAATTATAGTAACTTCTCAACTTGTTTTTATTAGTATATTCTAAACTTGTCTCAACTAGTATATTATAAACTTTCATTAACATTAACTTCTAAACTTCATATCATTACGTGCCATTATTAGTACACATTAAAGTTATCATTTAATAGGATCTTTTAAACATATCACTAATGCTATATTTTAAACATGTCAGTATTAGTTTCTTCTAAACTTGTCATTATTTTCTATTCTAAACTTTTTATTATTTTTATTATTTGTATATCTTCTCTTCAGTTATCATTAATAGTACTTTCTGAATTTTTATTAGTAGTATATTCTAAACTTGTCATTATTACTAAACTTTAAGGTTATCATATTTGTATTTGTATTTGTATTTGTATTCGTATTCTTTATTTATATTTGTATTTGTATTTGTATTTGTATTTGTATTTGTATTTGTATTTGTATTTGTATTTGTATTTGTATTTGTATTTGTATTTGTATTTGTATTTGTATTTGTATTTGTATTTGTATTTGTATTTGTATTTGTATTTGTATTTATATTTGTATTTGTTTTTGTATTTGTATTTGTATTTGTATTTGTATTTGTATTTGTATTTGTCTTGTAGTTTTTGTATGTTTGTATTTTCTAATTTTTTTGAATTTTTGTATTTTGTAGTTTTTGTATTTGTAGTATAACATTAACGTTGAAAATATTTTCCAAACTTTTCATCATAAACTTGTACCTTCTAAGCTTCTCATTATTACCATATTCTAAACTTATCATTAAAGATCTTAATAGTACATTCTAAACTTTTTATTATTAGTACACATTAAATTTATTAGTTAGAGTGCTTCTAAACTTGTCTTTATTAGTATATCACAAACTTGCTTATTATTAGTACAAATTAAAGTTATATTCTAATCTTTCCATTATTAGTACACATACCTGTGACTTCTAAACCTCTTTTTATTAGTATATTGCAAACTTCTGATTATTAGTACACATTCAACTTGTCAAAGTTAAATGCATTATTAATATATCTTTTAAACTAGTAATTATTAGTATATTACAAACTTACCGTTATTAGTATATTAAAAAAAAAAATATTAGTACATATTAAAGTCATTGTTGGTATATAATAAAAATTATCATTAACTGTATCTTGCATTATAAGTATATTGTAAACTTGTCACATTTGACCTATTATTAATAATACCTTCTAAACCTGATATTATTTGTATATTACAAAATTGCCATTACTAGTATATTCTAAATTTGCCTAGATTAATGTACATTAAAGTTATCATGCACTAGTACCTTCTAAACTTGTCATTGTTACTATATTCTAAACTTGGTATTACTAGTACACATTAAATTTATCATTAATAATACCTTCTAGACTTGTCATAATTAGAATACTCTAAATTTGTCCTTATTAATACATATTATGACAATATTCTATAGTTGTCATTGTTAGTATATTATAAACGTTTCATTATTAGTACAAATCAAATCATTCAATATTAGTACATATCGAAGTTATTTAATAGAACCTTCTAAAATTGTCATTATTAAAACATATTAAAGTTATTATAAATATAGTTTTCTAAAGTTTGATTATTAGTACACATTGTATATATAATTAATAGTGCTATCGACAATGTTATTCTTAGTATATTCAAAACTTGTTACTATTAGTGGATACGAGTATTAAAGTTATTATTAAATGTATATTCTAAACATGTCATTACTAGTATTTTGTAAAATTTTCACTATTAGTACACATTATAGTAATTATTAATACACATTAAAGATTTTACTAATAGTACCTGCTAAACGCTATACGTTTTTTCTAAATTTCCCATTTTATTGTAAATTCAATTTTTCATTAACATGTACACTTGTCATATTCTAAACTTTTCATTATCATTTCGCATAGATTTTATCTTTAATAGTGCTTTCCAAACTTGTCATTATTAGTATATTCTAAACTTCTCATTAATAGTATATACTAAACTTATCACTATTAATAGACATTAAAGATATCTCTAGTAGTATCTTTAATATTAGTACATATCAAAGTTATTTAATAGAACCTTCTAAAATTGTCATTATTAAAACATATTAAAGTTATTATATATATAATTTTCTAAAGTTTTATTATTAGTACACATAGTATATATCATTAATAGTACTATCGAGAATATTCATTATTAATATTTTCTAAACTTCTGATATTAAAGTTATCATCAATAGTTCCGACTGAACATGTTATTCTTAGTATATTCTAAACTTGTTACTGTTAGTGGATACGAGTATTAAAGTTATTATTAAATGTATATTCTAAACATGTCATTACTAGTATTTTGTAAAATTTTCACTATTAGTACACAATATAGTAATTATTGATACACATTAAAGATTTTACTAATAGTAGCTGCTAAACGCTATACGTTTTTTTCTAAATTTCCCATTTTATTGTAAATTAAATTTTTCATTAACATGTACACTTGTCATATTCTAAACTTTTCATTCTCATTTGGCATAGATTTTATCTTAAATAGTGCTTTCCAAACTTGTCATTATTAGTATATTCTAAACTTCTCATTAATAGTATATACTAAATTATCACTATTGATAGACATTAAAGATATCTCTAGTAGTATCTTCTAAACTTGTCATTATAAGTATATTCCAAGCTTGTCGTTATTAGTACAAGTTAACGTTATCTGTGATAGTACCTTCTAAACTTACCCTTATTAGTATATAGTACCTTGTTTATATTAGTACACATTAAAGTTATCATTAATAGTACCTTCTAAAAGTTGTCATTTAGGTACCTTCTGAACTTATCTTTACTTGTTTATTGCAGAAATGCTATTTTAGTGTATTACCACATTAGCACATATTAGCACCTTCTAAAATCGTCATTATTATTATCAGTATATTCTAAACTTATCTTCTAACATGCCATTTTTATATATTCTAAACTTTTCAACATTAGTACACATTAATCTATTTTATTGTGATTATTAGCATATAATCTTGACAGTATTAGTACACTTTGACGTTATCATTAATAGTAGTTTCTTAACTTTTTATTAGTATATTCTAAGCTTGTCATCATTTGCCATTTGTCATATAAGTTATCATTAATGGTATCTTCTAAACATCTCATTTTTAGTATAATTTAAACTTTTCATTATTGGTGTTTTCTAAATTTGTCATTATTGGATTACATTAAAGTTTACAGTAATAGTACTTTCTGAACTTGTCATTATTACTGTATTTTAAACTTGTCATTATTAGTACACATTAAAGTTATCATTGATAGTACCTTATAAACTTGTCTTTGTAACTAGACATTAAAGTTATCATTAATAGTACCTTTCTAAATTTGTCATTTTAGTACACATTCAATTTATTATTAATAGTACCCTCTACACTTGTCATTTTTTGTATATTATAGACTTGTTATTATCAATACATATTTAAGTTATCATTAATAGTATATTATGAATGTCAATTAGTGCACATTAAAGATATCATCAATATTTTCAAGTGATGTCAATATTCATATATTCCAAGCTTGTTATTAGTACACATTAAAATGATCATTAACAGTACCTTGTCATTATTAGTATATCCCAAACATTAATCATTAGAAGACATGGAAGTTTTCATTTATATCATATTTTACTTTATCATTATTAAACTTGTCATTATTAGTATAAATATTATATTATAATATTCATAATATATAGTACCTACTGAAGTTGTCATTATTAGTCATTTCTAAACTTATGATTAATATATACTAAACATGTACACAGTGAAGTTATCATAATAATTATCGCCTCAGCTTATCATTTGTATATTCTAAACATGTCATTATTCTAAATTTGTCATTCCTAGTATATTCTAAACTCGCTATTATTAGTACACATCATTAATAATACCTTCTAAGTTTGTAATTATTAGTGTAATCTAAACTTGTCCTTACAAGTATATTCTAAACCTGACATTATTAGCATATTCTAAATTTTTCATTATTAGTATATTCTACACGTGTCATTATTAGTACACATTAAAGCTTGTCAATATTTGTATGTTGTAAACCCTAATTAGTACACATTAAATTTATCATAAACAATATTTTCTAAAGTTGCCATTGTTCTTATATTCGAAACATATCAGTATTAGTAAATACTAAACATATTTTCTTTGGTATTCTAAACTTGTCGTTATTAGTATTTATTAAGCTTGGTAATACTAATATATTCCAAAGTTGATCATTATTCTATACTTATATTCTAAACCTAAAATTATTAGCATATTCTAAATTTGTCATTATTAGTATATTTTACACGTCATTAGTATGTATGTTCTAAACCATCATACCAGTATTAGTAGATACTAACATATCTTTTTATTATTCTAAACTTGTCCTTATTACCACACATTAAAGTTATCATTATTAGGACATTGTAAGCCTACCATTATTAGTATATTCTAAACTTGGCAATACTAATATATTCCAAAGTTTACAAATACTTGTCATTATTTGTATATTCTAAAATTGTGAGTATTAGTACCTGTTAGTTATCATTATTACTGGCTCCTTAACATGACATTGTTAGCTTTTTTCAAAACTAATCATTATTAGTACGTATTATAGTTATCATTAATAGCAACTTCTAATCATGTTATTATTAGTATTTACTAAACTTTGCATTATTAATATAATTCAAACGGGTCATTATTGCTACACATTAACATTATCATTAATATAACCTTTTAAACTTTAAATTACTACAATATTGTAAACATGTGATAATTAGTACATATTAAAGCTATCATTATTAGTATATACCAAACAATTATATTAAAAGACATTAAAGTTTTTATCATTAGTATACTCTAATTATGTCATTATTCTAAACTTGTGATTCTTAGTATATTCTGAGCTCGTTATTATTGGTACTTATTAACTTTATCATTATTAGTACATACCAAACATTAATTACTAGAAGACAAAGTTTTTATCATTAGTATACTCTAATTATGTCATTATTCTAAACTTGTGATTCTTAGTCTATTCTGAGCTAGTTATTATTGGTACATACTAAATTTTTCATTAATAATACCTTCTAAATTTGTTATTATTGGTGTATTCTAAACTTGTCATTACAAGTATATTGTAAACCTGACATTATTAGCATATTCTAAATGTGTCATTATTGGTATATACAACACTTGTCATTATTAGTACCCATTAAAGCTTATTCTAAACCCTCATTACTAGTACACATTAGTTATCACTGCCAATACTTTCTTAAGTTGTCATTGTTCGTAAATTCGAATATCTTCTTCGGTGTTGTAAATTTTATTAGTATACATTGAAGTTATCATTACTAGGACCTTGTATCCTTACCATTATTAGTATATTCTAAACTTGGTAATATAATATATTCCGAGTTTATAATTATCCTAAACTTGTCATTATTAGTATATTCTAAACATGTCATTGTCCTATTCAAAACTAATTATTTATAACTAATTATTAGTACGTATTATAATTATCTTTAATAGCTACTTCTACTATGCTATTATTAGTATTTTCTAAACCTTCCATTACTAATATATTTCAAACGTGTTATTATTACTACACGTTAACGTTATCATTAATGTAACCTTCTAAACATGTCATTATTAATGTAACCTTCTAAACATGTCATTATTAATGTAACCTTCTAAACATGTCATTATTGAAATATTGTAAACCTGTGCCTTTAAAATTGTCATTATAATTTTGTCAATTTTCGGATATTCAACTTTCATTATTAGTATATTCTAAACTTATTATTATTATTAGTATATTCAAATATACTAAACATATTCTGAAATTGGTAATAATAATATATCCCGAGATTATCATTATTCTAAACTTGTCATTATTATGAGAGTTATCATTAGTAGTGTCTTCTAAACGTCATTGTTAGTATATTCAAAACTAATTATTATATAGTTTTATAGTATTATAGTTATAGTTGTAGTATTATAGTTATCATTAATAGCAACATCTACTATGCTATTATTAGTATTTTCTAAACCTTGCATTATTAATATATTTCAAACGTGTCATTATTACTACACATTAACGTAACCTTCTAAACATATCATTATTAAAATAATATAAACCTGTGATTATTAGTACATATTAGTTATTTTGAATCTGTGATTATTAGTAAATATTAAAGTTATCATTCGTTTTATCTTCCATACATGCCATTATTAGTATATTCTAATTTTGTCATTATTAGGACTCATTAGAGATGATACACTAAAAATAGCATTTTTGTAATATACAAATAAAGATAAGTTCAGAAGGTACCTTAATGACTACTTTTAGAAGGTACTATTAATGATAACTTTAATGTGTAAATATAAACAAAGGACTATATACTAATAAGGGTAAGTTTAGAAGGTATTATAATTGATAACGTTAACTTGTACTAATAACGACAAGTTTAGAATATACTAATAATGCCAAGTTTAGAAGGTACTATCAAAGATAACTTTAATGTTTATTAATAGTGAGAAGTTTAGTATATACTATTATTGAGAAGTTTAGAATATGAAAATAATGATAAGCTCTATTAAAGATAAAATGTATGTGAAATGATAATGAAAAGTTTAGAATATGACAAGTTTACATGTTAATGACAAATTTAATTGATAATAAAATGGGAATTAAAAAAAACGTATAGCGTTTAATGTATACTAATAATTACTTTAATGAGTACTAATAGTGAAAATTTTACAAAATACTAGTAATGACATGTTTAAAATATACTGTACTTTTAATGATAACTTTAATGTGTACTGATAGTAACAAGTTTAGAATATACTAATAATAACATGTTCAGTCGGAACTAGTGATAACTTTAATATGAGAAGTTTAGAATTTATTAATAATAACTATTGTCGATAGTACTATTAATGATATATACAATATATACCAATAATCAAAATTGTAGAAATTTATATTTATAATAACTTTAATACGTTTTGATGACAATTTTAGAAGGTTCTATTAAATATCTTTGATATGTACTAATATTGAATAATTTGATTTGTACTAATAATGAAAAGTTTAGAAGGTATGATAACTTTAATGTGAACTAGTAATAAGAAGTTAAAATATACTAATAATGACAAATTTAGAATATGCTAGTAATGGCAATTTTGTAATATACAAATAATGTCAATTTAAGAAGGTATTATTAATAATAGCTTTAATGTGACAAGTTTACAATATACTTATAATGCAAGGTACACTTGATGATAACTTTTAATGTGTACTAATTATGAATGGGACAAGTTTATAATATACTAATGGGTAAGTTTATATACTAATAATGTAATAATATACTAATAATGTAAGTTTATAATATACTAATAATGACAAGTTTATAATATACTAATAATAACAATTCTAGAAAGCACTATTAATGGTAAGTTTAATGTATAGTAATAATGATACGTTAAGAATATACTTATAATGACAAGTTTAGAACATACTAATAATGAAAAGTTTACAAAATACTGTTAATGATAACTAATACTAATAATAATAATTATAGAACATACTAATAATGATCAGATTAAAGATATTAATGATAATTTAATGTGTACTATTAATGACAGGTTTAGAATATACTAATAATGAAATTTTAGAATATTCTATTAGTGATAACTTTAAAGTGTACCAATAGTGACAAGCTTAGAATATGAACGATAATTACATGATTAGAAAGTATTATTAATGATAACTCTAATATGTACTCATAATCACATGTTTAGAATATACTAATAAGGACAAGTTTAGAAGGTAATATTAATGATAACTTTAATATGCAATGGTAGAGGTTACTGATAATGACAAATATTAGAAAATATTATGAAAGTTGAGAATATACTATTATGGGTAAGTTTATAATATACTAATAATGACAAGTTTAGAAAATACTACTAATGGTAAGTTTAATGTATAATAATAATGATACGTTAAGAATATACTTATAATGACAAGTTTAGAACATACCAATAATGACAAGTTTAGAACATACTAATAATGACAAGTTTAGAAGATACTGTTAATGATAACAAATACTAATAATGATAATTATAGAACATACCTATAATGATCAGATTAAAGATACTATTAATGATAACTTTAATGTGTACTATTAATGACAAGTTTAGAATATACTAATAATGAAATTTTAGAGTATTCTAATAATGATAACTTTTAAGTGTGCCAATAGTGACAAGTTTAGAATATGAAAGATAATCACATGTTTAGAATATACTAATAAGGACAAGTTTAGAAGGTACTATTACTGATAACTTTAATATGCACTAATAATGGCAATTGTATAAGATACTGATAATTACATATATTAGAAGGTAATATCAATGATAACTGTAATGTGTACTAATAATGACAAAAATTAGAAAATACGAATAATGACAACTTTGGAAGGTGCTGCTAATCATGTGTATTAATACTAACAAGTTTAGAATATGATAACAATGACAAGTTTAGAATAATGACAACTTTAGAAAACACTAATATTGCCATGTTTAGAATATATTTAATGAGCACTAATAATGAAAAGTTTAGAACATGTCAATGAAGATATGTTTAGAATATTCTAATGGTTAGATTATACGAACAGAAAGTACTAATAACAAGCTTGGAATATATGAATATTGACATCAATAGAAAATATTGATGATATATTTAATGTGCACTAATAATGACATTTATTAACTTAGATATGTATTAATAATAATAAGTTTATAATATACAAAAATTGACAAATGTAAAGGGTACTATTGATAATAAATTGAATGTGTACTAAAATGACAAATTTAGAAAGCTATTAATGATAACTTTAATGTCTAGTTACAAAGACAAGTTTATAAGGTACTATTAATGATAACTTTAATGTGTACTAATAATTACAAGTTTAAAATACAGTAATAATGACAAGTTCAGAAAGTACTATTACTGTAATCCAATAATGACAAATTTAGAGAACACCAATAATGAAAATTTTAAATTATACTTAAATGAGATGTTTAGAAGGTACTATTAATGATAACTTATATGGCAAATGGCAAATGATGACAAGCTTAGAATATACTAATAAAAAGTTAAGAAACTTCTATTATATATTAACTTCAATGTGTAATAATACTGTCAAGATTATGATATGCTAATAATCACAATAAAATAAACTAATGTGTACTAATGTTGAAAAGTTTAGAATATATAAAAATGGCATGTTTAGAAGAAAACTTTAGAAGATAAGTTTAGAATGTACTGATATTGACAAGTTTAATATAATGATAATAATGAAGATTTTAGAAGGTGCTATTATACAGTAATAATGATAAGTTCAGAGAGTACTTTTACTGTAAACTTTAATGTAATCCAATAATGACAAATTTAGAAAACACCAATAATGAGAAGTTTTAATTATACTAAAAATGTATAGCTTTAATGTGTACTAATAATGACAGGTGTAGAATATACTAATAAAAAGTTAAGAAACTACTATTAATGATAACTTCAATGTGTACTAATACTGTCAAGATTATGATATGCTAATAATCACAATACTAATGTGTACTAATGTGTACTAGTGTGTACTAATGTGTACTAATGTGTACTAATGTGTACTAATGTTGAAAAGTTTAGAATGTATAAAAATGACATGTTTAGAAGAAAACTTTAGAAGATAAGTTTAGAATATACTGATAATGACAAGTTTAATATAATAATAATAATGACGATTTTAGAAAGTTCTAATATGTGCTAATGAGGTGTTAATGACAAGTTTAGAATATACTTAAGTACCATTTTTGTAATATACAAGTAAAGATAAGTTCAGGGGGTACCTTAATGACAACTTTTAGAAGGTACTATGAATGATAACTTTAATGTGTACTAATACAAACAAGGTACTATATACTAATAAGGGTAAGTTTAGAAGGTACTATAACTGATAACGTTAACTTGTACTAATAACGACAAGCTTGGAATATACTAATAATGACAACTTTAGAAGATACTATTAAAGATATATTTAATGTCTATTATTAGTGATAAGTGATAAGATTTAAATAGATATAAGTGAGTAGATTTATATACTAATAGTGATAAGTTTATATATTATTAATGAGAAGTTTAGAATATACTAATAATGACAAGTTTGGAAAGCACTATTAAAGATAAAATCTATGCGAAATGATAATGAAAAGTTTAGAATATGACAAGTTTACATGTTAATGAAAAATTGAATTTACAATAAAATGGAAAAATTAGAAAAAACGTATAGCGTTTAGCAGGTACTATTAGTACAATCTTTAATGTGTATTAATAATTACTTTAATGAGTACTAATAGTGAAAATTTTACAAAATACTAGTAATAACATGTTTAGAATATACATTTAATAATAACTTTAATACTAATATGCACTAATAGTAATAATTTAGAATATACTAAGAATAACAGAAGTTTAGAAAATATTAATAATGAATATTGTCGATAGTACTATACAATGTGTACTAATAATCAACTTTAGAAAATTATATTTATAATAACTTTAATATGTTTTAATAATGACAATTTTAGAAGGTACTATTAAATAAATTTGATATGTACTAATATTGAATTATTTGATTTGTACTATAGAATATTATCATAATATGTATTAATAAGGACAAATTTAGAGTATTCTAATTATGACAAGTCTAGAAAGTTTTATTAATGATAAATTTAATGTGTACTAATAATATCAAGTTTAGAATATAGTATCAATGACAAGTTTAGAAGGTACTATTGCATGATAACTTTAATGTACACTAATGATGACAAATTTAGAATATGCTAGTAATGGCAATTTTGTAATATACAAATAGTCAAGTTTAGAAGGTATTATTAATAATAGCTCTAATGTGACAAGTTTACAATATACTTATAATGCAAGATACAGTTAATGATCATTTTTATTATATACCAACAATGACTTTAATATGTACTAATAATGAAATTTTTAAAATATACTAAAAACGGTACGTTTGTAATATACTAATTATGACTAGTTTAAAAGATATATTAATAATGCATTTAACTTTGACAAGTTTAATGTGTACTAATAATCAGAAGTTTGCAATATACTAATAAAAAGAGGTTTAGAAGTCACAGGTATGTGTACTAATAATGGAAAGATTAGAATATAACTTTAATTTGTACTAATACCTAGCAAGTTTGTAATATACTAATAAAAACAAGTTTAGAATGCACTATAACTAATAGATTTAATGTGTACTCATAATAAAAAGTTTAGAATATGACAATGATAAGTTTAGAATGTACTACTAAGATCTTTAATGACAAGTTTAGAATATAGTAATAATGAGAAGCTTAGAAGGTATTATCATTGACAAGTTTAGAATGTACTTATAATGAAAAGTTTGGAAAATATTTTCAACGTTAATGTTATACTAATAAACACAAAAATACAAAAACTACAAAATACAAAAATACAAAAAATATAAAAAATACAAACATACAAAAACTAAAAAACAAATACAAATACAATACAAATACAAATACAAAAACAAATACAAATACAAATACAAATACAAATACAAATACAAATACAAATACAAATACAAATACAAATACAAATACAAATACAAATACAAATACAAATACAAATACAAATACAAATACAAATACAAATACAAATAGATACAAATAAAAAATACGAATACAGATACAAATACAAATACAAATACAAATATGATAACCTTAAAGTTTAGTAATAATGACAAGTTTAGAATATATTAATAATGAAAGTTTAGAAAGTACTATTAATGATAACTGAAGAGTTTATAATATACAAATAATAAAAAGTTTAGAATAGAAAATAATGACAAGTTTAGAAGAAACTAATATTGACATGTTTAAAATATAGCAATAGTGATGTTTAAAAGATCCTATTAAATGATAACTTTAATGTGTACTAATAATGGCACGTAATAATAAGTTTAAAAGTTAATGTTAATGAAAATTTATAATATACTAGTTAAGATAAGTTTAGAATATACTAATAAAAACAAGTTGAGAAGTTACTATAATTGTTAACTATTATATGTACTAATAATGACAAGTTTAGAATTTAGAATATACTAATAATGATAAGATTAGAAGGTACTCTTAATGATCAATTTAATGTGTACTAATAATGGCAAATTTGGAATATACTAATAATAAAGATATACGATAAGTTATAAGATAAGATATACTAATAATAAGATATACGATAAGTTGATTAATAATGACGAGTTTTGAATATACTAATAATGATGTGTTTAGAATATACGTTTAAATTATAATAATAATGACAAGGTATGATAATTTTAATATGTACTAATAATCACAGGTTTAGAATATACTTACAATGGCATTTAGTACTAAGATTGTCATGTTTAAAAGATACTGTTAAAGGTAACTTTAATGTTTAGAAATAATGACAAGTTTGATTATTAGTACACATTGTATATATCATTAATAGTACTATCGGCAATATTCATTATTAATATTTTCTAAACTTCTGATATTAAAGTTATCAATAGTTCCGACAGAACATGTTATTCTTAGTATATTCTAAACTTGTTACTATTAGTGCATATGCATATTAAAGTTATTATTAATGCATATTCTACATGTCATTACTAGTATTTTGTAAAATTTTCACTATTAGTACTCATTAAAGTAATTACTAATAGTACCTGCTAAACGCTATACGTTTTTCTAAATTTCCCATTTTATTGTAAATTAAATTTTTCATTAACATGTAAACTTGTCATATTCTAAACTTTTCATTATCATTTCGCATAGATTTTATCTTTAATAGTGCTTTCCAAACTTGTCATTATTAGTATATTCTAAACTTCTCATTAATAGTATATACTAAACTTATCACTAATAGTACCTTCTAAAAGTTGTCATTAAGGAACCCAATGAACTTATCTTTATTTCTATATTACAAATATGCTATTTTAGTTTATTCTAATCTTGTCATTATCACCACATTAGCACATATTAGAACCTTCTAAAATCGTCATTATTATTATTATTATATTAAACTTGTCATTATCTAAAGATTTCTTCTAAACATGCTATTTTAATATATTCTAAACTTTTCAACATTAGTACACATTAATTTATTTTATTGTGATTATTAGCATATCATAACCTTGACAGTATTAGTATACATTGAAGTTATCATTAATAGTAGTTTCTTAACTTTTTATTAGTATATTCTAAGCTTATCATTTGCCATTTGCCATATAAGGTATCATTAGTAGTACCATCTAAACATCTCATTTTTAGTATAATTTAAAATTTTCATTATTGCTGTTTTCTAAATTTGTCATTATTGGATTACATTAAAGTTTACAGTAATAGTACTCTCTGAACTTGTCATTATTACTGTATATTAGCACCTTCTAAAATCGTCATTATTATTATTATATTAAATTTGTCATTATCAGTATATTCTAAACTTATCTTCTAAAGTTTTCTTCTAAACATGCCATTTTTATATATTCTAAACTTTTCAACATTAGTACACATTAATTTATTTTATTGTGATTATTAGCATATCATAATCTTGACAGTATTAGTACACATTGAAGTTTTAATTAATAGTAGTTTCTTAACTTTTTATTGGTATATTCTAAGCTTGTCATCACTTGCCATTTGCCATATAAGTTATCATTAATAGTACCTTCTAGAAATATCATTTTTAGTATAATTTAAACTTTTCATTATTGGTGCTTTCTAAATTTGTCATTATTGGATTACATGAAAGTTTACAGTAATATACTTTCTGAACTTGTCATTATTACTGTATTTTAAACTTGTAATTATTAGTACACATTCAATTTATTATCAATAGTACCCTCTACATTTGTCAATTTTTGTATATTATAAACTTGTTATTATTAATACATATTTAAGGTAATAAATGTCATTATTAGTGCACATTAAATATATCATCAATATTTTCTAGTGATGTCAATATTCATATATTCCAAGCTTGTTATTAGTACTTTCTGTTCGTATAATCTAACCATTAGAATATTCTAAACATATCTTCATTGACATGTTCTAAACTTTTCATTATTAGTGCTCATTAAATATATTCTAAACATGGCAATATTAGTGTTTTCTAAAGTTGTCATTATTCTAAACTTGTCATTGTTATCATATTCTAAACTTGTTAGTATTAATACACATGATTAGCAGCACCTTCCAAAGTTGTCATTATTCGTATTTTCTAATTTTTGTCATTATTAGTACACATTACAGTTATCATTGATATTACCTTCTAATATATGTAATTATCAGTATCTTATACAATTGCCATTATTAGTGCATATTAAAGTTATCAGTAATAGTACCTTCTAAACTTGTCCTTATTAGTATATTCTAAACATGTGATTATCTTTCATATTCTAAACTTGTCACTATTGGCACACTTAAAAGTTATCATTATTAGAATACTCTAAAATTTCATTATTAGTATATTCTAAACTTGTCATTAATAGTACACATTAAAGTTATCATTAATAGTATCTTTAATCTGATCATTATAGGTATGTTCTATAATTATCATTATTAGTATTTGTTATCATTAACAGTATCTTGTAAACTTGTCATTATTAGTATGTTCTAAACTTGTTATTATTGGTATGTTCTAAACTTGTCATTATAAGTATATTCTTAACGTATCATTATTACTATACATTAAACTTACCATTAGTAGTATTTTCTAAACTTGTCATTATTAGTATATTATAAACTTACCCATAATAGTATATTCTCAACTTTCATAATATTTTCTAATATTTGTCATTATCAGTAACCTCTACCATTGCATATTAAAGTTATCATTAATATTACCTTCTAAACTTGTCCTTATTAGTATATTCTAAACATGTGATTATGAGTACATATTAGAGTTATCATTAATAATACTTTCTAAACATGTAATTATCGTTCATATTCTAAGCTTGTCACTATTGGTACACTTTAAAGTTATCACTAATAGAATATTCTAAAATTTCATTATTAGTATATTCTAAACTTGTCATTAATAGTACACATTAAAGTTATCATTAATATCTTTAATCTGATCATTATTAGTATGTTCTATAATTATTATTATTAGTATTAGTTATCATTAACAGTATTTTGTAAACTTTTCATTATTAGTATGTTCTAAACTTGTCATTATAAGTATATTCTTAACGTATCATTATTACTATACATTAAACTTACCATTAATAGTGCTTTCTAGAATTGTTATTATTAGTATATTATAAACTTGTCATTATTAGTATATTATAAACTTACATTATTAGTATATTATTACATTATTAGTATATAAACTTACCCATTAGTATATTATAAACTTGTCCCATTCATAATTAGTACACATTAAAAGTTATCATCAAGTGTACCTTGCATTATAAGTATATTGTAAACTTGTCACATTAAAGCTATTATTAATAATACCTTCTTAAATTGACATTATTTGTATATTACAAAATTGCCATTACTAGCATATTCTAAATTTGTCATTATTAGTATATTTTAACTTCTTATTACTAGTTCACATTAAAGTTATCATACCTTCTAAACTTGTCAATCAGAATATTATAAATTTGTCCTTATTGATACACATTATGATATTCTACAGTTGTTATAAACTTTTCATTATTAGTACAAATCAAATTATTCAATATTAGTACATATCAAAGATATTTAATAGAACCTTCTAAAATTGTCATCAAAACGTATTAAAGTTATTATAAATATAAATTTCTACAATTTTGATTATTGGTACATATTGTATATATCATTAATAGTACTATCGACAATAGTTATTATTAATAAATTCTAAACTTCTCATATTAAAGTTATCATCACTAGTTCCGACTGAACATGTTATTCTTAGTATATTCTAAACTTGTTACTATCAGTACACATTAAAGTTATCATTAAAAGTACAGTACATTTTAAACATGTCATTACTAGTATTTTGTAAATTTTTCACAATTAGTACTCATTAAAGTAATTATTAGTATACATTAAACGCTATACGTTTTTTTTAATTACCATTTTATTATAAATTAAATTTGTCATTAACATGTAAACTTGTCATATTCTAAACTTTTCATTATCATTTCACATACATTTTATCTTTAATAGAGCTTATCATTATTTTCATATTCTAAACTTCTCAATAATAGTATATACTAAACTTCTCACTATTAATAAACATTAAAGTTATCTTTGATAGTACCTTCTAAACTTGGCATTATTACTTCTTTGTCGCGGCTAGTGCCGCTTAAATTGTTTTTATCGGCTTAAGAAACCTGCACAGCGAAGCTATAGCGGTAATCCCCTACCACACTCCTGGCCAAATGGCCACTTCCGGAAGGGAGTGTGTGGTTGGACATTCCGCATAAATCATCGGAAATTTAAAATTCCCGGCTCTGTGCAGGTGGCGCAAGCGTCTACAACCCCACCTCCCCCTCCCTATCCCCTCCCTTCTTACTCGGCTGCACGGATTGAGCCGTCACTTCAATGAGAAATGAAGGCTTCGCCTGTGGGAGGAGGGAGGGACCCTAAATCTGTGCAGGTTTCTTAAGCCGATAAAAAACAATTTAAGCGGCACTAGCCGCGACAAAGAAGTATTATCGGCTGAGAAGAAACCTGCACAGCGAAGCTAAGCATGAGACGAGGATAGGTGGGAGGAGAAGGTGAAGCCCAAATTGTAGTCGAGGACAGGGCTCAAGCCGTTATTACGTGTGTCTCGTATGGGAGACTATTCATCTTATCATTCAGTAGAGGGGAGACAAAAAGCATCAAGTACTTATATCGATATCAATATCAATATATATATATATTCATTTGTTTATTTTTTATAAAAATAATATTGTACAATTTACATAGTGCATAAATTCTATGTAGAATATTGTATCTTGCTCAGCGGTTCCTGGGCCTTCCCCTACCCCTCGGTCGCCCTTTGCCCCCCTTCTTTTGCGAAGAGAGGGGTGGAGCCGTTCCCATGGCGACACATGGGACAGGGGTGATCGAGTGGTAGAGATACCGTGTCTTGAAGGAAGTTGCTGATGCCCAGCCCCCGAGGTCCTGCACCCGTTCCACAGAGTGGGTGCGGAGAAATGCCAGCGATGCCGCGAGGCCTCTGATGTTGTGGGCGTGGGGGGCATGGCCCGGGTCGGCCTTCTCTATAATGCGGCAAAGTAGACACGCCAGGGACCTCGGGGTTAGGGGGTTCCGAGATTTCGCATTGTAGAAGAGATGATCCTCGGACACCCCTTCCGTGCGTTCCACGTAGTCTTTAAACGCACGGACCGGGCACAGCGGGTGTGGGTTTCCTTCCTCCAGGAAGGATGGTATTCTGATAGGGCCAATCATGTCCGCCTGCTCATTCTTGGCTAGGAATGTAGGTGATGGAGCGAGAGTTAGGGCAGAGCAGTCCTCCTCCAGGTTGGAGAAGGACTGGTGGCGGGTGATCGCCGCCAGCTGTGACGCCCTGTAACCCGTAGCCAGGGCGAGCAGAAAGACGGCACGTTGAAGGAAGTGTTCCCCCTCCATGATGGTCCCTTCGAACGTCAGGTACTGCAGAACACGATGCAAGGACCAGGCTAGGACCGGCTGACGTCTCGGCTCTCTCGAGGCGCGGATCCCCTTCATTAGAAGGTTTCGCTCCCTTTGTGGCACTCTGATGTTCATGCCGAAGCAGAGTGGATCAGCGAGGGCTGCGGAGTGAGCCGAGATCGTCGCCGGTGCCCTGTTGGTGGTGTCAGCTAGCCAAGACAGGAAGTCCAGAACTGTGCTAGCGGAGATGGTCACTATCGCGTGTCTCCGAAGGTTGGGAGGGTTGTTGGATCTGGATGACGGTCGGGACCGTAGCGAAGACGCGGTCTGTCGCTTCCTGGTCGAACAGACCACGGGAAAGGGGAGCTGCTCTCACCACGCCCCGGCGAGCTATCTCCGGGGCCGACCGCGTTGCAGACTGACGAGCTGCCAAACGAGCCGCGGTGAAGGCCCTCGCTGCTGGGGGTAGGGCTGATGACGCCATGTTGGCTGTACCCTCTGCCACGGTAGAGAGTGCCGCCAGGGTGTGTCTGCATACAGAAAACACGCGAATCAAATTAGTAGGGCGAGAAGGATCCCGATCCCCGGAGGTTGTAATAAAGTCACATCGCTCAATTGTAGAACGTATAACATATGCGAGGCCGAGGTCGTTTCCGAACGACCTCGTCCTCGGGCGCTAGTCAAGAGGCTCCGTCCTGGGTGAAGACGCTACCTGAGCGTCTCTCGCCAGGACAGGTCTGGACCCTCTGTATAGATTGAAATATCCCACTCACCTCAATTCTTCCCGCGGGAAGTCCTCAAAGCTCGTGGCGAGCGTCGTCAGCCAGTTCCTCATCATCGCGATTGCCGTGACGGTCGAGATGGTAGAGGCAAGGTCTTATCTGGTCGAGGCCTCCGTCGTCAGCAACTTAGCCTCCGGTTCACTAAGTTGATGGGGGAGGGCGGGGTCCCTGCCCGAGTGCCATAAGCAATCGCGCAGGCCCTCCGGCGCGAAGGGTGGTGGCAGGACGACGGGGAATGATGAAGGGATATGCCGTCGAGGAGGAACCGTCTTGGGTTGGTCTTGGGCCCGCTCGAAGAGAGCAGGGATGTCTAAGGCCTTCTCCCCTTTCTCCTGCGGGAACCAGGCGTTTGGGGAGAGTGCTACCGCCGGCGAGTCCCCCGACCTGTCGACAAACATATGCCCATCAGGGTTTAAACGAGGGTTCTCCAGGAGAGCACCTAATGCGTCCAGAGTGTTAGAGGTGGAAATCCTGGAGGGCGTGGAGGCCGGGGCGGAGAGGGGTCAATCTTATATAGAACCTTAGCCCCCTCCTCGTCGTTGGCCCACTTTAGGATAACGTCATCTCTCCTCCTCCAGCCCTCCGGTAGCGAGTAGTCGGGAGACCAGGCCACTAGCTTGTGGCCTTCTCCAAACGAGTACTCCCAGGACCGGGGAAGGTCACACCATGAGAAGGGGCGGAACTCAAAAGAGTCCGTCATGGTAGGAGGATAAGGTAAAGAAGAACTGTAGTGGTCCTCCACCCCGTCCAACCCGACGGACGTCTGATTGGGGGGTTCCTCCTGAGAGGGGCCTTCTAGTCCTATACCTGTCGCCGGCACGGAGGGGCGGAGGGAAGGACCAGGAGGGAGAGTGGGAGGGGGGGCTAGAGCCGTAGGTTCAATAGGAGGTTGCTCTGGAGAGGGGTGCGTTATGATTTGCGCGGCCTGAAAGGCCGGATAATGTGATAGGGCCGATTCAAGGACGGGGCCTATCAGGGACGGAAGGAGGGCAGCCACTTGGGCAGCCAGAGTTCCCTCTCCCCTCGTTTCGTCCTCCGGCTCCCTGCCCTTGTGGGATTTACGGCGAGGAAAAAGAGAGCGAGGAAGGGAGGGTGAGTTGGGGGGAGAGGCTGTGGAGGGTGGGGACAAGCTGAGCGTCCTGGACCTCGGTGAGGCAGACCTCTTTTTCGAGCGAGATTTCCTGCCGGGTTCACGCGAGTGAACTAGGGAGGAAGACGAGTTCGTGGGGGTGCTTGACAAAGCAAGCCGTAAGGGTTTTAAGGACCCTTGATGGTCGGATGTATGGGGCTGCCGAGAGGCCTGAGGACGCTCGGGGACACCATACTGCGCAACATCAGACTCGTCCCCTTGTACTCCGAGAGGCCCAGGTTGTGCACCAACGGAAGTCTCGGAGACATAGGGAGACGGATGGCGAGGGCGAACGAGGCCCAATTCCACGCCTAACGCCGGATCCGCCCACACTAGGGGGGGGGGTCGTCAGCGGATTTCAATTTCCGAGCTCTGCGCCATGCCTCCCGAAGGAGTTCGAGGGCAGCTAGCTTGGAACGGGTTTTGGGAGGAGCAGCACGAATCTCCTCAACCCGCGCTTTGCACACAACGCCAGCTTGTGAGAAACAAGGGGTATGGCGGGAGCAGAGGTCGTGGGGGTGCTTGACAAAGCAAGCCGTAAGGGTTTTAAGGACCCTTGATGGTCGGATGTATGGGGCTGCCGAGAGGCCTGAGGACGCTCGGGGACACGATACTCCGCAACATCAGACTCGTCCCCTTGTACTCCGAGAGGCCCAGGTTGTGCACCAACGGAAGTCTCGGAGACATAGGGAGACGGATGGCGAGGGCGAACGAGGCCCAATTCCACGCCTAAAGCCGGATCCGCCCACACTAGGGGGGGGGGGTCGTCAGCGGATTTCAATTTCCGAGCTCTGCGCCATGCCTCCCGAAGGAGTTCGAGGGCAGCTAGCTTGGAACGGGTTTTGGGAGGAGCAGCACGAATCTCCTCAACCCGCGCTTTGCACACAACGCCAGCTTGTGAGAAACAAGGGGTATGGCGGGAGCAGAGGTCGTGGTGGCCGTCTGACGAGATCCTGGCTGTGCAGCCGGATTCCACACACAAGCGTTTGGTCTGAAAATAGAATAATGGTATTCATAGACGGGGTGTCCCAAAGGTGTCTGGACACAACACCGAAGGGGAAAAACTGCAGGAGAACAGGTAGGGCTCCCACGAGAACACGAGCACGAGCAGGAACCAGACTTACCTGCATGAGAAGAAGGTGGGTTGTTGAGTGACCGACTCGTCTGGTTCCACGATGCTAAGTGACGGCTCAATCCGTGCAGCCGAGTAAGAAGGGAGGGGATAGGGAGGGGGAGGTGGGGTTGTAGACGCTTGCGCCACCTGCACAGAGCCGGGAATTTTAAATTTCCGATGATTTATGCGGAATGTCCAACCACACACTCCCTTCCGGAAGTGGCCATTTGGCCAGGAGTGTGGTAGGGGATTACCGCTATAGCTTCGCTGTGCAGGTTTCTTCTCAGCCGATAATAGTATATTCTAAACTTGTCGTTATTAGTACAAGTTAACGTTATCAATTATAATACCTTCTAAACTTACCCTTATTAGTATATAGTCCTTTGTTTATATTTACACATTAAAGTTATCATTAATAGTACCTTCTAAAAGTAGTCATTAAGGTACCTTCTGAACTTATCTTTATTTGTATATTACAAAAATGCTATTTTTAGTGTATCATCTCTAATGAGTCCTAATAATGACAAAATTAGAATATACTAATAATGGCATGTATGGAAGATAAAACGAATGATAACTTTAATATTTACTAATAATCACAGATTCAAAATAACTAATGTGTACTAATAATCACAGGTTTATATTATTTTAATAATTATATGTTTAGAAGGTTACGTTAATGTGTAGTAATAATGACACGTTTGAAATATATTAATAATGCAAGGTTTAGAAAATACTAATAATAGCATAGTAGATGTTGCTATTAATGATAACTATAATACTACAACTATAACTATAATACTATAAAACTATATAATAATTAGTTTTGAATATACTAACAATGACGTTTAGAAGACACTACTAATGATAACTCTCATATGTACTAATACTCAAAATTTTAATATATACTAATAATGACAAGTTTAGAATAATGATAATCTCGGGATATATTATTATTACCAATTTCAGAATATGTTTAGTATATTTGAATATACTACTAATAATAATAAGTTTAGAATATACTAATAATGAAAGTTGAATATCCGAAAATTGACAAAATTATAATGACAATTTTAAAGGCACAGGTTTACAATATTTCAATAATGACATGTTTAGAAGGTTACATTAATAATGACATGTTTAGAAGGTTACATTAATAATGACATGTTTAGAAGGTTACATTAATGATAACGTTAACGTGTAGTAATAATAACACGTTTGAAATATATTAGTAATGGAAGGTTTAGAAAATACTAATAATAGCATAGTAGAAGTAGCTATTAAAGATAATTATAATACGTACTAATAATTAGTTATAAATAATTAGTTTTGAATAGGACAATGACATGTTTAGAATATACTAATAATGACATGTTTAGGATAATTATAAACTCGGAATATATTATATTACCAAGTTTAGAATATACAAGGTCCTAGTAATGATAACTTCAATGTATACTAATAAAATTTACAACACCGAAGAAGATATTCGAATTTACGAACAATGACAACTTAAGAAAGTATTGGCAGTGATAACTAATGTGTACTAGAAATGAGGGTTTAGAATAAGCTTTAATGGGTACTAATAATGACAAGTGTTGTATATACCAATAATGACACATTTAGAATATGCTAATAATGTCAGGTTTACAATATACTTGTAATGACAAGTTTAGAATACACCAATAATAACAAATTTAGAAGGTATTATTAATGAAAAATTTAGTATGTACCAATAATAACTAGCTCAGAATAGACTAAGAATCACAAGTTTAGAATAATGACATAATTAGAGTATACTAATGATAAAAACTTTGTCTTCTAGTAATTAATGTTTGGTATGTACTAATAATGATAAAGTTAATAAGTACCAATAATAACGAGCTCAGAATATACTAAGAATCACAAGTTTAGAATAATGACATAATTAGAGTATACTAATGATAAAAACTTTAATGTCTTTTAATATAATTGTTTGGTATATACTAATAATGATAGCTTTAATATGTACTAATTATCACATGTTTACAATATTGTAGTAATTTAAAGTTTAAAAGGTTATATTAATGATAATGTTAATGTGTAGCAATAATGACACGTTTGAATTATATTAATAATGCAAAGTTTAGTAAATACTAATAATAACATGATTAGAAGTTGCTATTAATGATAACTATAATACGTACTAATAATGATTAGTTTTGAAAAAAGCTAACAATGTCATGTTAAGGAGCCAGTAATAATGATAACTAACAGGTACTAATACTCACAATTTTAGAATATACAAATAATGACAAGTTTTAAATATTTGTAAACTTTGGAATATATTAGTATTGCCAAGTTTAGAATATACTAATAATGGTAGGCTTACAATGTCCTAATAATGATAACTTTAATGTGTGGTAATATGGACAAGTTTAGAATAATAAAAAGATATGTTAGTATCTACTAATACTGGTATGATGGTTTAGAACATACATACTAATGACGTGTAAAATATACTAATAATGACAAATTTAGAATATGCTAATAATTTTAGGTTTAGAATATAAGTATAGAATAATGATCAACTTTGGAATATATTAGTATTACCAAGCTTAATAAATACTAATAACGACAAGTTTAGAATACCAAAGAAAATATGTTTAGTATTTACTAATACTGATATGTTTCGAATATAAGAACAATGGCAACTTTAGAAAATATTGTTTATGATAAATTTAATGTGTACTAATTAGGGTTTACAACATACAAATATTGACAAGCTTTAATGTGTACTAATAATGACACGTGTAGAATATACTAATAATGAAAAATTTAGAATATGCTAATAATGTCAGGTTTAGAATATACTTGTAATGACAAGTTTAGATTACACTAATATTTACAAACTTAGAAGGTATTATTAATGATGTGTACTAATAATAGCGAGTTTAGAATATACTAGGAATGACAAATTTAGAATAATGACATGTTTAGAATATACAAATGATAAGCTGAGGCGATAATTATTATGATAACTTCACTGTGTACATGTTTAGTATATATTAATCATAAGTTTAGAAATGACTAATAATGACAACTTTAGTAGGTACTATATATTATGAATATTATAATATAATATTTGTACTAATAATGACAAGTTTAATAATGATAAAGTAAAATATGATATAAATGAAAACTTCCATGTCTTCTAATGATTAATGTTTGGGATATACTAATAATGACATTTTACTAATAATGATCATTTTAATGTGTACTAATAACAAGCTTGGAATATATGAATATTGACATCACCTGAAAATATTGATGATATCTTTAATGTGCACTAATTGACATTCATAATATACTATTAATGATAACTTAAATATGTATTGATAATAACAAGTCTATAATATACAAAAAATGACAAGTGTAGAGGGTACTATTAATAATAAATTGAATGTGTACTAAAATGACAAATTTAGAAAGGTACTATTAATGATAACTTTAATGTCTAGTTACAAAGACAAGTTTATAAGGTACTATCAATGATAACTTTAATGTGTACTAATAATGACAAGTTTAAAATACAGTAATAATGACAAGTTCAGAAAGTACTATTACTGTAAACTTTAATGTAATCCAATAATGACAAATTTAGAAAACACCAATAATAAAAAGTTTAAATTATACTAAAAATGAGATGTTTAGAAGATACCATTAATGATAACTTATATGACAAATGGCAAATGATGACAAGCTTAGAATATACTAATAAAAAGTTAAGAAACTACTATTAATGATAACGTCAAAGTGTACTAATACTGTCAAGATTATATGCTAATAATCACAATAAAATAGATTAATGTGTACTAATGTTGAAAAGTTTAGAATATATAAAAATGGCATGTTAGAAGATAAGTTTAGAATATACTAATAATGACAAGTTTAATATAATAATAATAATGACGATTTTAGAAGGTGCTAATATGTGCTAATGTGGTAATACACTAAAATAGCATTTCTGCAATAAACAAGTAAAGATAAGTTCAGAAGGTACCTAAATGACAACTTTTAGAAGGTACTATTAATGATAACTTTAATGTGTACTAATATAAACAAGGTACTATATACTAATAAGGGTAAGTTTAGAAGGTACTATCACAGATAACGTTAACTTGTACTAATAACGACAAGCTTGGAATATACTTATAATGACAAGTTTAGAAGATACTACTAGAGATATCTTTAATGTCTATCAATAGTGATAATTTAGTATATACTATTAATGAGAAGTTTAGAATATACTAATAATGACAAGTTTGGAAAGCACTATTTAAGATAAAATCTATGCCAAATGAGAATGGAAAGCTTAGAATATGACAAGTGTACATGTTAATGAAAATTTTAATTTACAATAAAATGGGAAATTTAGAAAAAACGTATAGCGTTTAGCAGGTACTATTAGTAAAATCTTTAATGTGTATCAATAATTACTATAATGTGTACTAATAGTGAACATTTTACAAAATACTAGTAATGACATGTTTAGAATATACATTTAATAATAACTTTAATACTCGTATCCACTAACAGTAACAAGTTTAGAATATACTAAGAATAACATGTTCAGTCGGAACTATTGATGATAACTTTAATATCAGAAGTTTAGAAAATATTAATAATGAATATTCTCGATAGTACTATTAATGATATATACTATGTGTACTAATAATAAAACTTTAGAAAATTATATATATAATAACTTTAATATGTTTTAATAATGACAATTTTAGAAGGTTCTATTAAATAACTTTGATATGTACTAATATTAAAGATACTACTAGAGATATCTTTAATGTCTATTAATAGTGATAAGTTTAGTATATACTATTAATGAGAAGTTTAGAATATACTAATAATGACAAGTTTGGAAAGCACTATTAAAGATAAAATCTATGCGAAATGATAATGAAAAGTTTAGAATATGACAAGTGTACATGTTAATGAAAAATTGAATTTACAATAAAATGGGAAATTTAGAAAAAACGTATAGCGTTTAGCAGGTACTATTAGTAAAATCTTTAATGTGTATTAATAATTACTATAATGTGTACTAATAGTGAAAATTTTACAAAATACTAGTAATGACATGTTTAGAATATACATTTAATAATAACTTTAATACTCGTATCCACTAATAGTAACAAGTTTTGAATATACTAAGAATAACATGTTCAGTCGGAACTATTGACAACTTTAATATCAGAAGTTTAGAAAATATTAATAATGAACATTGTCGATAGCACTATTAATTATATATACAATGTGTACTAATAATCAAACTTTAGAAAACTATATTTATAATAACTTTAATATGTTTTAATAATGACAATTTTAGAAGGTTCTATTAAATAACTTCGATATGTACTAATATTGAATGATTTGATTTGTACTAATAATGAAACGTTTATAATATACTAACAATGACAACTATAGAATATTGTCATAATATGTATTAATAAGGACAAATTTAGAGTATTCTAATTATGACAAGTCTAGAAGGTATTATTAATGATAAATTTAATGTGTACTAGTAATACCAAGTTTAGAATATAGTAACAATGACAAGTTTAGAAGGTACTAGTGCATGATAACTTTAATGTACATTAATCTAGGCAAATTTAGAATATGCTAGTAATGGCAATTTTGTAATATACAAATAATATCAAGTTTAGAAGGTATTATTAATAATAGGTCAAATGTGACAAGTTTACAATATACTTATAATGCAAGATACAGTTAATGATAATTTTTATTATATACCAACAATGACTTTAATATGTACTAATCATTATTTTTTTTAATATACTAATAACGGTAAGTTTGTAATATACTAATAATTACTAGTTTAAAAGATATATTAATAATGCATTTAACTTTGACAAGTTGAATGTGTACTAATAATCAGAAGTTTGCAATATACTAATAAAAAGAGGTTTAGAATTCACAGGTATGTGTACTAATAATGGAAAGATTAGAATATAACTTTAATTTGTACTAATAATAAGCAAGTTTGTGATATACTAATAAAGACAAGTTTAGAAGCACTCTAACTAATAAATTTAATGTGTACTAATAATAAAAAGTTTAGAATGTACTATTAAGATCTTTAATGATAAGTTTAGAATATGGTAATAATGAGAAGCTTAGAAGGTACAAGTTTATGATGAAAAGTTTGGAAAATATTTTCAACGTTAATGTTATACTACAAATACAAAAACTACAAAATACAAAAATTCAAAAAATTTAGAAAATACAAACATACAAAAACTACAAGACAAATACAAATACAAATACAAATACAAATACAAATACAAAAACAAATACAAATATAAATACAAATACAAATACAAATACAAATACAAATACAAATACAAATACAAATACAAATACAAATACAAATACAAATACAAAATACAAATACAAATACAAATACAAATACAAATACAAATACAAATACAAATACAAATACAAATACAAATACAAATACAAATACAAATACAAATACAAATACAAATACAAATACAAATAAAAAATACGAATACATATACAAATACAAATACAAATATGATAACCTTAAAGTTTAGTAATAATGACAAGTTTAGAATATACTAATAATAAAAATTCAGAAAGTACTATTAATGATAACTGAAGAGTTTATAATATACAAATAATAAAAAGTTTAGAATAGAAAATAATGACAAGTTTAGAAGAAACTAATACTGACATGTTTAAAATATAGCATTAGTGATATGTTTAAAAGATCCTTTTAACTGATATCTTTAATGTGTACTAATACTGGCACTTAATGATATGAAGTTTAGAAGTTAATGTTAATGAAAGTTTATAATATACTAGTTAAGACAAGTTTAGAATATACTAATAAAAACAAGTTGAGAAGTTACTATAATTGTTAGTTATTATATGTACTAATAATGACAAATTTAGAATTTAGAATATACTAATAATGATAAGATTAGATCAATTTATTGTGTACTAATAATGACGAGTTTTGAATTTACTAATAATGATGCGTTTAGAATATACTAGTTTAAATTATAATAATAATGACAAGGTATGATAACTTTAATATGTACTAATAATCACAGGTTTACAATGTCATTTAGAATATACTAGGATTGACAAGTTTAGAAGATACTGTTAAAGGTAACTTTAATGTTTAGAAATAATGACAAGTGTGGAATAAATTAATAACGATAAGTTTAGAACGTTCTACCAATGATAACTTTATTTTGTACTAATAATGACAAGTTTAGCATATAAGTTTACAAGGTACTATTAACAATAACTTTAATTTGTATTAATGAATACAACTTTAAGGTGTACTAATCCTATAATGACAAGTTTAGAATATAATAATAATAAGTTTAGAATATACTAATAATAATAAGTTTAGAATATACTAATAATGAAAGTTTAGAATATCCGAAGAATGACAAGTTTATAATATTAATTATAACTTTAATGTGTACTAATAATCACAAGTTTACAGTAATTCAATGATAACGTTAATATGTAGTAATAATGACAAGTTTGAAATATATAATAATGCAAAGTTTAGGAAATACCAATAATAGCAAATTAGAAGTTGCTATTAATGACAAGTATGATACATACTAATAATAAGTTTTCAATATACTAACAATGACGAGTTTAGAAGACACTCCAAATGATAACTTTAATATGAACAAATACTCATAAGTTTAGAATAGACTAATAATGGCAAGTTTAGAATAATGGTAAACTCGGTATATAATATTATTACCAAGTTTAGAATATACCAATAATGATAAGTATAGAAGGTCCTAATGATCATTTTAATGTATACTAATAAAGTTTAGAATAACAAGAAAGATGTGTTTAGTTTTTACTAATAATATGTTTGGAATTTACAAACAGTGACATCTTTAGAAAGTATTTTTAATTATAACTAATGACAAATGTAGAATATCCCAATAATGACAAATCTAGAATATGCTCATAATGTCATGATTAGAATACACTAATAATAACAAATTTAGAAGGTATTATTAATGATAAATTTAGTATGTACTAATAATAACGAGCTTAGAATATACTAAGAAGAACAAGATTAGAATAATGACATGTTTAGAGTATACTAATGATATGCTTAGATTAGAATACATTAATAATGATAAGTTTAGAAATTACTAAAATTACAACTTTAGAAAGTTCTATATATGATAACTATAATTTGTACTAATAATGACAAGTTTAGAACGTATTAATGATTTAGAATGTACTTTAAATAAAAAGTTTAATGTCTTCATATAATTAATGTTTGGAATATACTAATAATGACAAGTTTAAATGCACTATTAATGATAACTTTAATATGTACTAATAATCACAAGTTTACAATATTGTAATGAAGAAGCACTCTATAAATTCCTCCAGAATGTTAAAAACGACTTACCATACGCCGAAAATGTAGTTATCATGGATGATCTGAATGGACACATTGAAAAAGATCGCAAAGGATTTAGTACGGGTAGAAAAGCATACAGTAAATATACACCGACAAGCCCATAATTCACCTTAAATCACGTAAGATTTTTCAGAGATGTTTCTAAACTTGTCATTACTTCTATATTCTAAACTTGTACACATTAAAGTTATCATTAATAGTATCTTTAATCTGATCATTATTAGTATGTTCTATAATTATCATTATTAGTACACAATAAAGTTATCATAAATAGCAGTTTCTATTCGTATAATCTAACCATTAGAATATTCTAAACATATCTTCATTGACATGTTCTAAACTTTTCTTTATTAGTGCTTATTAAATATATTCTAAACATGGTAATATTAGTGTATTCTAAATTTGCCATTATTCTAATCATGTATTAATACACATGATTAGTAGCACCTTCCAAAGATGTCATTATTCTTATGTTCTAATCTTTGTCATTATTAGTACACATTACAGTTATCATTGATACCTTCTAATATATGTAATTATCAGTATCTTCTACAATTAATATTATTAGCGCATATTAAAGTTATCATTAATAGTACCTTCTAACCTTGTCCTTATTCATATTCAAAACTTGTCACTATTGGTACACTTAAAAGTTATCATTAATAGAATATTCTAAAATTTCATTATTAGTATATTCTAAACTTGTCATTAATAGTACACATTAAAGTTATCATTAATAGTATCTTTAATCTGATCATTATAAGTATGTTCTATAATTATCATTATTAGTATTTCTTATCATTGACAGTATCTTGTAAACTTGTCATTATTAGTATGTTCTAAACTTTCCATTATAAGTATATTCTTAACGTATCATTATTACTATACATTAAACTTACCATTAATAGTACTTTCTAAACATGTAATTATCGTTCATATTCTAAGTTTGTCACTATTGGTACACTTTAAAGTTATCATTAATAGAATATTCTAAAATTTCATTATTAGTATATTCTAAACTACACATTAAAGTTATCATTAATAGTATCTTTAATCTGATCATTATTAGTATGTTCTATAATTATTAGTATTAGTATTAGTTATCATTAACAGTATCTTGAAAATTTTCATTATTAGTATGTTCTTAACGTATCATTATTACTATACATTAAAATTACCATTAATAGTACTTGTCATTATTAGTGTATTATAAACTTACATTATTAGTATATTATTACATTATTAGTATATTATAAACTTACCCATTAGTATATTATAAACTTACCCCATTCATAATTAGTACACATTAAAAGTTATCATTTACTGTACATTGCATTATAAATATATTGTAAACTTGTCACATTAAAGCTATTATTAATAATACCTTCTAAAGTTGACATTATTTGTATATTACAAAATTGCCATTACTAGCATATTCTAAATTTGTCATTATTAGTATATTCTAACTTATATTACTAGTACACATTAAAGTTATCATATCTTCTAAACTTGTCATAATCAGAGTATTATAAATTTGTCCTTATTGATACACATTATGATATTCTACAGTTGTCATTGTTAGTATATTATAAACTTTTCATTATTAGTACAAATCAAATTATTCAATATTAGTACATATCAAAGATATTTAATAGAACCTTCTAAAATTGTCATTATCAAATCGTATTAAAGTTATTATAAATATCATTTTCTAAAATATTGATTATTGGTACACATTGTATATATCATTAATAGTACTATCGACAATATTTATTTTCAATATATTCTAAACTTCTCATATTAAAGTTATCATCACTAGTTCCGACTGAACATGTTATTCTTAGTATATTCTAAACTTGTTACTATCAGTACATGTTAAAGTTATCATTAAAAGTACAGTATATTCTAAACGTGTCATTACTAGTATTTTGTAAATTTTTCACTATTAGTACTCATTAAAGTAATTATTAGTATACATTAAACGCTATACGTTTTTTCTAAATTTCCAATTTTATTATCAATTAAATTTGTCATTAACATGTAAACTTGTCATATTCTAAACTTTTCATTATCATTTCACATAAATTTTATCTTTAATAGAGCTTATCATTATTTTTATATTCTAAACTTCTCTATACTAAACTTATCACTATTAATAAATATTAAAGTTATATTTAATAGTACCTTCTAAACTTGGCATTATTAGTATATTCTAAACTTGTAGTTATTAGTACAAGTTAACGTTATCAATTATAATACCTTCTAAACTTACCCTTATTAGTATATAGTACTTTGTTTATATTATTACACATTAAAGTTATCATTAATAGTACCTTCTAAAAGTTGTCATTAAGGTACCTTCTGAACTTATCTTTATTTGTATATTACAAAAATGCTATTTTTAGTGTATTAACTCTTTAATGAGTCCTAATAATGACAAAATTAGAATATACAAATAATGGCATGTATGGAAGATAAAACGAATGATAACTGTAATATGTACTAATAATCACAGATTGCAAGGTTTAGAAAATACTAATAATAGCATAGTAGATGTTGCTATTAATGATAACTATAATACTACAACTATAACTATAATACTATAACTATAATACTATAAAACTATATAATAATTAGTTTTGAATATACTAACAATGACATGTTTAGAAGACACTACTAATGATAACTCTAATATGTACTCAAAATGTTTAAATATACTAATAATTACATGTTTAGAATAATGATAAACTCGGAATATATTATTATTACCAAGTTTAGAATATACTAATAATGATAAGGATATAAGGTCTTAGTAATGATAACTTTAATGTACAGTATACTGATAAAGTTTAGAATACCGAAGAAGATATGTTTAGCATATTTGAATATACTAATGATAATAAGTTTAGAATATACTAATAATGAAAGTTGAATATCCGAAAAATGACAAAATTATAATGACAATTTTAAAGGCACTATTGATTATAACTTTAATGTGTACTAATAATCACAGGTTAACAATATTTCAATAATGACATGTTTAGAAGGTTAAATGATAACGTTAATGTGTAGTAATAATAACACGTTTGAAATATATTAGTAATGCAAGGTTTAGAAAATACTAGTAATAGCATAGTAGAAGTTGCTATTAAAGATAACTATAATACGTTATATGACAATGATATGTTTAGGATAATAATAAACTCGGAATATATTATATTACCAAGTTTAGAATATACTAATAATGGTAAGGATACAAGGTCCTAGTAATGATAACTTCAATGTATACTAATAAAATTTACAATACCGAAGAAGATATACTAATAGTGATGTTTCGAATTTACGAACAATGACAACTTAAGAAAGTATTGTCAGTGATAACTAATGTGTACTAATAATGAGGGTTTAGAATAAGCTTTAATGGGTACTAATAATGACAAGTGTTGAATATACCAATAATGACAAATTTAGAATATGCTAATAATGTCAGGTTTAGAATATACTTGTAATGACAAGTTTAGAATACACCAATAATAACAAATTTAGAAGGTATTATTAATGAAAAATTTAGTATGTACCAATATAACGAGCTCAGAATATACTAAGAATCACAAGCTTAGAATAATGACATAATTAGAGTATACTAATGATAAGATTAGAAGATAATATTTATGATAACTTTAATGTGTAAAAGTTTAGAATATATTGATAATGACAAGTTTAGAAATTACTATAAATGACAACTTTAGAAGGTTCTATATATGATAACTATAATTTGTACTAATAATGACAAGATTAGAACGTACTAATAATGACAAACTTAGAATAGTATAATAAATATAGACTTTAATGTCTTCTAATAATTAATGATTGATATATACTAATAATGACAAGTTTAAAGGCACTATTAATGATAACTTCAATATGTACTAATTATCACATGTTTACAATATTGTAGTAATTTAAAGTTTAAAAGGTTATATTAATGATAATGTTAATGTGTACCAATAATGACACGTTTGGATTATATTAATAATGCAAAGTTTAGTAAATACTAATAAAAGCATGATTAGAAGTTGCTATTAATGATAACTATAATACGTACTAATAATGATTAGTTTTGAAAAAAGCTAACAATGTCATGTTACGGAGCCAGTAATAATGATAACTAATATGTACTAATACGCACAATTTTAGAATATACAAATAATGACAATTTTTAAATAACTATAAACTTTGGAATATATTAGTATTGCCAAGTTTAGGATATACTAATAATGATAAGCTTACAATGTCCTAGTAATGATAACTTTAATGTGTAGTAATAAGAACAAGTTTAGAATAATAAAAAGATATGTTAGTATCTACTAATACTGATATGTTTCAAATATACGAACAATGGCAATCTTAAAAAAGTATTGTTAATGATAACTTTAATGTGTACTAATAATGATGGTTTAGAACATACAAATATTGACAAGCTTTAATGTGTACTAATGACAAGTGTAAAATATACTAATAATGACAAATTTAGAATATGCTAATAATGTTAGGTTGAGAATATAAGTATAGAATAATGATAAACTTTGGAATACATTAGTATTACCAAGTTTAGAATATACTAATAATGACAAGTTTTTAAGGTCCTAATAATTATAACTTTAATGTGTACTAATAACGACAAGTTTATAATACCAAAGAAAATATGTTTAGTATTTACTGATACTGATATGTTTCGAATATGAGAACAATGGCAACTTTAGAAAATATTGTTAATGATAACTTTAATGTGTACTAATAATTAGGGTTTAGAACATACAAATATTGACAAACTTTAATGTGTACTAATAATGACAAGTGTAGAGTATACTAATAATGACAAATTTAGAATATGCTAATAATGTCAGGTTTAGATATGCTTGTAATGGCAAGTTTAGATTACACTAATATTTACAAAGTTAGAAGGTATTATTAATGATAAATTTAATAGCGCGTTTAGAATATACTAAGAATGACAAATTTAGAATAATGACATGTTTAGAATATACTAATGATAAGCTTAGACGATAATTATTATGATAACTTCACTGTGAACAAGTTTAGTATATATTAATCATAAGTTTAGAAATGACTAATAATGACAACTTTAGAAGGTACTATATATTATAAATTTAATTTGTACAAATAATGACAAATTTAATAATGATAAAGTAAAATATAATATAAATGAAAACTTCCATGTCTTCTAATGATTAATGTTTGGGATATACTAATAATGACAAGGTACTGTTAATGATCATTTTAATGTGTACTAATAACAAGCTAGGAATATATGAATATTGACATCACTAGAAAATATTGATGATATATTTAATGTGCACTAATAATGACATTTATTAACTTAGATATGTATTAATAATAATAAGTTTATAATATACAAAAATTGACAAATGTAAAGGGTACTATTGATAATAAATTGAATGTGTACTAAAATGACAAATTTAGAAAGGTACTATTAATGATAACTTTAATGTCTAGATACAAAGACAAGTTTATAAGGTACTATTAATGATAACTTTAATGTGTACTAATAATTACAAGTTTAAAATACAGTAATAATGAGAAGTTCAGAAAGTAGTATTACTGTAAACTTTAATGTAATCCAATAATGACAAATTTAGAGAACACCAATAATGAAAATTTTAAATTATACTTAAATGAGATGTTTAGAAGGTGCTATTAATGATAACTTATATGGCAAATGGCAAATGATGACAAGCTTAGAATATACTAATAAAAAGTTAAGAAACTTCTATTATATATTGATAACTTCAATGTGTACTAATACTGTCAAGATTATGATATGATAATAATCACAATAAAATAAATTAATGTGTACTAATGTTGAAAAGTTTAGAATATATAAAAATGGCATGTTTAGAAGAAAACTTTAGAAGATAAGTTTAGAATGTACTGATATTGACAAGTTTAATATAATGATAATAATGAAGATTTTACAAGGTGCTAATATACAGTAATAATGACAAGTTCAGAAAGTACTTTTACTGTAAACTTTAATGTAATCCAATAATGACAAATTTAGAAAACACCAATAATGAGAAGTTTTAATTATACTAAAAATGTATAGCTTTAATGTGTACTAATAATGACAAGTGTAGAATATACTAATAATAAAATAAGAAATAATATTAATGATAACTTCAATGTGTACTAATACTGTCAAGATTATGATATGCTGATAATCACAATACAATAAACTAATGTGTACTAATGTTGAAAAGTTTAGAATATATAAAAATGGCATGTTTAGAAGAAAACTTTAGAAGATAAGTTTAGAATATACTGATAATGACAAGTTTAATATAATAATAATAATGACTATTTTAGAAAGTTCTAATATGTGCTAATGAGGTGTTAATGACAAGTTTAGAATATACTAAAGTACCATTTTTGTAATATACAAGTAAAGATAAGTTCAGGGGGTACCTTAATGACAACTTTTAGAAGGTACTATGAATGATAACTTTAATGTGTACTAATACAAACAAGGTACTATATACTAATAAGGGTAAGTTTAGAAGGTACTATAACTGATAACGTTAACTTGTACTAATAACGACAAGCTTGGAATATACTAATAATGACAACTTTAGAAGATACTATTAAAGATATCTTTAATGTCTATTATTAGTGATAAGTTTATATACTATTAGTGATAAGTGATAAGATTTAAATAGATATAAGTGAGTAGATTTATATACTAATAGTGATAAGTTTATATATTATTAATGAGAAATTTAGAATATACTAATAATGACAAGTTTGGAAAGCACTATTAAAGATAAAAGCTATGCGAAATGATAATGAAAAGTTTAGAATATGACAAGTTTACATGTTAATGAAAAATTTAATTTACAATGCAATGGAAAAATGAGAAAAAACGTATAGCGTTTAGCAGGTACTATTAGTACAATCTTTCATGTGTATTAATAATTACTTTAATGAGTACTAATAGTGAAAATTTTACAAAATACTAGTAATAACATGTTTAGAATATACATTTAATAATAACTTTAATACTCATATGCACTAATAGTAATAAATTTAGAATATACTAAGAATAACATGTTCAGTCGGAACTATTGATAACTTGAATATTGTCGATAGTACTATTAATGATATATACAATGTGTACTAATAATCAACTTTAGAAAATGATATGTATAATAACTTTAATATGTTTTAATAATGACAATTTTAACTTTGATATGTACTAATATTGAATGATTTGATTTGTACTATAGAATATTATCATAATATGTATTAATAAGGACAAATTTAGAGTATTCTAATTATGACAAGTCTAGAAGGTTTTATTAATGATAAATTTAGAATATAGTAACAACGACAAGTTTAGAAGGTACTATTGCATGATAACTTTAATGTACACTAATGATGACAAATTTAGAATATGCTAGTAATGGCAATTTTGTAATATAGAAATAATGTCAAGTTTAGAAGGTATTATTAATAATGGCTCTAATGTGACACGTTAACAATATACTTAGTACATTCATTGTTGGTATAACAATGAATTTAAAATGTACTAATAATGAAATTTTCAACATATACTAAAAACGGTAAGTTTGTAATATACTAATAATGACTAGTTTAAAAGATATATTAATAATGCATTTAACTTTGACAATATACTAATAAAAAGATTAGAAATATAAGATTAGAATATAACTTTAATTTTGTACTAATAACTAGCAAGTTTGTAATATACTAATAAAAACAAGTTTAGAATGTACTATAACTAATAGATTTGATGTGTACTAATAATAAAAAGTTTAGAATATGGCAATGATAAGTTTAGAATGTACTACTAAGATCTTTAATGACAAGTTTAGAATATAGTAATAATGAGAAGCTTAGAAGATACTATCATTGACAAGTTTAGAATGTACTTCTAATAAAATGTTTGGAAAATATTTTCAACGTTAATGTTATACTAATAAACACAAGCAAATACAAAAACTACAAAATACAAAAATACAAAAAAATACAAACATACAAAAAATACAAATACAAATACAAATACCAATACAAATACAAATACAAATACAAATACAAATACAAATACAAATACAAATACAAATACAAATACAAATACAAATACAAATACAAATACAAATACAAATACAAATACAAATACAAATACAAATACAAATACAAATACAAATACAAATACAAATACAAATACAAATACAAATACAAATACAAATACAAATACAAATACAAATACAAATACAAATACAAATACAAATACATATACAAATACAAATACAAATACAAATACAAATACAAATACAAATACAAATACAAATATAAATACAAATACATGTACATAGATACAAATACAAATACAAATACAAATTCAAATATAAATACAAATACAAATAGATACAAATAAAAAATACGAATACAGATACAAATACAAATACAAATACAAATATGATAACCTTAAAGTTTAGTAATAATGACAAGTTTAGAATATATTATTAATGAAAGTTTAGAAAGTACTATTAATGATAACTGAATATACAAATAATAGAAAGTTTAGAATAGAAAATAATGACTAGTTTAGAATAAACTAATATTGACATGTTTAAAATATAGCAATAGTGACATGTTTAAAAGATCCTATTAAATGATAACTTAATGTGTACTAATAATGGCACGTAATAATAAGAAGTTTAGAAGTTAATGTTAATAAAAATTTATAATATACTAGTTAAGATAAGTTTAGAATATACTAATAAAAACAAGTTGAGAAGTTACTATAATTGTTAACTATTATATGTACTAATAATGACAAGTTTAGAATTTAGAATATACTAATAATGATAAGATTAGAATGTACTCTTAATGATCAATTTAATATGTCCTAATAATGGCAAATTTTGAATATACTAATAATAAAGATATACGATAAGTTATAAGATAAGATATACTAATAATAAGATATACGATAAGTTGATTAATAATTATGAGTTTTGAATAAACTAATAATGTGTTTAGAATATACGTTTAAATTATAATAATAATGACAAGGTATGATAACTTTAATATGTACTAATAATCACAGATACTAAGATTGACATGTTTAGAAGATACTGTGAAAGGTAACTTTAATGTTTATAAATAATGACAAGTTTGATTATTAGTACACATTGTATATATCATTAATAGTACTATCGGCAATATTCATTATTAATATTTTCTAAACTTCTGATATTAAAGTCATCAATAGTTCCGACTGAACATGTTATTCTTAGTATATTCTAAACTTGTTACTATTAGTGCATATGAGTATTAAAGTTATTTTAAATGCATATTCTAAACATGTCATTACTAGTATTTTGTAAAATTTTCACTATTATTACTCATTAAAGATATTACTAATAGTACCTGCGTTTTTTCTAAATTTCCCATTTATTGTAAATTAAATTTTTCATTAACATGTAAACTTATATTCTAAACTTTTCATTATCATTTCGCATAGATTTTATCTATAATAGTGCTTTCCAAACTTGTCATTATTAGTATATTCTAAACTTCTCATTAATAGTATATACTAAACTTATCACTATTAAAGACATTAAAGATATCTATAATAATATCTTCTAAAGTTGTCATTATTAGTATATTCCAAGCTTGTCGTTATTAGTACAAGTTAATGTTATCAGTTATAGTACCTTCTAACTTACCCTTATTAGTATATAGTATCTTGTTTATATTAGTACACATTAAAGTTAACATTAATAGTACCTTCTAAAAGTTGTCATTAAGGAACCCAATGAACTTATCTTTACTTGTATATTACAAATATGCTATTTTTGTATATTCTAAACTTGTCTTTATCACCACATTAGCACATATTAGAACCTTCTAAAATCGTCATTATTATTATTTTATTAAACTTGTCATTATCAGTATATTCTAAACTTATCTTCTAAAGATTTCTTCTAAACATGCCATTTTAATATATTTTAAAATTTTCAATATTAGTACACATTAATTTATTTTATTGTGATTATTAGCATATCATAACCTTGACAGTATTAGTACACATTGAAGTTATCATTAATAGTTTCTTAACTTTTTATTAGTATATTCTAAGCTTATCATTTGCCATTTGCCATATATGGTATCATTAGTAGTACCTTCTAAACATCTCATTTTTAGTATAATTTAAAATTTTCATTATTGGTGTTTTCTAAATTTGTCATTATTGGATTACATTAAAGTTTACAGTAATAGTACTTTCTGAGCTTGTCATTATTACTGTATATTAGCACCTTCTAAAATCATTATTATTATTATATTAAACTTGTCATTATCAGTATATTCTAAACTTATCTTCTAAAGTTTTCTTCTAAACATGCCATTTTTATATATTCTAAACTTTTCAACATTAGTACACATTAATTTATTTTATTGTGATTATTAGCATATCATAATCTTGACAGTATTAGTACACATTGAAGTTTTAATTAATAGTAGTTTCTTAACTTTTTATTGGTATATGCAAAGCTTGTCATCATTTGCCATTTGCTATTGGTATATTCTAAGCTTATCATTTTACCATTTGCCATATAAGTTATCATTAATAGTACCTTCTAAAAATCTCATTTTTAGTATAATTTAAACTTTTAATTATTTTAGCTTTCTAAATTTGTCATTATTGGATTACATTAAAGTTTACAGTAATAGTACTTTCTGAACTTGTCATTATTACTGTATTTTAAACTTGTCATTATTAGTACACATTAAAGTTATCATTGATAGTACCTTATAAACTTCTCTTTGTAACTAGACATTAAAGTTATCATTAATAGTACCTTTCTAAATTTGTCATTTTAGTACACATTCAATTTATTATCAATAGTACCCTCTACATTTTTCAATTTTTGTATATTATAAACTTATTATTAATACATAAATGTCATTATTAGTGATGTCAATATTCATATATTCCAAGCTTGTTATTAGTACTTTCTGTTCGTATAATCTAACCATTAGAATATTCTAAACATATCTTCATTGACATGTTCTAAATTTTTCATTATTAGTGCTTATTAAATATATTTTAAACATGGCAATATTAGTGTTTTCTAAAGTTGTCATTATTCTAAACTTGTTAGTATTAATACACATGATTAGCAGCACCTTCCAAAGTTGTCATTATTCGTATATTCTAATCTTTGTCATTATTAGTACACATTACAGTTATCATTGATATTATATGTAATTATCAGTATCTTATACAATTGCCATAATTAGTGCATGTTAAAGTTATCAGTAATAACACCTTCTAAATTTGTCCTTATTAGTATATTCTAAACATGTGATTATGAGTACATATTAGAGTTATCATTAATAGTGCTTTCTAAACATGTAATTATCTTTCATATTCTAAAATTGTCATTGGTACACTTAAAAGTTATCATTAATAGAATATTCTAGAATTTCATTATTAGTATATTCTAAACTTAAGAGTTATCATTAATAGTGCTTTTTTAACATGTAATTATCTTTCAAATTATAAACTTGTCACTATTGGCACACTTAAAAGTTATCATTAATAGAATATTCTAGAATTTCATTATTAGTATATTCTAAACTTGTCATTAATAGTACACATTAAAGTTATCATTAATAGTATCTTTAATCTGATCATTATAGGTATGTTCTATAATTATCATTATTAGTATTTGTTATCATTAACAGTATCTTGTAAACTTGTCATTTTTAGTATGTTCTAAACTTGTCATTATTAGTATGTTCTAAACTTGTCATTATAAGTATATTCTTAACGTATCATTATTACTATACATTAAACTTACCATTATTTTCTAAACTTGTCATTATTAGTATATTATAAACTTACCCATAATAGTATATTCTCAACTTTCATGATATTTTCTAATATTTGTCATTATCAGTAACCTCTACAATTGCATATTAAATTTATCTTTAATATTACCTTCTAAACTTGTCCTTATTAGTATATTCTAAACATGTGATTATGAGTACATATTAGAGTTATCATTAATAGTACTTTCTAAACATGTAATTATCGTTCATATTCTAAGCTTGTCACTATTGGTACACTTTAAAGTTATCATTAATAGAATATTCTAAAATTTCATTATTAGTATATTCTAAACTTGTCATTAATAGTACACATTGAAGTTGTCATTAATAGTATCTTTAATCTGATCATTATTTGTATGATTTATAATTATTATTATTAGTATTAGTTATCATTAACAGTATTTTGTAAACTTTTCATTATTGGTATGTTCTAAACTTGTCATTATAAGTATATTCTTAACGTATCATTATTACTATACATTAAACTTACCATTAATAGTACTTTCTAAAATTGTCATTATTAGTATATTATAAACTTGTCATTATTAGTATATTATAAACTTACATTATTAGTATATTATTACATTCCCATTCATAATTTATTCTTAACGTATACATTACTATACATTAAACTTACCATTAATAGTACTTTCTAAACATGTCATTATTAGTATATTATAAACTTGTCATTATTAGTATATTATAAACTTACATTTTTAGTATATTATTACATTATTAGTATATTATAAACTTACCCATTAGTATATTATAAACTTACCCCATTCATAGATAGTACACATGAAAAGTACCTTGCATTAAAGCTATTATTAATAATACCTTCTAAAGTTGACATTATTTGTATATTACTAAATTGCTATTACTAGCATATTCTAAATTTGTCATTATTAGTATATTTTAACTTCTTATTACTAGTACACATTAAAGTTATCATTCCTTCTAAACTTGTCATAATTAGAATATTATAAATTTGTCCTTATTGATACACATTATGATATTCTACAGTTGTCATTCTTAGTATATTATAAACTTTTCAATATTAGTACAAATCAAATTGCTCAATATTAGTACATATCAAAGATATTTAATAGAACCTTCTAAAATTGTCATTATCAAAACGTATTTATTATAAATAAATAATAAACGTAGTTATTATAAATATCATTTTCTAAAATATTGATTATTGGTACACATTGTATATATCATTAATAGTACTATCGACAATATTTATTATTAATAAATTCTAAACTTCTCATATTAAAGTTATCATCACTAGTTCCGACTGAACATGTTATTCTTAGTATATTCTAAACTTGTTACTATCAGTACACATTAAAGTTATCATTAAAAGTACAGTATATTTTAAACATGTCATTACTAGTATTTTGTAAATTTTTCACTAATAGTACTCATTAAAGTAATTATTAGTATACATTAAACGCTATACGTTTTTTTTCTAAATTTCCTGTTTTATTATTAATTAAATTTGTCATTAACATGTAAACTTGTCATATTCTAAAGTTTTCATTATCATTTCACATAGATTTTATTTTTAATAGAGCTTATCATTATTTTTATATTCTAAACTTCTCATTAATAGTATATACTAATTTTATCACTATTAATAAACATTAAAGTTATCTTTGATAGTGCCTTCTAAACTTGTCGTTATTAGTACAAGTTAACGTTATCAATTATAATACCTTCTAAACTTACCCTTATTAGTATATAGTCCTTTGTTTATATTATTACACATTATAGTTATCATTAATAGTACCTTCTAAAAATAGTCATTAACGTACCTTCTGAACTTTATTTGTATATTACAAAAATGCTATTTTTAGTGATTAACTCTAACTTAAAGAGTCCTAATAATGACAAAATTAGAATAAAACTAATAATGGCATGTATGGAAGATAAAATGAATGATAACTTTAATATGTACTAATAATCACAGATTCAAAATAACTAATGTGTACTAATAATCACTGGTTTACAATATTTTAATAGTGATATGTTTAGAAGATTACGTTAATGTGTAGTAATAATGACACGTTTGAAATATATTAATAATGCAAGGTTTAGAATATACTAATAATAGCATAGTAGATGTTGCTATTAATGATAACTATAACACTACAACTATAACTATAATACTATAAAACTATATAATAATTAGTTTTGAATATACTATTAGTACAAGTTAACGTTATCAATTATAATACCTTCTAAACTTACCCTTATTAGTATATAGTCCTTTGTTTATATTATTACACATTATAGTTATCATTAATAGTACCTTCTAAAAGTAGTCATTAACGTACCTACTGAACTTTATTTGTATATTACAAAAATGCTATTTTTAGTGATTAACTCTAACTTTAATGAGTCCTAATAATGACAAAATTAGAATAAAACTAATAATGGCATGTATGGAAGATAAAACGAATGATAACTTTATTATGTACTTATTATCACAGATTCAAAATAACTAATGTGTACTAATAATCACTGGTTTACAATATTTTAATAGTGATATGTTTGGAAGATTACGTTAATGTGTAGTAATAATGACAAGTTTGAAATATATTAATAATGCAAGGTTTAGAATATACTAATAATAGCATAGTAGATGTTGCTATTAATGATAACTATAACACTACAACTATAACTATAATACTATAAAACTATATAATAATTAGTTTTGAATATACTAACAATGACATGTTGAGAAAACACTACTAATGATAACTCTCATATGTACTAATACTCAAAAAAATAAAATATACTAATAATTACAAGTTTAGAATAATGATAATCTCGGGATATATTATTAATACCAATTTTAGAATATACTAATAATGATAAGGATACAAGGTTCTAGTAATGATAAATTTAATGTACAGTATACTGATAAAGTTTAGATATGTTCAGTATATTTGAATATACTGATAATAATAAGTTTAGAATATACTAATAATGAAAGTTGAATATCCGAAAAATGATATATATGCACAGGCTTACAATATTTCAATAATGACATGTTTAGAAGGTTACATTAATGATAACGTTAATGTGTAGTAATAATAACACGTTTGAAATATATTAGTAATGCAAGGTTTAGAAAATACTAATAATAGCATAGTAGAAGTTGCTATTAAAGATAACTATAATACGTACTAATAATTAGTTTTGAATATGACAATGACATGTTTAGAATATACTAATAATGACAAGTTTAGGATAATGATAAACTCGGAATATATTATATTACCAAGTTTAGAATATACAAGGTCCTTGTAATGATAACTTCAATGTATACTAATAAAATTTACAATACCAAAGATATACTAATGACAACTTAAGAAAGTATTGTCAGTGATAAATAATGTGTACTAATAATGAGGGTTTAGAATGAGCTTTAATTGGTACTAATAATGACAAGTGTTGAATATACCAATAATGACAAATTTAGAATATGCTAATAATGTCAGGTTTAGAATATACTTGTAATGACAAGTTTAGAATACACCAATAATAACAAATTTAGAAGGTATTATTAATGAAAATTTTAGTATGTACCAATAATAACGAGCTCAGAATATACTAAGAATCACAAGTTTAGAATAATGACATAATTAGAGTATACTAATGATAAGCTTAGAAGATAATATTGATGATAACTTTAATGTGTAAAAGTTTAGAATATATTGATAATGGCAAGTTTAGAAATTACTATAAATGACAACTTTAGAAGGTTCTATATATAATAACTATAATTTGTACTAATAATGACAAGTTTAGAACGTACTAATAATGACAAACTTGGAATAGTATTATAATTAAAAACTTTAATGTTTTCTAATATCTAATGTTTGTTATATACTAACAAGTTTAAAGGCACTATTAATGATAACTTTAATATGTACTAATTATCACATGTTTACAATATTGTAGTAATTTAAAATTTAAAGCGTTATATTAATGATAATTTTAATGTGTAGCAATAATGACACGTTTGAATTATATTAATAATGCAAAGTAAATACTAATAATAGCATGATTAGAAGTTGCTATTAATGATAACTATAATACGTACTAATAATGATTAGTTTTGAAAAAAGCTAACAATGTCATGTTAAGGAGCCAGTAATAATGATAACTAACAGGTACTAATACACAATTTAGAATATACAAATAATGACAAGTTTTTTATAATTGTAAAATTTGGAATATATTAGTATTGCCAAGTTTAGAATATACTAAGCTTACAATGTCCTATTAATGATAACTTTAATGTGTAGCAATAAGGACAAGTTTAGAATAATAAAAAGATATGTTAGTATCTACTAATACTGATATGTTTCGAATATACGAACAATGACAATCTTAAAAAGTATTGTTAATGATAACTTTAATGTGTACTAAAAATGACATGTGTAAAATATACTAATAATGACAAATATAGAATATGCTAATAATGTTAGGTTTAGAATATAAGTATAGAATAATGATAAACTTTGGAATATATTATTATTACCAAGCTTAGAAAATACTAATAACGACAAGTTTAGAATACCAAAGAAAATATGTTTAGTATTTACTAATACTGATATGTTTCGAATATATGAACAATGGCAACTTTAGAAAATATTGTTAATGATAACTTTAATGTGTACTAATAATTAGGGTTTAAAACATACAAATATTGACGAGCTTTAATGTGTACTAATAATGATAAGTGTAGAATATACTAATAATGACAAATTTAGAATATGCTAATAATGTCAGGTTTAGGATATACTTGTAATGGCAAGTTACGATTACACTAATATTTACAAAGTTAGAAGGTATCATTAATGATGTGTACTATTAATAGCGAGTTTAGAATATACTAAGAATGACAAATTTAGAATAATGACATGTTTAGAATATACAAATGATAAGCTGAGACGATAATTATTATGATAACTTCACTGTGTACAAGTTTAGTATATATTAATCATAAGTTTAGAAATGACTAATAATGACAACTTTAGTAGGTACTATATATTATGAATATTATAATATAATATAATATTTGTACTATTAATGACAAGTTTAATATGATAAAGTAAAATATGATATAAATGAAAACTTCCATGTGTACTAATAACAAGCTTGGAATATATGAATATTGACACCACTAGAAAATATTGATGATATCTTTAATGTGCACTAATAATGACATTTATAATATACTATTAATGATAAATTTAACGATAACTTAAATGATAACTTAAATATGTATTGATAATAACAACTCTATAATATACAAAAATTGACAAGTGTAGAGGGTACTATTGATAATAAATTGAATGTGTAATAAAATGAAAATTTAGAAAGGTACTATTAATGATAACTTAAATTCTAGTTACAAAGACAAGTTTATAAGGTACTATCAATGATAACTTTAATGTGTACTAATAATGACAAATTTAAAAGACAGTAATAATGACAAGTTCAGAAAGTACTATTACTGTAAACTTTAATGTAATCCAATAATGACAAATTTAGAAAACACCAATAATGAGAAGTTTAAATTATACTAAAAATGAGATGTTTAGAAGATACCATTAATGATAACATATATGGCAAATGGCAAATGATGACAAGCTTAGAATATACTAATAAAAAGTTAAGAAACTACTATTAATGATAACTTCAAAGTGTACTAATACTGTCAAGATTATGATATGCTAATCACAATAAAATAGATTAATGTGTACTAATGTTGAAAAGTTTAGAATATATAAAAATGGTATGTTAGAAGATAAGTTTAGAATATACTGATAATGACAAGTTTAATATAATAATAATAATGACGATTTTAAGGGTGCTAATATGTGCTAATGTGGTAACACACTAAAATAGCATTTTTACAATATACAAGTAAAGATAAGTTCAGAAGGTACCTTAATGACAACTTTTAGAAGGTACTATTAATGATAACGTTAACTTGTACTAATAACGACAAGCTTGGAATATACTAATAATGACAAGTTTAGAAGATACTACTAAAGATATCTTTAAAATCTATTAATAGTGATAAGTTTAGTATATACTATTAATGAGATTTTTAGAATATCCTAATAATGACAAGTTTGGAAAGTACTATTAAAGATAAAATCTATGCGAATCGATAATGAAAAGTTTAGAATATGACAAGTGTACATGTTAATGAAAAATTTAATTTACAATAAAATGGGAAATTTAGAAAAAAACGTATAGCGTTTAGCAGCTACTATTAGTAAAATCTTTAATGTGTATCAATAATTACTATATTGTGTACTAATAGTGAAAATTTTACAAAATACTAGTAATGACATGTTTAAAATATACATTTAATAATAACTTTAATACTCGTATCCACTAACAGTAACAAGTTTAGAATATACTAAGAATGACATGTTCAGTCGGAACTATTGAACTTTAATATCAGAAGTTTAGAAAATATTAATAATGAATATTCTCGATAGTACTATTAATGATATATACTATGTGTACTAATAATAAAACTTTAGAAAATTATATTTATAATAACTTTAATATGTTTTAATAATGACAATTTTAACTTTGATATGTACTTTGATATAACTTTGATATGTACTAATATTGAATGATTTGATTTGTACTAATAATGACAAGTTTATAATATACTAACAATGACAAATATAGAATATTATTTATAATAACTTTAATATGTTTTAATAATGACAATTTTAGAAGGTTCTATTAAATAACTCTGATATGTGATTTGATTTGTACTAATAACACATTAAAGTTTACAATATACTTATAATGCAAGATACAGTTAATGATAATTTTTATGGAAAGACTAGAATATACCAACAATGACTTTAATATGTACTAATAGTGAAATTTTTAAGATATGCTAATAACGGTAAGTTTGTAATATACTAATAATGTCTAAGTTTAAAAGATATGTTAATAATGCATTTAATTTTGACAAGTTTAATGTGTACTAATAATCAGAAGTTTGCAATATACTAATAAAAAGAGGTTTAAAAGGCACAGGTATGTGTACTAATAATGGAAAGATTAGAATATACCAATAATTACAAGTACTGTTCACGATAACTTTAATTTGTACTAATGATAAGCAAGTTTGTAATAAAGACAAGTTTAGAATGCACTTTAACTAATAAATTTAATGTGTACTAATAATAAAAAGTTTAGAATATTTGTAATGATAAGTTTAGAATGTACTATTAGATCTTTAATGACAAGTTTAGAATATAGTAATAATGAGAAGCTTAGAAGGTACTATCATTGACAAGTTTAGAATGTACTTATAATGAAAAGTTTGGAAAATATTTTCAACGTTAATGTTATACTAATAAATACTGACAAATACAAAAACTACAAAATACAAAAATACAAAAAAATATATATATATATATAAAATACAAATACAAATACAAATACAAATACAAATACAAATTTATAAGCTATTAATAATAACTTTAATGTGTTCTGAAAATGAAAAGTTTAGAATATACCAATAATAAGAAGTTTAGAATAAGCTAATATTGACAATTTTAGAATGTACTTTTAATGATAACTTTAATGTGAACTAGTAATGTGTACTACACAGGTTAAAGGTACTATTGATAGTATATTTAAAGTGAACTAGTAATTACGTGTAGGTACTATTAATGATAACTTCAATGTTTACCAATAATGAGATGTTTAGAACATACTAAAAATGACAATTTTATACGGAACTATTTATGATAATCTTTAAGTTTAGTAATGATGACAAGTATACTAATAATGAAAGTTTAGAAGGTACTGTTAATGATAACTGAAGAGTTTATAATATACAAATAATAAAAAATTTAGAATAGAAAATAATGACAAGTTTAGAAGAAACTAATATTGACATGTTTAAAATATAGTAATAGTGATATGTTTAATAGATCCTATTAAATGACAACTTTAATGTGTACTAATAATGGCACGTAATAATAAGAAGTTTAGAAGTTACTGTTAATGAAAGTTTATAATATCCTAGTTAAGACAAGATTAGAATATACTAATAATAACAAGTTGACAAGTTACTATAATTGTTAACTATTATAATGACAAGTTTAGAATTTAGAATATACTAATAATGATAAGATTAGAAGATACTCCTAATGATGAATTTAATGTGTACTAATAATGGCAAATTTGGAATATACTAATAATAAAGATTAGAATATACTATTAATGATAAGTTGACTAATAATGACGAGTTTTGAATATACTAATAATGATGTGTTTAGAATATACTAGCTTAGATTATAATAATAATGACAAGGTATGATAACTTTAATATGTACTAATATACTAAGATTGCAAGTTTAGAAGATACTGTTAAAGGTAACTTTAATGTTTGGAATGAATGACAAGTGTGGAATATACTAATTACGATAAGTTTAGAAGATTCTACTAACGATAACTATTTGTACTAATAATGACAAGTTTAGCATATAATTTGTATTAATGAATACAACATTAAGGTGTACTAATCCAATAATGACAAGTTTAGAATATAATAATAATGAGTTTAGAATATACTAATAATAATAAGTTTAGAATATACTAATAATGAAAGTTTAGAATATCCGAAGAATGACAAGTTTATAATATCAATTATAACTTTAATGTGTACTAATAATCACAAGTATATTAATAATGACAATATACTAATAATGAGAGATTTAGAAGGTATTATTAATAAGAACTTTAATGTGTACTAATAATCAGAAGTTTACAATATACTAATAATGAGAGATTTAGAAGGTACAGGTATGTGTACTAATAATGGAAAGATTAGAATATACCAATAATTACAAATCTAAAATGTACTGTTGAAGATAACTTTAATTTGTACTAATAATAAGCAAGTTTGTAATATATTAATAAAGACAAGTTTAGAATGCACTCTAACTGATAAATTTAATATGTACTAATAATAAAAAAATTAGAATATGGTAATGATAAGTTTAGAAGGTACTATTAATATCTTTAATGTGTACTAATAGTGACAAGTTTAGAATATAGTAATAATGAGAAATTTAGAAGGTACTATTATTGACAAGTTTAGAATGTACTAATATTGAAAAGTTTGGAAAATATTATTAGTGATGGTAACTTTAATGTGTTCTCAAAATGAAAATTTTAGAATAAGAAGTTTAAGAAGTTTAGAATAAGCTAATAATGACAATTTTAGAATGTACTTCTAATGATAACTTTAATGTGTACTAGTAATGTCAGGTAAAAGGTACTAATAATAGTATATTTAAAATGAACTAATAATTACTAATAATAAGTTTAAGATTTACAAATAAAAATCGAGAAGGTACTATTAATGATAACTTTAATGTGTACCAAGAATGAGATGTTTAGAATATACTAAAAATGACTATATTAGAAGAAACTATTAATGATAATAAGAATATACTAATAATGACAAATTTAGAAAGTGCTATTAATGATAAATTTACAATGTACTAATACTGAGAAATTTATTATATACAAATAATAAAAAGTTTAAAATAAAAAATAATGACAAGTTTTGAAGAAACTAATATTGACATGTTTAAAATATAGCCATAGTGATATGCTTAAAAGATCCTATTAATGATAACTTTAATGTGTACACGTAATAATAAGTTTAGAATAAAAAATAATGACAAGTTTAGAAGAAACTAATATTGATATTTTTAAAATATAGCAATAATGATAAGTTTAAAAGTGCTTATCAATGATAACTTTAAGGTGTACTAATAATGACACGTAATAATAAGAAGTTTAGAAGGTACTGTTAATGAAAACTTTAATGTATACTAATAATGTGTGTGTGTGTGTGTGTGTGTGTGTGTGTGTGTGTGTGTGTGTGTGTGTGTGTGTGTGTGTGTGTGTGTGTGTGTGTGTGTGTGTGTGTGTGTGCGCGTGTGTGTGTGTGTGTATGTGTATATATACACACACAAAACACACACACACACACATTTACACGCACAAACGCACACACACACACACACACACACACACACACACACACACACACACACACACACACACACACACACACACACACACACACACACACACACACACACACACACACTCACACACACACACACACACACACACACACACACACACACACACACACACACACACACACACACACACACACACACACACACACACACACACACACACACACACACACACACACACACACACACACACAGACACACAATGAGCTCTGAGCTCACTGCCGTAGGGTAGTGTGTGGCTGTCTCGACAGAGACTGCAGCAGATCCGAGGTGAATACACACACACACACAAACACACACACACACACACACACACACACACACACACACACACACACACACACACACACACACACACACACACACACACACACACACACACACACACACACACACACACACACACACACACACACACACACACACACACACACACACACACACACACACACACACACACACACACACACACTTCTTTTCCTAACCTCCTCTCATTCTCTTGTGAGAATTTGAAAATTTGATCGAGAGCTTTTGTGAAATCTCCTATTTGAGCTTTATTTACATATGCTATTTCAATCAAACATTGGTTGTATTTAAGTTGTATTTTAGGAAAAAAGGTCGTATATACCAACCCTCTAGCATTAGAAAAACTGGTCATGGTCAATTCTGGGAAATACGCAGAAATGTCAAATATTATAGTTACCCATAAAATTTGAAGTTTTTTGAGATTCTATAAAGCCAAAGAAAGCAAAGTATGATAGGTGTGACTCTAGTGTTTAACAACTATTCATTAGTAAAATGTTCACGAGATTACTGACACGACTATGATTCCAAGAACACTCGGGTACTATAGCATTTTTGTAATCTACAAATAAAGATAAGTTCAGAAGGTACCTTAATGACAACTTTTAGAAGCTACTATTAATGATAATTTTAATGTGTAATAATATAAACAAAGTACTAATAAGGGTAAGTTTAGAAGGTATTATAATTGATAACGTTAACTTGTACTAATAACGACAAGTTTAGAATATACTAATAATGCCAAGTTTAGAAGATACTATTAAAGATAACTTTAATGTTTATTAATAGTGATAAGTTTAGTATATACTATTAATGAGAAGTTTAGTATATAAAAATAATGATAAGCTCTATTAAAGATAAAATCTATGTGAAATTATAATGAAAAGTTTAGAATATGACAAGTTTACATGTTAATGACAAATTTAATTTATAATAAAATTGGAAATTTAGAAAAAACGTATAGCGTTTAATGTATACTAATAATTACTTTAATGAGTACTAATAGTGAAAATATTACAAAATACTAGCAATGACACGTTTAGAATATACTGTACTTTTAATGATAACTTTAATTTGTACTGATAGTAACAAGTTTAGAATATACTAAGAATAACATGTTCAGTCGGAACTAGTGATGATAACTTTAATATGAGAAGTTTAGAATATATTAATAATAAATATGGTCGATAGTACTATTAATGATATATACAATGTGTACCAATAATCAATATTTTAGAAAATGATATTTATAACTTTAATACGTTTTGATAATGACAATTTTAGAAGGTTCTATTAAACATCTTTGATATGTACTAATATTGAATAATCTGATTTGTACTAATAATGAAAAGTTTATAATATACTAACAATGACAACTGTAGAATATCATAATGTGTATCAATAAAGACAAATTTATAATATTCTGATTATGACAAGTTTAGAAGGTATGATAACTTTAATGTGTACTAGTAATAAGAAGTTAAAATATACTAATAATGACAAATTTAGAATATGCTAGTAATGGCAATTTTGTAATATACAAATAATGTAAACTTTAGAAGGTATTATTAATAATAGTGACAAGTTTACAATATACTTATAATGCAATATACAGTTAATAACTTTTTAGTGTGTACTAATTATGAATGGGGTAAGTTTATAATATAATATACTAATTATGTAATAATATACTAATAATGTAAGTTTATAATACACTAATAATGACAAGTTCATAATATACTAATAATGACAATTTTAGAAAGTACTATTAATGGTAAGTTTAATGTATAGTAATAATGATACGTTAAGAATATTCTTATAATGACAAATATAGAACATACTAATAATGAAAAGTTTACAAGATACTGTTAATGATAACTAATACTAATAATAATTATAGAACATACTAATAATGATCAGATTAGAGATACTATTAGTGATAACTTTAATGTGTAGTTTAGAATACACTAATAATGAAATTTTAGAATATTCTATTAATGATAACTTTAAAGTGTACAAGCTTAGAATATGAAAGATAATTACATGTTTAGAAACTACTATTAATGATAACTTTAATATGCAATTGTAGAGGATACTGATAATAACAAATATTAGAAAATATTATGAAAGTTGAGAATATACTATTATGGGTAAGTTTAAATTACTAATAATGACAAGTTTAGAAAATACTATTAAAAGTAAGTTTAATGTATAGTAATAATGATACGTTAAGAATATACTTATAATGACAAGTTTACAACATACTAATAATGACAAGTTTACAAGATACTGTCAATGATAAGAAACACTAATAATGATAATTATAGAACATACTTATAATGATCAGATTAAAGATACTATTAATGATAACTTTAATGTGTACTATTAATGACAAGTTTAGAATATACTAATAGTGAAATTTTAGAATATTCTATTAATGAACCAATGTGCCCATGTACCAATGTACCAGTGTACCAATAGTGACAAGTTTAGAATATGAATAAGGACAAGGTTAGAAGGTACTATTAATGATAACTTTAATATGCACTAATAATGGCAATTGTAGAAGATACTGATATTTACATATATTAGAAGGTATCATTGATAACTGTAACGTGTACTAATAATGACAAAGTTTAGAATATACGAATAATGACAACTTTGGAAGGTGCTACTAATGTCATGTGTATTAATACAAGTTTAGAATAATGGCAAATTTAGAATACACTAATATTGCCATGTTTAGAATATATTTAATAAGCACTAATAAAGAAAAGTTTAGAACATGTCAATGAAGATATGTTTAGAATATTCTAATGGTTAGATTATACGAATAGAAAATACTATTAATGATAAATTTAATGTGTACTAATAATGATAATTATAGAACATACTAATAATGATCAGATTAAAGATACTATTAATGATAACTTTAATGTGTACAAGTTTAGAATAGAGAAGTAATGACAAGTTTAGAAACATCTCTGAAAAATCTTACGTGATTTAAGGTGAATTATGGGCTTGTCGGTGTATATTTACTGTATGCTTTTCTACCCGTACGAAATCCTTTGCGATCTTTTTCAATGTGTCTATTCAGATTATCCATGATAACTACATTTTCGGCGTAGGGTAAGTCGTTCTTAACATTCTGGAGGAATTTATAGAGTGCTTCTTCATTACAATATTGTAAACTTGTGATTATTAGTACATATTGAAGTTATCATTATTAGTATATTCCAAACATTAATTATATGAAGACATTAAATTTTTTATTTAAAGTACATTCTAAATTATTAATACGTTCAAAACTTGTCATTATTAGTACAAATTATAGTTATCATATATAGAACTTTCTAAAGTTGTAATTTTAGTAATTTCTAAACTTGTCATTATTAATGTATTCTAAATATTAAAGTTACCATAGATATCACCTAAGCTTATCATTAGTATACTCTAAACATGTCATTATTCTAATCTTGTCCTTCTTAGTATATTCTAAGGTCGTTATTATTAGTACATACTAAATTTATCATTAATAATACCTTCTAAATTTGTTATTATTAGTGTATTCTAATCATGACATTATGAGAATATTCTAGATTTGTCATTATTGGGATATTCTACATTTGTCATTATTAGTACACTTTAGTTATAATTAACAATACTTTCTAAAGTTGTCACTGTTCGTAAATTCGAAACATATTATTAGTAAATACTAAACACATCTTTCTTGTTATTCTAAACTTTATTAGTATACATTAAAATGATCATTACTAGGACCTTCTATACTTATCATTATTAGTATATTCTAAACTTGGTAATAATATTATATACCGAGTTTACCATTATTCTAAACTTGTCATTATTAGTCTATTCTAAACTTATCATTTGTAGTGTCTTCTAAACATGTCATTGTTAGTATATTGAAAACTTAATATTAGTACGTATCATACTTGTCATTAATAGCAACTTCTAATTTGCTATTATTAGTATTTTCTAAACTTTGCATTATTAACATATTTCAAACTTGTCATTATTACTACATATTAACGTCATCATTGATATAACATGTCATTATTGAAATACTGTAAACTTGTGATTATTAGTACACATTAAAGTTATAATTAATTATATAAACTTGTCATTCTTCGGATATTCTAAACTTTCATTATTAGTATATTCTAAACTTATTATTATTAGTATATTCTAAACTTATTATTATTATATTCTAAACTTGTCATTATATGATTAGTACACCTTAAAGTTGTATTCATTAATACAAATTAAAGTTGTTAATAGTACCTTGTAAACTTATATACTAAACTTGTCATTATTAGTACAAAATAAAGTTATCATTGGTAGAACGTTCTAAACTGATCGTTATTAATATATTCCACACTTGTCATTATTTCTAAACATTAAAGTTACCTGTAACAGTATCTTCTAAACTTGTCAATCCTAGTATATTCTAAATACCATTGTAAGTATATTCTAAACCTGTGATTATTAGTACATATTCAAGTAATCATACCTTGTCATTATTATTATAATCTAAACTAGTATATTCTAAACACATCCTTATTAGTATATTCAAAACTTGTCATTGTTAGTACACATTAAATTTATCATTATGAGTACCTTCTAATCTTATAATTATTAGTATATTCTAAATTCTAAACTTGTCATTATTAGTACATATAATAGTTAATAATTATAGTAACTTTTCAACTTGTTTTTATTTATTAGTATATTCTAAACTTGTCATTATTACTAAGCTATCATTAGTTATCATTGATAGTTCCTTCTAATATTGTCATTTTTAGTATATTCTAAACATCTCATTCTTGGTACACATTAAAGTTATCATTTAATAGGATCTTTTAAACATACCACTAATGCTATATTTTAAACATGTCAATATTAGTTTCTTCTAAACTTGTCATTATTTTCTATTTTAAACTTTTTATTATTTGTATATCATAAACTCTTCAGTTGTCATTAATAGTACTTTCTAAAATTTTATTATTAGTATATTCTAAACTTGTCATTATTACTAAACTTTAAGGTTATCATATATGTATTTGTATATGTATTTGTATTTGTATTCGTATTTTTTTTGTATTTGTATTTGTATTTGTATTTGTATTTGTATTTGTATTTGTATTTGTATTTGTATTTGTATTTGTATTTGTATTTGTATTTGTATTTGTATTTGTATTTGTATTTGTATTTGTATTTGTATTTGTATTTGTATTTGTATTTGTATTTGTATTTGTATTTGTATTTGTATTTGTATTTGTATTTGTATTTGTATTTGTATTTGTATTTGTATTTGTATTTGTATTTGTATTTGTATATGTATTTGTCTTGTAGGTTTTGTATGTTTGTATTTTTTTAATTTGTTTAATTTTTGTATTTTGTAGTTTTTGTATTTGTTTGTATCTATTAGTTGAAAATATTTTCCAAACTTTTCATTATAAACTTGTCAATGATAGTACCTTCTAAGCTTCTCATTATTACCATATTCTAAACTTATCATTAAAGATCTTAATAGTACATTCTAAACTTTTTATTATTAGTACACATTAAATTTATTAGTTAGAATGCATTCTAAACTTGTACAAATTAGTTATATTCTAATCTTTCCATTATTAGTACACATACCTGTGACTTATAAACCTCTTTTTATTAGTATATTGCAAACTTGTATTACTAATATATCTTTTAAACTAGTCATTATTAGTATATTACAAACTTACCGTTATTAGTATATTTAAAAAAATTCATTATTAGTACATATCAAAGTCATTGTTGGTATATAATAAAAATTATCATTAACTGTATCTTGCATTATAAATATATTGTAAACTTGTCACATTAGAGCTATTATTAATAATACCTTCTAAACTTGACATTATTTGTATATTACAAAATTGCCATTACTAGCATATTCTAAATTTGCCATGATTAATGTACATTAAAGTTATCATGCAAACTTGTCATTGTTACTATATTCTAAACTTGGTATGACTAGTATACATTAAATTTATCATTAATAATACCTTCTAGACTTGTCATAATTAGAATACTCTAAATTTGTCCTTATTAATGCATATTATGATAATATTCTATAGTTGTCATTGTTAGTATATTATAAACTTTTCATTATTACTACAAATCAAATCATTCAATATTAGTACATATCAAAGTTATTTAATAGAACCTTCTAAAATTTTCATTATTAAAACATATTAAAGTTATTATAAATATAATTTTCTAAAGTTTCATTATTAGTACACATTGTATATATCATTAATAGTGCTATCGACAATATTCATTATTAATATTTTCTAAACTTCTGATAAAGTTATCAATAGTTCCGACTGAACATGTTATTCTTAGTATATTCAAAACTTGTTACTATTAGTGCATATAAGTATTAAAGTTGTTATTAAATGTATATTCTAAAATTTGTAAAATTTGTAAAATTTTCACTATTAGTACTCATTAAAGTAATTATTAATACACATTAAAGATTGTACTAATAATACCTGCTAAACGCTATACGTTTTTTTCTAAATTTTCCATTGCATTGTAAATTAGATTTTTCATTAACATGTAAACTTGTCATATTCTAAACTTTTCATTATCATTTCGCATAGATTTTATCTTTAATAGTGCTTTCCAAACTTGTCATTATTAGTATATTCTAAACTTCTCATTAATAGTATATAAACTTATCACTATTAGTAATATTTAAATCTTATCACTTATCACTATTAGTATATAAACTTATCACTATTAATGGACATTAAATATATCTTTAATAGTTGCCATTATTAGTATATTCCAAGCTTGTCGTTATTAGTACAAGTTAACGTTATCAGTTATAGTACCTTCGAAACTTACCCTTATTAGTATATAGTACCTTGTTTATATTAGTACACATTAAAGTTATCATTAATAGTATTAAAGTTATTATTAAATGTATATTCTAAACATGTCATTACTAGTATTTTGTAAATTTTTCACTATTAGTAATCATTAAAGATTTTACTAATAATACCTGCTAAACGCTATACGTTTTGTCTAAATTTTCCATTTCATTGTAAATTAAATTTTTCATTAACATGTAAACTTGTCATATTCTAAACTTTTCATTATCATTTCGCATAGATTTTATCTTTAATAGTGCTTTCCAAACTTGTCATTATTAGTATATTCTAAACTTCTCATCTATTTAAATCTTATCACTTATCACTATTAGTATATAAACTTATCACTATTAATGGACATTAAATATATCTTTAATAGTTGCCATTATTCCAAGCTTGTCGTTATTAGTACAAGTTAACGTTATCAGTTATAGTACCTTCGAAACTTACCCTTATTAGTATATAGTACCTTGTTTATAGTACACATTAAAGTTATCATTAATAGTACCTTCTAAAAGTTGTCATTAAGGTACCCCCTGTGTCAGTTATGGGAGCGCACATGACATCGTGCATGAACACTTAGGGCTGAGGAAGAAGTGTGCTCGATGGATACCTCATTTGCTTACGGAAGAGCAGAAGAGCGAACGGGTGCGGATTTGTCGTCTATGGCTGGCTGAATTCGAGCCAAATGGTCCGAAACGGTTCTCAGATGTAGCTACCGGAGATGAGTGTTGGATTTCTTTCTTCACCACCAGAGACAAGCAGTCTAACATGGTGTGGTTGAGTGATGAAGAACCTCGACCTCAGATTCTGAAGGAAGGATTTCGCAGCAGGAAGCGCCTTTTCACCATCTTCTTCAATTCACAAGGACCAATGTGTGTGGATGTAATGCCTCAACAGTGTACTATCACAGCCCAGTACTACACTGATCACGTCCTTCCTCGAGTCCTGGAATATCAGGCCAAGACTGCACCAACCCGTCGCCTATCGCGCCTTTTGCTGCACCATGACAATGCTGCCCCCCACAAAGCTCGCCTCACTGTGCAGTTCCTGGAGCAGCACTTCTCCCCCACCCACCCTACTCGCCTGACCTTGCTCCCTGTGATTTTTGATCAAGGGTGCGATCGCAGGGAAGCTGTTTCATCGCATCCAAGATCTGGCGCGAGCAGTCAATTCAGAGCTACGAGGTATATCGGCTTCTGCGTACCGTGAGTGCTTCATGAAGTGGCGAAAGAGGATGGAGGCAGGAGGGGAGTACTTTGAAGGAATGTAGGCCACTATTTGGATTTACCTCTGTACCGTGAAAATATATGGTATCACTGTCATTACTTTTTGATCACCCCTCGTATTATTAATGATAGTAACTTTAATGTGTTCTCAAAATGAAAAGTTTAGAATATACTAATAATAAGAAGTTTAGAATAAGCTAATAAGGACAATTTTAGAATGTACTTCTAATGATAACTAATAATAGTATCTTTAAAATGAACTAATAATTACTAATAATACGTTTAGGATTTACAAATAAAGGTCGGGAAGGTACTATTAATGATAACTTTAATGTGTACCAAGAATGAGATGTTTAGAATACACTAAAAATGACAATATTAGAAGGAACTATCAATGATAACTAATGATAGCTTAGTAATAATGACAAGTTTAGAATATACTAATAATGACCAGTTTAGAAAGTGCTATTAATGATAAACTTACAATGTACTGATGCTGAGAAGTTTATGATATACAAATAATAAAAAAAAATTAAAATGAAAAATAATGACAAGTTTAGAAGAAACTAACATTGACATGTTTAAAATATAGCCATAGTGATATGCTTAAATGATCCTATTAATGATAACTCTAATGTGTACTAATAATGACAGGTAATAATAAGTTTAGAATAAAAATAATGACAAGTTTAGAAGAAACTAATATTGACATGTTTAAAATATAGCAATAATGATAAGTTTAAAAGTGCCTATTAATGATAACTTTAAGGTGTACTAATAATGACACGTTAGATAAGCTAATGCACTTTTGATTTTTTATTCAATTTCATATCCGTAATATAATTAAACACGCACGATATATTCTTGGTTATTGTAATAATGTAATGTATACATCATTCTATCTAACCTATTATTACGATGATATTAAAATGAGAAAGATAGTTGTTGTTGTTGTTTTTTTGTTGTTGTAATTTATTCCAAAGGTTACGCAAGGGTAAAAAGGTTGAGAAACGCTGCACTAGAGTGTTCATTTTTTCTTTCAACTGTATAAGTATTGCATAACTTCTTTGTCAAGTCTTGTAATCGCCGAATGGAAGGCGACCAACCAAACCAGCATCTTCGGTTCTATTTTCTCTCAATCTGCATTGGAATATATTTGTTCAAAAATCGTTTTATGCCTATACTCTTCAGAGGTTTTGATTTGGCATGTTCCAGTTCGCCCACAAACAGCCTGTGGTCTGAACTGCATGACATCAATATTATGTTTTTTTTACATCTCTGAAAAATATTGTGATTTAAGGTGAATTATGGGCTTGTCGGTGTATTTTTGCTGTATGCTTTTCTACCCATACCAAATCCTTTGCGATCTTTTTCAATGTGTCCATTCAGATAACCCATGATAACTACATTTTCGGCGTATGGTAAGTAGTTCTTAACATTCTGGAGGGATTCATAGAGTACTTCTTCATTACAATATTGTAAACTTGTGATTATTAGTACATATTAAAGTTATCATTAATAGTGCATTTAAACTTGTCATTATTAGTATATTCCAAACAATCATATGAAGACACATTCTAAATTTGTCTTTATTAGTACGTTCTAAACTTGTCATTATTAGTACAAATTATAGTTATCATATATAGAACTTTCTAAATTTGTCATTTTAGTAATTTCTAAAATTGTCATTATTAATATATTCTAAACATTAAAGTTATAAATATCATCTAAGCATATCATTAGTATACTCTAAACATGTCATTATTCTAATCTTGTCATTCTTAGTATATTCTAAGCTCGTTATTATTAGTACATACTAAAATTATCATTAATAATACCTTCTAAATTTGTCATTATTAGTGTATTCTAATCATGACATTATGAGCATATTCTAGATTTGTCATTATGAGCATATTCTAGATTTGTCATTTCTAAAGTTGTCACTGCTCGTAAAGTCGAAACATATCATTATTAGTAAATAATAAACATATCTTTCTTGTTATACTAAACTTTATTAATATACATTAAAATGATCAATACTAGGACCTTCTATACTTATCATTATTAGTATATTCTAAACTTGGTAATAATATTATATACCGAGTTTACCATTATTTTAAACTTGTCATTATTAGTCTATTCTAAACTTATGAGTATTAGTACACATTGAAGTTATCAGTTGTAGTGTCTTCTAAACATGTCATTGTTAGTATATTGAAAACTTATATCATACTTGTCATTAATAGGAACTTCTAATTTGCTAATACTAGTATTTTCTAAACTTTGCATTATTGATAGATTTCAAACTTGTCATTATTACTACATATTAACGTCATCATTAATATAACATGTCATTATCAAAATACTGTAAACTTATGATTAAAGTTAATTAATATTATAAAATTGTCATTCTTCGGATATTCTAAACTTATTATTATTAGTATATTCTAAACTCATTATTATTATATTCTAAACTTGTCATTATTGGATTAGTACACCTTAATGTTGTATTCATTAATACAAATTAAAGTTATTATTAACAGTACCTTGTAAACTTATATGCTAAACTTGTCATTATTAGTACAGAATAGTTATCGTTAGTAGAATCTTCTAAACTTATCGTTAAGGTGTACTATTCCACACTTGTCATTCTTTCCAAACATTAAAGTTAGCTTTAACACTATCTTCTAAACTTGCAATCTTAGTATATTAGTACATATTAAAGTTATCATACCTTGTCATTATTATTATAATTTAAGCTAGTAATTCTAAACACATCATTATTAGTATATTCAAAACTCGTCATTATCAAAATACTGTAAACTTATGATTATTAGTACACATTAAAGTTATAATTAATATTATAAAATGTCATTCTTCGAATATTCTAAACTTATTATTAGTAGTATATTCTAAACTCATTATTATATTCTAAACTTGTCATTATTGGATTAGTACACCTTAATGTTGTATTCATTAATACAAATTAAAGTTATTATTAACAGTGCCTTATAAACTTATATGCTAAACTTGTCATTATTAGTACAGAATAGTTATCGTTAGTAGAATCTTCTAAACTTATCGTTATTAGTATATTCCACACTTGTCATTCTTTCCAAACATTAAAGTTACCTTTAACAGTATCTTCTAAACTTGCAATCTTAGTATATTAGTACATATTAAAGTTATCATATTCTAAACACATCATTATTAGAATATTCAAAACTCGTCATTATTAGTCAACTTATCATTAATAGTATATTCTAATCTTTATTATTAGTATATTCCAAATTTGGCATCATTAGTACACATTAAATTTATCATTAAGAGTACCTTCTAATCTTATCATTATTAGTATATTCTAAATTCTAAACTTGTCATTATAATAGTTAACAATTATAGTAACTTGTCAGCTTGTTATTATTAGTATATTCTAAACTTGTCTTAACTAGGATATTATAAACTTTCATTAACAATAATTCTAAACTTCTTATTATTACGTGCCATTATTAGTACACATTAAAGTTATCATTTAATAGGATTTTTTAAACATATCACTATTACTATATTTTAAACATGTCAATATTAGTTTCTTCTAAACTTGTCATTATTTTCTATTTTTAACTTTTTATCAGTTATCATTAAATATGTAATTACTAGTTCACTTTAAAGATACTACCAATAGTCTTTAACCTGTGTAGTACACATTACTAGTTCACATTATAGTTATCATTAAAAGTACATTCTAAAATTGTCAATATTAGCTTATTCTAAACTTCTTATTATTGGTATATTCTAAACTTTTCATTTTCAGAACACATCAAAGTTATTATATAGCTTATAAATTTGTATTTGTATTTGTATTTGTATTTGTATTTGTATTTGTATTTGTATTTGTATTTGTATTTGTATTTGTATTTGTATTTGTATTTGTATTTGTATTTGTATTTGTATTTGTATTTGTATTTGTATTTGTATTTGTATTTGCATTTGTATTTGTATTTGTATTTGTATTTGTTTTGTAATTTTCGTGTTTGTATCATTTATATATTTTTTGTATTTTTGTATTTTGTAGTTTTTGTATTTGTTTGTATTTATTAGTATAACATTAACGTTGAAAATATTTTCCAAACTTTTCATTATAAGTACATTCTAAACTTGTCAATGATAGTACCTTCTAAGCTTCTCTATATTCTAAACTTGTCATTAAAGATCTTAATAGTACATTCTAAACTTATCATTGCCATATTCTAAACTTTTTATTATTAGTACACATTAAATTTATTAGTTAGAGTGCATTCTAAACTTGTATATTAGTATATTACAAACTTGCTTATCATTAGTACAAATTAAAGTTATCCTGAACAGTACCCTTTAAACTTGTAATTATTGGTATATTCTAATCTTTCCATTATTACTACACATACTGCCTTCTAAACCTCTTTTTATTAGTATATTGCAAACTTCTGATTATTAATACATATTAAACTTGTCAAAATTAAATGCATTATTAATATATCTTTTAAAATATTCATTATCAGTATACTACAATTTTACCGTTATTAGCATATCTTAAAAATTTCACTATTAGTACATATTAAAGTCATTGTTGGTGTATTCTAGTCTTTCCATAAAACTTATCATTAACTGTATCTTGCATTATAAGTATATTGTAAACCTTAATGTGTTATTAGTACAAATCAAATCACATATCAAAGTTATTTAATAGAACCTTCTAAAATTGTCATTATTAAAACATATTAAAGTTATTATAAATAATATTCTATATTTGTCATTGTTAGTATATTATAAACTTTTCATTATTAGTACAAATCAAATCATTCAATATTAGTACATATCAAAGTTATTTAATTGAACCTTCTAAAATTGTCATTATTAAAACATATTAAAGTTATCATATATATAATTTTCTAAAGTTTGATTATTAGTACACATAGTATATTATTAATAGTACTATCGAGAAATCATCAATAGTTCTGACTGAACATGTTATTCTTAGTATATTCTAAACTTGTTACTGTTAGTGGATACGAGTATTAAAGTTATTATTAAATGTATATTCTAAACATGTCATTACTTATTTTGTAAAATTTTCACTATTAGTACACATTATAGTAATTATTGATACACATTAAAGATTTTACTAATAGTACCTGCTAAACGCTATACGTTTTTTCTAAATTTCCCATTTTATTGTAAATTAAAATTTTCATTAACATGTACACTTGTCATATTCTATACTTTTCATTATAATTTCGCATAGATTTTATCTTTAATAGTGCTTTCCAAACTTGTCATTATTAGTATATTCTAAACTTCTCATTAATAGTATATACTAAACTTATCACTATTAATAGACATTAAAGATATCTTTAGTAGTATCTTCTAAACTTGTCATTATTAGTATATTCCAAGCTTGTCGTTATTAGTACAAGTTAACGTTATCAGTTATAGTACCTTCAAAACTTACCCTTATTAGTATATAGTACCTTGTTCATATTAGAACACATTAAAGTTATCATTACTGGTACCTTCTAAAAGTTGTCATTAAAGGTACCTTCTCAACTTATATTTACTTGTATATTGCAAAAATGCTATTTTAGTGTATTACCACATTAGCACATATTAGCACCTTCTAAAATCGTCATTATTATTATTATATTAAACTTGTCATTATCAGTATATTCTAAACTTATCTTCTAACATGCCATTTTTATATATTCAAAACTTTTCAACATTAGTACACATTAATTTATTTTATTGTGATTATTAGCATATCATTATCTTGACAGTATTAGTACACATTGGAGTTATTATTAATAGTAGTTTCTTAACTTTTTATTAGTATATTCTAAGCTTATCATTTTCCATTTGCCATATAAGTTATCATTAATGGTATCTTCTAAACATCTCATTTTTAGTATAATTTAAACTTCTCATTATTAGTATTTTCTAAATTTGTCATTACTAGATTACATTAAAGTTTACAGTAATAGTACTTGTAATTATTACTGTATTTTAAACTTTTCATTATTAGTACACATTAAAGTTATCATTGATAGTACCTTATAAACTTGTCTTTGTAACTAGACATTAAAGTTATCATTAACAGTACCTTTCTAAATTTGTCATTTTAGTACACATTCAATTTATTATCAATAGTACCCTCTACACTTGTCATTTTTTGTATATTATAGACTCGTTATTATCAATACATATTTAAGTTATCATTAAAATTTTATCTTTATTAGTACACGTTAAAGTTATCATTAATAGTATATTATAAATGTCATTATTAGTGCACATTAAAGATATCATCAATATTTTCTAGTGATGGTCATTTATTATCATCCACATATTAATCATTAGAAGACATTAGACATTATATTATTTCATTTCTTTATAGAAATTTTATCATTATTAAACTTTATTTATATTTAGTACAAATATTATATTATATTATAATATTCATAATATATAGTACCTACTAAAGTTGTCATTATTAGTCATTTCTAAACTTATGATTAATATATACTAAACTTGTATACAGTGAAGTTCTCATAATAAGTATCGTCTCAGCTTATCATTTGTATATTCTAAACATGTCATTATTCTAAATTTGTCATTCTTAGTATATTCTAAACTCGCTATTATTAGTACACATCATTAATAATACATTCTAACTTTAGCATGTTCTAAATTTGTCATTTTTAGTATATCTTACACATTAAAGCTTGTCAATATTTGTATGTTCTAAACCCTAATTATTAGTACACATTAAAGTTATCATTAACAATATTTTCTAAAGTTGCCATTGTTCATATATTCGAAACATATCAGTATTAGTAAATACTAAACATATTTTCTTTGGTATTTTAAACTTGTCGTTATTAGTGTTTTCTGAGCTTGGTAATACTAATATATTCCAAAGTTTATCATTATTCACTTGTCATTGGTATGTATGTTCTAAACCATCATTGTTAGTACACATTAAAGTTATCATTAACAATACTCTTTAAGATTGTCATTGTTCGTATATTCGAAACATATCAGTATTAGTTGATACTAACATATCTTTTTATTATTCTAAACTTGTCCTTATTACTACACATTAAAGTTATCATTATTAGGACATTGTAAGCTTATCATATATATTCAAAAGTTTACAATTATTTAAAACTTGTCATTATTTGTATATTCTAATATTGTGAGTATTAGTACCTGTTAGTTATCATTATTACTGGCTCCTTAACATGACATTGTTAGCTTTTTCAAAACTAAGCATTATTAGTACGTATTATAGTTATCATTAATAGCAACTTCTAATCATGCTATTATTAGTATTTACTAAACTTTGCATTATTAATATAATTCAAACGTGTCATTATTGCTACACATTAACATTATCATTAATAACCTTTTAAACTTTAAATTACTACAATATTGTAAACGTGATAATTAGTACATATTAAAGTTATCATTAATAGTGCCTTTAAACTTGTCATTATTAGTATATACCAAACATTAATTATATTAGAAGACAAGTTTTTATCATTAGTATACTCTAATTATGTCATTATTCTAAACTTGTGATTCTTAGTATATTCTGAGCTCGTTATTATTGGTACATATTAAATTTATCATGTGATAATTAGTACATATTAAAGTTATCATTAATAGTGCTTTTAAACTTGTCATTATTAGTATATACCAAACATTAATTACTAGAAGTTTTTATCATTAGTATACTCTAATTATGTCATTATTCTAAACTTGTGATTCTTAGTATGCTCTGAGCTAGTTATTATTGGTACATACTAAATTTTTCATTAATAATACCTTCTAAATTTATTATTGGTGTATTCTAAACTTGTCATTACAAGTATATTGTAAACCTGACATTATTAGCATATTCTAAATGTGTCATTATTGGTATATTCAACACTTGTCATTATTAGTACCCATTAAAGCTTATTCTAAACCCTCATTACTAGTACACATTAGTTATCACTGACAATACTATCTTAAGTTGTCATTGTTCGTAAATTCGAATATCTTCTTCGGTATTGTAAATTTTATTAGTATACATTGAAGTTATCATTACTAGGACCTTGTATCTTTACCATTAAACTTGGTAATATAATATATTCCGAGTTTATAATTATCCTAAACTTGTCATTATTAGTATATTCTAAACATGTCATTGTCCTATTCAAAACTAATTATTTATATCTAATTATTAGTACGTATTATAGTTATCTTTAATAGCTACTTCTACTATGCTATTATTAGTATTTTACTAATATATTTCAAACGTGTTATTATTACTACACATTAACGTTATCATTAAAATTTACATGTCATTATTGAAATATTGTAAACCTGTGATTATTAGTACACATTAGTTATTTTGAATCTGTGATTATTAGTGCATATTAAAGTTATCATTGGTTATATCTTCCATACATGCCATTATTAGTATATTCTAATTTTGTTATTATTAGGACTCATTAAAGTTAGAGTTAATACACTAAAAATAGCATTTTTGTAATATACTAATAAAGATAAGTTCAGAAGGTACCTTAATGAAAACATTTAGAAGGTACTATTAATGATAACTTTAAAGTGTAATAATATAAACAAAGTACTATAAGGGTAAGTTTAGAAGGTACTATAATTGATAATGTTAACTTGTACTAATAACAAGTTATAATCAATAGTGCCTTTAAAATTGTCATTATAATTTTATCATTTTTCGGATATTCAACTTTCATTGTTAGTATATTCTAAACTTATTATTATTAGTATATTCAAATATACTAAACATATCTTCTTCGGTATTCTAAACTTTATCAGTATACATTAAAGTTATCAATACTAGGACCTTGTATCCTTATCATTATTAGTATATCATATACTTGGTAATAATAATATATTCCGAGTTTATCATTATTCTAAACTTGTCATTATTATTAAACTATAAAATATTTTAAACTTTTGAGTATTAGTACATATTAGAGTTATCATTAGTAATGTCTTCTAAACAATTCAAAACTAATTATTATATAGTTTTATAGTATTATAGTTATAGTATCATAGTTATAGTTGTAGTATTATAGTTATCATTAATAGCAACATCTGCTATGCTATTATTAGTATTTTATAAACCTTGCATTATTAATATATTTCAAACGTGTCATTATTACTACACATTAACGTTATCATTAATGTAACCTTCTAAACATATCATAATTAAAATATTGTAAACCTGTGATTATTAGTACACATTAGTTATTCTGATCTGTGATTATTAGTACATATTACAGTTATCATTCGTTTTATCTTCCATACATGCCATTATTTGTATATTCTAATTTTGTCATTATTAGGACTCATTAAAGTTAATTTAATACACTAAAATAGCATTTTTGTAATATACAAATAAAGATAAGTTCAGAAGGTACCTTAATGACAACTTTTAGAAGGTACTATTAATGATAACTTTAATGTGTAAACAAAGTACTATATACTAATAAGGGTAAGTTTAGAAGGTATTATAATTGATAACGTTAACTTGTACTAATAACGACAAGTTTAGAATATACTAATAATGCCAAGTTTAGAAGGTACTATTAAAGATAACTTTAATATTTATTAATAGTGATAAGTTTAGTATATAAAAATAATGATAAGCTCTATTAAAGATCAAATCTATGTGAAATGATAATGAAAAGTTTAGAAAATGACAAGTTTACATGTTAATGACAAATTTAATTTATAATAAAATTGGAAATTTAGAAAAAACGTATAGCGTTTAATGTATACTAATAATTACTTTAATGAGTAATAATAGTGAAACATTTACAAAATACTAGTAATGACACGTTTAGAATATACTGTACTTTTAATGATAACTTTAATATGTACTGATAGTAACAAGTTTAGAATATACTAAGAATAACATGTTCAGTCGGAACTAGTGATGATAACTTTAATATGAGAAGTTTAGAATATATTAATAATAAATATGGTCGATAGTACTATTAATGATATATACAATGTGTACCAATAATCAATATTTTAGAAAATGATATTTATAATAACTTTAATGATAACTTTAATATGAGAAGTTTAGAATATATTAATAATAAATATGGTCGATAGTACTATTAATGATATATACAATGTGTACCAATAATCAATATTTTAGAAAATGATATTTATAATAACTTTAATACGTTTTGATAATGACAATTTTAGAAGGTTCTATTAAATATCTTTGATATGTACTAATATTGAATAATCTGATTTGTACTAATAATGAAAAGTTTATAATATACTAACAATTACAACTGTAGAATATCATAATATGTATCAATAAAGACAAATTAATAATATTCTGATTATGACAAGTTTAGAAGGTATGATAACTTTAATGTGTACTAGTAATAAGAAGTTAAAATATACTAATAATGACAAATTTAGAATATGCTAGTAATGGCAATTTTGTAATATACAAATAATGTCAACTTTAGAAGGTATTATTAATAATAGCTTTAATGTATACTTATAATGCAATGTACAGTTAATGATAACTTTTAATGTGTACTAATTATGAATGGGGTAAGTTCATAATATACTAATGGGTAAGTTTATAATATACTAATAATGTAATAATATACTAATAATGTAGGTTTATAATACACTAATAATGACATGTACATAATATACTAATAATGACAATTTTAGAAAGTACTATTAATGTATAGTAATAGTGATACGTTAAGAATTTACTTATAATGACAAGTATAGAACATACTAATAATGAAAAGTTTACAAGATACTGTTAATGATAACTAATACTAATAATAATTATAGAACATACTAATAATGATCAGATTAAAGATACTATTAATGATAACTTTAATGTGTAGTTTAGAATATACTAATAATGAAATTTTAGAATATTCTATTAATGATAACTTTAAAGTGTACCAATAGTGACAAGCTTAGAATATGAACGATAATTACTATTAGTGATAATAGTATTAGTGATAAGTGATACGATTTAAATAGACATAAGTGAGTAGATTTATATACTAATAGTGATAAGTTTATATATTATTAATGAGAAGTTTAGAATATACTAATAATGACAAGTTTGGAAAGCACTATTTAAGATAAAATCTATGCGAAATGATAATGAAAAGTTTAGAATATGACAAGTTTACATGTTAATGAAAAATTTAATTTACAATGCAATGGAAAATTTAGAAAAAACGTATAGCGTTTAGCAGGTACTATTAGGACAATCTTTAATGTGTATTAATAATTACTTTAATGAGTACTAATAGTGAAAATTTTACAAAATACTAGTAATAACATGTTTAGAATATACATTTAATAATAACTTTAATACTCATATGCACTAATAGTAACAACTTTAGAATATACTAAGAATAACATGTTCAGTCGGAACTATTGATAACTTGAATATTGTCGATAGTACTATTAATGATATATACAATGTGTACTAATAATCAACTTTAGAAAATTATATTTATTATAACTCTAATATGTTTTAATAATGAAATTTTAGAAGGTACTATTAAATAACTTTGATATGTACTAATATTGAATGATTTGATTTGTACTATAGAATATTATCATATGTATTAATAAGGACAAATTTAGAGTATTCTAATTATGACAAGTCTAGAAGGTTTTATTAATGATAAATTTAATGTGTACTAGTAATATCAAGTTTAGAATATAGTATCAATGACAAGTTTAGAAGGTACTATTGCATGATAACTTTAATGTACACTAATGATGACAAATTTAGAATATGCTAGTAATGGCAATTTTGTAATATAGAAATAATGTCAAGTTTAGAAGGTATTATTAATAATGGCTCTAATGTGACAAGTTTACAATATACTTACAATGCAAGATACAGTTAATGATAATTTTTATTATCATTATTAGTACATTTTAAATTCATTGTTGGTATAACAATGAATTTATAATGTACTAATAATGAAATTTTTAACATGTACTAAAAACGGTAAGTTTGTAATATACTAATAATGACTAGTTTAAAAGATATATTAATAATGCATTTAACTTTGACAATATACTAATAAAAAGATTAGAAATATAAGATTAGAATATAACTTTAATTTGTACTAATAACTAGCAAGTTTGTAATATACTAATAAAAACAAGTTTAGAATGCACTATAACTAATAGATTTGATGTGTACTAATAATAAAAAGTTTAGAATATGGCAATGATAAGTTTAGAATGTACTACTAAGATCTTTAATGACAAGTTTAGAATATAGTAATAATGAGAAGCTTAGAAGATACTATCATTGACAAGTTTAGAATGTACTTCTAATAAAATGTTTGGAAAATATTTTCAACGTTAATGTAAATACAAAAACTACAAAATACAAAAATACAAAAAAAAAATACAAACATACAAAAACTACAAAACAAATACAAATACAATACAAATACAAATACAAATACAAATACAAATACAAATTCAAATACAAATACAAATACAAATACAAATACAAATACAAATACAAATACAAATACAAATACAAATACAAATACAAATACAAATACAAATACAAATACAAATACAAATACAAATACAAATACAAATACAAATACAAATACAAATACAAATACAAATACAAATACAAATACAAATACAAATAAATACAAATACAAATAGATACAAATAAAAAATACGAATACAGATATAAATACAAATACAAATACAAATACAAATACAAATATGATAACCTTAAAGTTTAGTAATAATGACAAGTTTAGAATATATTATTAATGAAAGTTTAGAAAGTACTATTAATGATAACTGAATATACAAATAATAAAAAGTTTAGAATAGAAAATAATGACAAGTTTAGAAGAAACTAATATTGACATGTTTAAAATATAGCAATAGTGACATGTTTAAAAGATCCTATTAAATGATAACTTTAATGTGTACTAATAATGGGACGTAATAATAAGAAGTTTAGAAGTTAATGTTAATGAAAATTTATAATATACTAGTTAAGATAAGTTTAGAATATACTAATAAAAACAAGTTAAGTTACTATAATTGTTAACTATTATATGTACTAATAATGACAAGTTTAGAATTTAGAATATACTAATAATGATAAGATTAGAATGTACTCTTAATGATCAATTTAATATGTACTAATAATGGCAAATTTGGAATATACTAATAATAAAGATATACGATAAGTTATAAGATAAGATATACTAATAATAAGATATACGATAAGTTGATTAATAATGACGAGTTTTGAATAAACTAATAATGTGTTTAGAATATACGTTTAAATTATAATAATAATGACAAGGTATGATAACTTTAATATGTACTAATAATCACAGGTACTAAGATTGACATGTTTAGAAGATACTGTGAAAGGTAACTTTAATGTTTAGAAATAATGACAAGTTTGATTATTAGTACACATTATATATATCATTAATAGTACTATCGGCAATATTCATTATTAATATTTTCTAAACTTCTGATATTAAAGTTATCAATAGTTCCGACTGAACATGTTATTCTTAGTATATTCTAAACTTGTTACTATTAGTGCATATGAGTATTAAAGTTATTTTAAATGCATATTCTAAACATGTCATTACTAGTATTTTGTAAAATTTTCACTATTATTACTCATTAAAGATATTACTAATAGTACCTGCGTTTTTTCTAAATTTCCCATATATTGTAAATTAAATTTTTCATTAACATGTAAACTTATCATATTCTAAACTTTTCATTATCATTTCGCATAGATTTTATCTATAATAGTGCTTTCCAAACTTGTCATTATTAGTATATTCTAAACTTCTCATTAATAGTATATACTAAACTTATCACTATTAAAGACATTAAAGATATCTATAATAATATCTTCTAAAGTTGTCATTATTAGTATATTCCAAGCTTGTCGTTATTAGTACAAGTTAATGTTATCAGTTATAGTACCTTCTAACTTACCCTTATTAGTATATAGTATCTTGTTTATATTAGTACACATTAAAGTTAACATTAATAGTACCTTCTAAAAGTTGTCATTAAGGAACCCAATGAACTTATCTTTACTTGTATATTACAAATATGCTATTTTTGTATATTCTAAACTTGTCTTTATCACCACATTAGCACATATTAGAACCTTCTAAAATCGTCATTATTATTATTATATTAAACTTGTCATTATCAGTATATTCTAAACTTATCTTCTAAAGATTTCTTCTAAACATGCCATTTTAATATATTTTAAACTTTTCAATATTAGTACACATTAATTTATTTTATTGTGATTATTAGCATATCATAACCTTGACAGTATTAGTACACATTGAAGTTATCGTTAATAGTAGTTTCTTAACTTTTTATTAGTATATTCTAAGCTTATCATTTGCCATTTGCCATATATGGTATCATTAGTAGTACCTTCTAAACATCTCATTTTTAGTATAATTTAAAATTTTCATTATTGGTGTTTTCTAAATTTGTCAGTATTGGATTACATTAAAGTACACATTAATTTATTTTATTGTGATTATTAGCATATCATAATCTTGACAGTATTAGTACACAAGTTTTAATTAATAGTAGTTTCTTAACTTTTTATTGGTATATTCTAAGCTTATCATTTTACCATTTGCCATATAAGTTATCATTAATAGTACCTTCTAAAAATCTTATTTTTAGTATAATTTAAGCTTTTCATTATTTTAGCTTTCTAAATTTGTCATTATTGGATTACATTAAAGTTTACAGTAATAGTACTTTCTGAACTTGTCATTATTACTGTATTTTAAACTTGTCATTATTAGTACACATTAAAGTTATCATTGATAGTACCTTATAAACTTCTCTTTGTAACTAGACATTAAAGTTATCATTAATAGTACCTTTCTAAATTTGTCATTTTAGTACACATTCAATTTATTATCAATAGTACCCTCTACATTTTTCAATTTTTGTATATTATAAACTTATTATTATTACATAAATGTCATTATTAGTGGTCAATATTCATATATTCCAAGCTTGTTATTAGTACTTTCTGTTCGTATAATCTAACCATTAGAATATTCTAAACATATCTTCATTGACATATTCTAAATTTTTCATTATTAGTGCTTATTAAATATATTTTAAACATGGCAATATTAGTTTTTTCTAAAGTTGTCATTATTCTAAACTTGTTAGTATTAATACACATGATTAGCAGCACCTTCCAAAGTTGTCATTATTCGTATATTCTAATCTTTGTCATTATTAGTACACATTACAGTTATCATTGATATTATATGTAATTATCAGTATCTTATACAATTGCCATTATTAGTGCATGTTAAAGTTATCAGTAATAGCACCTTCTAAACTTGTCCTTATTAGTATATTCTAAACATGTGATTATGAGTACATATTAGAGTTATCATTAATAGTGCTTTCTGAACATGCAATTATCTTTCAAATTCTAAACTTGTCACTATTGGCACACTTAAAAGTTATAATTAATAGAATATTCTAAAATTTCATTATTAGTATCTTCTAAACTTAAGAGTTATCATTAATAGTGCTTTTTTAACATGTAATTATCTTTCAAATTCTAAACTTGTCACTATTGGCACACTTAAAAGTTATCATTAATAGAATATTCTAAAATTTCATTATTAGTATATTCTAAACTTGTCATTAATAGTACACATTAAAGTTATCATTAATAGTATCTTTAATCTGATCGTTATAGGTATGTTCTATAATTATCATTATTAGTATTTGTTATCATTAACAGTATCTTCTAAACTTGTCATTATTAGTATGTTCTAAACTTGTCATTATTAGTATGTTCTAAACTTATCATTATAAGTATATTCTTAACGTATCATTATTACTATACATTAAACTTACCATTAGTGGTATTTTCTAAACTTGTCATTATTAGTATATTATAAACTTACCCATAATAGTATATCCTCAACTTTCATAATATTTTCTAATATTTGTTATTATCAGTAACCTCTACAATTGCATATTAAAGTTATCATTAATATTACCTTCTAAACTTGTCCTTATTAGTATATTCTAAACATGTGATTATGAGTACATATTAGAGTTATCATTAATAATACTTTCTAAGCATGTAATTATCATTCATATTCTAAGCTTGTCACTATTGGTACACTTTAAAGTTATCACTAATAGAATATTCTAAAATTTCTTTATTAGTATATTCTAAACTTGTCATTAATAGTACACATTAAAGTTATCATTAATAGTATGTTTAATCTGATCATTATTTGTATGATCTATAATTATTATTAGTAGTATTAGTTATCATTAACAGTATTTTGTAAACTTTTCATTATTAGTATATTCTAAACTTGTCATTATTAGTATATTATAAACTTGTCATTATTAGTATATTATAAACTTACATTATTAGTATATTATTACATTATTAGTATATTATAAACTTACCCATTAGTATATTATAAACTTGCCCCATTCATAATTAGTACACATTAAAAGTTATCATTAAGTGTACCTTGCATTATAAGTATATTGCAAACTTGTCACATTAAAGCTATTATTGATAATGCCTTCTAAAGTTGACATTATTTGTATATTACAAAATTGCCATTACTAGCATATTCTAAATTTGTCATTATTAGTATATTTTAACTTCTTATTACTAGTACACATATCTTCTAAACTTGTCATAATCAGAATATTATAAATTTGTCCTTATTGATACACATTATGATATTTTACAGTTGTCATTGTTAGTATATTATAAACTTTTCATTATTAGTACAAATCAAATTATTCAATATTAGTACATATCAAAGATATTTAATAGAACCTTCTAAAATTGTCATTATCAAAACGTATTAATTATAAATAAATAATAAACGTAGTTATTATAAATATCATTTTCTAAAATATTGATTATTGGTACACATTGTATATATCTAAACTTCTCATATTAAAGTTATCATCACTAGTTCCGACTGAACATGTTATTCTTAGTATATTCTAAACTTGTTACTATCAGTACACATTAAAGTTATCATTAAAAGTACAGTATATTTTAAACGTGTCATTACTAGTATTTTGTAAATTTTTCACTAATAGTACTCATTAAAGTAATTATTAGTATACATTAAACGCTATACTTTTTTTTCTTCTAAATTTCCCATTTTATTATAAATTAGATTTGTCATTATATTGTAAACTTGTCATATTTTAAACTTTTCATTATCATTTCACATAGATTTTATCTTTAATAGAGCTTATCATTATTTCTATATTCTAAACTTCTCATTAATAGTATATACTAAACTTATCACTATAAATAAACATTAAAGTTATCAATTATAATACCTTCTAAACTTACCCTTATTAGTATATAGTCCTTTGTTTATATTATTACACATTATAGTTATCATTAATAGTACCTTCTAAAAGTAGTCATTAACGTACCTACTGAACTTTATTTGTATATTACAAAAATGCTATTTTTAGTGATTAACTCTAACTTTAATGAGTCCTAATAATGACAAAATTAGAATAAAACTAATAATGGCATGTATGGAAGATAAAATGAATGATAACTTTAATATGTACTAATAATCACAGATTCAAAATAACTAATGTGTACTAATAATCACAGGTTTACAATATTTTAATAGTGATATGTTTGGAAGATTACGTTAATGTGTAGTAATAATGACACGTTTGAAATATATTAATAATGCAAGGTTTAGAATATACTAATAATAGCATAGTAGATGTTGCTATTAATGATAACTATAACACTACAACTATAACTATAATACTATAAAACTATATAATAATTAGTTTTGAATATACTAACAATGACGTTTAGAAAACACTACTAATGATAACTCTCATATGTACTAATACTCAAAAAATTAAAATATACTAATAATGACAAGTTTAGAATAATGATAATCTCGGGATATAATACCAATTTTAGAATATACTAATATAATACCAATTTTAGAATATACTAATAATGATAAGGATACAAGGTTCTAGTAATGATAAATTTAATGTACAGTATACTGATAAAGTTTAGATATGTTCAGTATATTTGAATATACTAATAATAATAAGTTTAGAATATACTAATAATGAAAGTTGAATATCCGAAAAATGACAAAATTATAATGACAATTTTAAAGGCACAGGTTTACAATATTTCAATAATGACATGTTTAGAAGGGTACATTAATGATAACGTTAATGTGTAGTAATAATAACACGTTTGAAATATATTAGTAATGCAAGGTTTAGAAAATACTAATAATAGCATAGTAGAAGTTGCTATTAAAGATAACTATAATACGTACTAATAATTAGTTTTGAATATGACAATGACATGTTTAGAATATACTAATAATGACAAGTTTAGGATAATGATAAACTCGGAATATATTATATTACCAAGATTAGAATATACTAATAAGGTAAGGATACAAGGTCCTAGTAATGATAACTTCAATGTATACCAATAAAATTGACAATACCGAAGAAGATATACTAATAGTGATGTTTCGAATTTACGAACAATGAAAACTTAAGAAAGTATTGTCAGTGATAACTAATGTGTACTAATAATGAGGGTTTAGAATAAGCTTTAATGGGTACTAATAATGACAAGTGTTGAATATACCAATAATGACAAATTTAGAATATTCTAATAATGTCAGGTTTAGAATATACTTGTAATGACAAGTTTAGAATACACCAATAATAACAAATTTAGAAGGTATTATTAATGAAAAATTTAGTATGTACCAATAATAACGAGCTCAGAATATACTAAGAATCACAAGTTTAGAATAATGACATAATTAGAGTTTACTAATGATAAGCTTAGAAGATAATATTTATGATAACTTTAATGTGTAAAAGTTTAGAATATATTGATAATGGCAAGTTTAGAAAATAATATAAATGACAACTTTAGATGGTTCTATATATGATAACTATAATTTACACTAATAATGATAAGATTAGAACGTACTAATAATGACAAACTTAGAATAGTATTATAATTAAAAACTTTAATGTCGTCTAATAATGTTTGGTATATACTAATAATGACAAGTTTAAAGGCACTATTAATGATAGCTTTAATATGTACTAATTATCACATGTTTACAATATTATAGTAATTTAAAGTTTAAAAGGTTATATTAATGATAATGTTAATGTGTAGCAATAATGACACGTTTGAATTATATTAATAATGCAAAGTTTAGTAAATACTAATAATAGCATGTTTAGAAGTTGCTATTAATGATAACTATAATACGTACTAATAATGATTAGTTTTGAAAAAAGCTAACAATGTCATGTTAAGGAGCCAGTAATAATGATAACTAACAGGTACTAATACTCACAATTTTAGAATATACAAATAAAGAAGTTTTTTATAATTGTAAAATTTGGAATATATTAGTATTGCCAAGTTTAGAATATACTAATGATAAGCTTACAATGTCCTATTAATGATAACTTTAATGTGTAGTAATAAGGACAAGTTTAGAATAATAAAAATATATGTTAGTATCTACTAATACTGATATGTTTCGAATATACGAACAATGACAATCTTAAAAAGTATTGTTAATGATAACTTTAATGTGTACTAAAAATGACGTGTAAAATATACTAATAATGACAAATATAGAATATGCTAATAATGTTAGGTTTAGAATATAAGTATAGAATAATGATAAACTTTAGAATATATTATTATTACCAATCTTAGAAAATACTAATAACGACAAGTTTAGAATACTAAAGAAAATATGTTTAGTATTTACTGATACTGATATGTTTCGAATACATGAACAATGGCAACTTTAGAAAATATTGTTAATGATAACTTTAATGTGTACTAATAATTAGGGTTTAGAACATACAAATATTGACGAGCTTTAATGTGTACTAATAATGATAAGTGTAGAATATACTAATAATGACAAATTTAGAATATGCTAATAATGTCAGGTTTAGAATATACATGTAATGGCAAGTTTAGATTACACTAATATTTACAAAGTTAGAAGGTATCATTAATGATGTGTACTAATAATAGCGAGTTTAGAATATACTAAGAATGACAAATTTAGAATAATGACATGTTTAGAATATACTAATGATAAGCTGAGACGATAATTATTATGATAACTTTAGTAGGTACTATATATTATGAATATTATAATATAATATAATATGATCATTTTAATGTGTACTAATAACAAGCTTGGAATATATGAATATTGACACCACTAGAAAATATTGATGATATCTTTAATGTGCACTAATAATGACATTTATGATAAATTTAACGATAACTTAAATGATAACTTAAATATGTATTGATAATAACAATTCTATAATATACAAAAATTGACAAGTGCAGAGGGTACTATTGATAATAAATTGAATGTGTAATAAAATGAAAATTTAGAAAGGTACTATTAATGATAACTTAAATTCTGGTTACAAAGACAAATTTATAAGGTACTATCAATGATAATTTTAATGTGTACTAATAATGACAAATTTAAAAGACAGTAATAATGACAAGTTCAGAAAGTACTATTACTGTAAACTTTAATGTAATCCAATAATGACAAATTTAGAAAACACCAATAATGAGAAGTTTAAATTATACTAAAAATGAGATGTTTAGAAGATACCATTAATGATAACTTATATGGCAAATGGCAAATGATGACAAGCTTAGAATATACTAATAAAAAGTTAAGAAACTACTATTATTGATAACTTCAAAGTGTACTAATACTGTCAAGATTATGATATGCTAATCACAATAAAATAGATTAATGTGTACTAATGTTGAAAAGTTTAGAATATATAAAAATGGCATGTTAGAAGGTAAGTTTAGAATATACTGATAATGAGAAGTTTAATATAATAATAATAATGACGATTTTAAGGGTGCTAATATGTGCTAATGTGGTAATACACTAAAATAGCATTTTTACAATATACAAGTAAAGATAAGTTCAAAAGGTACCTTAATGACAACTTTTAGAAGGTACTATTAATGATAACTTTAATGTGTACTAATATAAACAAGGTACTATATACTAATAAGGGTAAGTTTAGAAGGTACTATAACTGATAACGTTAACTTGTACTAATAACGACAAGCTTGGAATATACTAATAATGACAAGTTTAGAAGATACTACTAAAGATATCTTTAATGTCTATTAATAGTGATAAGTTTAGTATATACTATTAATGAGATTTTTAGAATATACTAATAATGACTAAGTTTGGAAAGCGCTATTTAAGATAAAATCTATGCGAATCGATAATGAAAAGTTTAGAATATGACAAGTGTACATGTTTATGAAAAATTTAATTTACAATAAAATGGGAAATTTAGAAAAAAAAACGTATAGCGTTTAGCAGGTACTATTAGTAAAATCTTTAATGTGTATCAATAATTACTATAATGTGTACTAATAGTGAAATTTTTACAAAATACTAGTAATGACATGTTTAAAATATACATTTAATAATAACTTTAATACTCGTATCCACTAACAGTAACAAGTTTAGAATATACTAAGAATGACATGTTCAGTCGGAACTATTACTTTAATACTAGAAGTTTAGAAAATATTAATAATGAATATTCTCGATAGTACTATTAATGATATATACTATGTGTACTAATAATAAAACTTTAGAAAATTATATTTATAATAACTTTAATATGTTTTAATAATGACAATTTTAGAAGGTTCTATTAAATAACTTTGATATGTACTAATATTGAATGATTTGATTTGTACTAATAATGACAAGTTTATAATATACTAACAATGACAAATATAGAATATTATTTATAATAACTTTAATATGTTTTAATAATGACAATTTTAGAAGGTTCTATTAAATAACTCTGATATGTGATTTGATTTGTACTAATAACACATTAAAGTTTACAATATACTTATAATGCAAGATACAGTTAATGATAATTTTTATGGAAAGACGAATATACCAACAATGACTTTAATATGTACTAATAGTGAAATTTTTAAGATATGCTAATAACGGTAAGTTTGTAATATACTAATAATGACTAAGTTTAAAAGATATATTAATAATGCATTTAATTTTGACAAGTTTAATGTGTACTAATTATCAGAAGTTTGCAATATACTAATAAAAAGAGGTTTAAAAGGCACAGGTATGTGTACTAATAATGGAAAGATTAGAATATAGTAATAATGAGAGGCTTAGAAGGTACTATCATTGACAAGTTTAGAATGTACTTATAATGAAAAGTTTGGAAAATATTTTCAACGTTAATGTTATACTAATAAATACAAACAAATACAAAAACTACAAAATACAAAAATACAAAAAATATATATATAAGATACAAATACAAATACAAATACAAATACAAATACAAATTTATAAGCTATTAATAATAACTTTAATGTGTTCTGAAAATGAAAAGTTTAGAATATACCAATAATAAGAAGTTTAGAATAAGCTAATATTGACAATTTTAGAATGTACTTTTAATGATAACTTTAATGTGAACTAGTAATGTGTACTACACAGGTTAAAGGTACTATTGATAGTATCTTTAAAGTGAACTAGTAATTACGGGTAGGTACTATTAATGATAACTTTAATGTTTACCAATAATGAGATGTTTAGAATATACTAAAAATTACAATTTTATACGGAACTATTTATGATAACCTTTAAGTTTAGTAATGATGACAAGTATACTAATAATGAAAGTTTAGAAAGTACTATTAATGATAACTGAAGAGTTTATAATATACAAATAATAAAAAATTTAGAATAGAAAATAATGAAAAGTTTATAAGAAACTAATATTGACATGTTTAAAATATAGTAATAGTGATATGTTTAAAAGATCCTATTAAATGACAACTTTAATGTGTACTAATAATGACACGTAATAATAAGAAGTTTAGAAGTTACTGTTAATGAAAGTTTATAATATCCTAGTTAAGACAAGTTTAGAATTGACAAGTTACTATAATTGTTAACTATTATAATGACAAGTTTAGAATTTAGAATATACTAATAATGATAAGATTAGAAGGTACTCCTAATGATGAATTTAATGTGTACTAATAATGGCAAATTTGGAATATACTAATAATAAAGATTAGAATATACTATTAATGATAAGTTGACTAATAATGACGAGTTTTGAATATACTAATAATGATGTGTTTAGAATATACTAGCTTAAATTATAATAATAATGAAAGGTATGATAACTTTAATATGTACTAATATACTAAGATTGCAAGTTTAGAAGATACTGTTAAAGGTAACTTTAATGTTTGGAATGAATGACAAGTGTGGAATATACTAATAACGATAAGTTTAGAAGATTCTACTAACGATAACTATTTTGTACTAATAATGACAAGTTTAGCATATAATTTGTATTAATGAATACAACATTAAGGTGTACTAATCCAATAATGACAAGTTTAGAATATAATAATAATGAATTTAGAATATACTAATAATAATAAGTTTAGAACATACTAATAATGAAAGTTTAGAATATCCGAAGAATGACTAGTTTATTATATCAATTATAACTTTAATGTGTACTAATAATCACAAGTATTTTAATAATGATAATATACTAATAATGAGAGATTTAGAAGGTATTATAATAAGAACTTTAATGTGTACAAATAATCAGAAGTTTACAATATACTAATAATGAGAGATTTAGAAGGTACAGGTATGTGTACTAGTAATGGAAAGATTAGAATATACCAATAATTACGAATCTAAAATGTACTGTTGAAGATAACTTTAATTTGTACTAATAATAAGCAAGTTTGTAATATATTAATAAAGACAAGTTTAGAATGCACACTAACTGATAAATTTAATATATACTAATAATAAAAAAATTAGAATATGGTAATAATAAGTTTAGAAGGTACTATTAATATCTTTAATGTGTACTAATAGTGACAAGTTTAGAATATAGTAATAATGAGAAATTTAGAAGGTACTATTATTGAAAAGTTTAGAATGTACTAATATTGAAAAGTTTGGAAAATATTATTAGTGATGGTAACTTTAATGTGTTCTCAAAATGAAAAGTTTAGAATAAGAAGTTTAAGAAGTTTAGAATAAGCTAATAATGACAATTTTAGAATGTACTTCTAATGATGACTTTAATGTGTACTAGTAATGTCAGGTAAAAGGTACTAATAATAGTATATTTAAAATGAACTAATAATTACTAATAATAAGTTTAAGATTTACAAATAAAAATCGGGAAGGTACTATTAATGATAACTTTAATGTGTACCAAGAATGAGATGTTTAGAATATACTAAAAATGACTATATTAGAAGAAACTATTAATGATAATAAGAATATACTAATAATGACAAATTTAGAAAGTGCTATTAATGATAAATTTACAATGTACTAATACTGAGAAGTTTATTATATACAAATAATAAAAAGTTTAAAATAAAAAATAATGACAAGTTTTGAAGAAACTAATATTGACATGTTTAAAATATAGCCATAGTGATATGCTTAAAAGATCCTATTAATGATAACTTTAATGTGTACACGTAATAATAAGAAGTTTAGAATAAAAAATAATGACAAGTTTATAAGAAACTAATATTGACATTTTTAAAATATAGCAATAATGATAAGTTTAAAAGTGCTTATTAATGATAACTTTAAGGTGTACTAATAATGACACGTAATAATAATAAGTTTAGAAGGTACTGTTAATGAAAACTTTAATGTATACTAATAATGTGTGTGTGTGTGTGTGAGTGTGTGTGTGTGTGTGTGTGTGTGTATGTGTATATATACACACACAAAATACACACACACACATTTACACGCACAAACGCACACACACACACACACACACACACACACACACACACACACACACACACACACACACACACACACACACACACACACACACACACACACACACACACACACACACACACACACACACACACACACACACACACACACACACACACACACACACACACACACACACACACACACACACACACACACACACACACACACACACACACACACACACACACACACACACACACACACACAAACACACACACACACACACAATGAGCTCTGAGCTCACTGCCGTAGGGTAGTGTGTGGCTGTCTCGATAGAGACTGCAGCAGATCCGAGGTGAATACACACACACACACACACACACACACACACACACACACACACACACACACACACACACACACACACACACACACGCACGCACACACACGCACACACACACACACACACACACACACACACACACACACACACACACACACACACACACACACACACACACACACACACACACACACACACACACACTTCTTTTCCTAACCTCCTCTCATTCTCTTGTGTGAATTTGAAAATTTGATCGAGAGCTTTTCTGAAATCTCCTATTTGAGCTTTATTTACATATTCTATTTCAATCAAACATTGGTTGTATTTAAGTTGTATTTTAGGAAAAAGGTCGTATACCCCAACCCTCTAGCCTTAGAAAAACTGGTCATGGTCAATTCTGGGAAATACGCAGAAATGTCAAATACTATAGTTACCCATAAAATTTGAAGTTTTCTGAGATTCTATAAAGCCAAAGAAAGCAAAGTATGATAGGTGTGACTCTAGTGTTTAACAACTATTCATTAGTAAAATGTTCACGAGATTACTGACACGACTATGATTCCAAGAACACTCGGGTACTATAGCATTTTTGTAATCTACAAATAAAGATAAGTTCAGAAGGTACCTTAATGACAACTTTTAGAAGCTACTATTAATGATAATTTTAATGTGTAATAATATAAACAAAGTACTAATAAGGGTAAGTTTAGAAGGTATTATAATTGATAACGTTAACTTGTACTAATAACGACAAGTTTAGAATATACTAATAATGCCAAGTTTAAAAGATACTATTAAAGATAACTTTATTGTTTATTAATAGTGATAAGTTTATATATACTATTAATGAGAAGTTTAGAATATAAAAATAATGATAAGCTCTATTAAAGATAAAATCTATGTGAAATTATAATGAAAAGTTTAGAATATGACAAGTTTACATGTTAATGACAAATTTAATTTATAATAAAATTGGAAATTTAGAAAAAACGTATAGCGTTTAATGTATACTAATAATTACTTTAATGAGTACTAATAGTGAAAATTTTACAAAATACAAGTAATGACACGTTTAGAATATACTGTACTGATAGTAAGAAGTTTAGAATATACTAAGAATAACATGTTCAGTCGGAACTAGTGATGATAACTTTAATATGAAAAGTTTAGAATATATTAATAATAAATATGGTCGATAGTACTATTAATGATATATACAATGTGTACCAATAATCAATAATTTAGAAAATTATATTTATAATAACTTTAATACGTTTTGATAATGACAATTTTAGAAGGTTCTATTAAACATCTTTGATATGTACTAATATTGAATAATCTGATTTGTACTAATAATGAAAAGTTTATAATATACTAACAATGACAACTGTAGAATATCATAATGTGTATCAATAAAGACAAATTTATAATATTCTGATTATGACAAGTTTAGAAGGTATGATAACTTTAATGTGTACTAGTAATAAGAAGTTAAAATATACTAATAATGACAAATTTAGAATATGCTAGTAATGGCAATTTTGTAATATACAAATAATGTCAACTTTAGAAGGTATTATTAATAATAGCTTTAATGTGACAAGTTTACAATATACTTATAATGCAATATACAGTTAATAACTTTTAATGTGTACTAATTATGTATGATGTAAGTTTATAATATACTTATGGGTAAGTTTATAATATACTAATAATGTAATAATATACTAATAATGTAAGTTTATAATACACTAATAATGACAAGTTCATAATATATTAATAATGACAATTTTAGAAGGTACTATTAATGGTAAGTTTAATGTATAATGTATAATGATACGTTAAGAATATACTTATAATGACAAATATAGAACATACTAATAATGAAAAGTTTACAAGATACTGTTAATGATAACTAATACTAATAATAATTATAGAACATACTAATAATGATCAGATTAAAGATACTATTAGTGATAACTTTAATGTGTAGTTTAGAATATACTAATAATGAAATTTTAGAATATTCTATTAATGATAACTTTAAAGTGTACCAATAGTGACAAGCTTAGAATATGAACGATAATTACATGTTTAGAAACTACTATTAATGATAACTTTAGTATGCAATTGTAGAGGATACTGATAATAACAAATATTAGAAAATATTATGAAAGTTGAGAATATACTATTATGGGTAAGTTTAAATTACTAATAATGACAAGTTTAGAAAATACTATTAAAGGTAAGTTTAATGTATAGTAATAATGATACGTTAAGAATATACTTATAATGACAATTTTAGAACATACTAATAATGACAAGTTTACAAGATACTGTCAATGATAAGAAACACTAATAATGATAATTATAGAACATACTTATAATGATCAGATTAAAGATACTATTAATGATAACTTTAATGTGTACTATTAATGACAAGTTTAGAATATACTAATAGTGAAATTTTAGAATATTCTATTAATGAACCAATGTGCCAATGTACCAATGTACCAGTGTACCAATAGTGACAAGTTTAGAATATGAATAAGGACAAGGTTAGAAGGTACTATTAATGATAACTTTAATATGCACTAATAATGGCAATTGTAGAAGATACTGATAATTACATATATTAGAAGGTATCAATGATAACTGTAACGTGTACTAATAATGACAAAGATTAGAATATACGAATAATGACAACTTTGGAAGGTGCTACTAATCATGTGTATTAATACAAGTTTAGAATAATGGCAAATTTAGAATACACTAATATTGCCATGTTTAGAATATATTTAATAAGCACTAATAATGAAAAGTTTAGAACATGTCAATGAAGATATGTTTAGAATATTCTAATGGTTAGATTATACGAATAGAAAGTGCTATTAATGATAACTTTAATGTGTACTAATAATGATAATCATAGAACATACTAATAATGATCAGATTAAAGATACTATCAATGATAACTTTAATGTGTACAAGTTTAGAATATAGAAGTAATGACAAGTTTAGAAACATCTCTGAAAAATCTTACGTGATTTAAGGTGAATTATGGGCTTGTCGGTGTATATTTACTGATTGCTTTTCTACCCGTACCAAATCCTTTGTGATCTTTTTCAATGTGTAAGTCGTTGTTAACATTCTGGAGGGATTTATAGAGTGCTTCTTCATTACAATATCGTAAACTTGTGATTATTAGTAATGACAAGTTTAGAAACATCTCTGAAAAATCTTACGTGATTTAAGGTGAATTATGGGCTTGTCGGTGTATGCTTTTCTACCCGTACCAAATCCTTTGCGATCTTTTTCAATGTGTCTATTCAGATTATCCATGATAACTACATTTTCGGCGTATGGTAAGTCGTTCTTAACATTCTGGAGGAATTTATAGAGTGCTTCTTCATTACAATATTGTAAACTTGTGATTATTAGTACATATTAAAGTTATCATTAATAGTGCATTTAAACTTGTCATTATTAGTATATTCCAAACATTAATTATATGAACACATTAAATTTTTTATTTAAAGTACATTCTAAATTATTAATACGTTCAAAACTTGTCATTATTAGTACAAATTATAGTTATCATATATAGAACTTTCTAAAGTTGTAATTTTAGTCATTTCTAATGTCCTTCTTAGTATATTCTAAGCTCGTTATTATTAGTACATACTAAATTTATCATTAATAATACCTTCTAAATTTGTTATTATTAGTGTATTCTAATCATGACATTATGAGCATATTCTAGATTTGTCATTATTGGGATATTCTACATTTGTCATTATTAGTACACTTTAGTTATAATTAACAATACTTTCTAAAGATGTCACTGTTCGTAAATTCGAAACATATTATTAGTAAATACTAAACACATCTTTCTTGTTATTCTAAACTTTATTAGTATACATTAAAATGATCATTACTAGGACCTTCTATACTTATCATTATTAGTATATTCTAAACTTGGTAATAATATTATATACCGAGTTTACCATTATTCTAAACTTGTCATTATTAGTCTATTCTAAACTTATGAGTATTAGTTCATATTAAAGTTATCATTTGTAGTGTCTTCTAAACATGTCATTGTTAGTATATTGAAAACTTATTATTATTATTTGTCATTTATAGCAACTTCTAATTTGCTATTATTAGTATTTTCTAAACTTTGCATTATTAATATATTTCAAACTTGTCATTATTAAATATTCATTATGTATTATTATTAACATTAAGTTATATTAATATTATAAACTTCATTCTTCGGATATTCTAAGTTCATTATTAGTATATTCTAAACTTATTATTATTAGTATATTCTAAACTTATTATTATTATATTCTAAACTTGTCATTATATGATTAGTACACCTTAAAGTTGTATTCATTAATACAAATTAAAGTTATTGTTAATAGTACCTTGTAAACTTATATGCTAAACTTGTCATTATTAGTACAAAATAAAGTTATTATTGGTAGAACGTTCTAAACTTATCGTTATTAATATATTCCACACTTGTCATTATTTCTAAACATTAAAGTTACCTGTATATTCTAAATGCCATTGTAAGTATATTCTAAACCTGTGATTATTATTGTATTATAATCATACCTTGTCATTATTATTATAATCTAAACTAGTATATTCTAAACACATTCTTATTAGTATATTCAAAACTCGTCATTATTAGTACACATTAAATTGATCATTATGAGTACCTTCTAATCTTATAATTATTAGTATATTCTAAATTCTAAACTTGTCATTATTAGTACATATAATAGTTAACAATTATAGTAACTTTCCAACTTGTTTTTATTTATTAGTATATTCTAAACTTGTCATTATTACTAAGCTATCATTAGTTATCATTGATAGTTCCTTCTAATATTGTCATTTTTAGTATATTCTAAACATCTCATTCTTGGTACACATTAAAGTTATCATTTAATAGGATCTTTTAAACATACCACTAATGCTATATTTTAAACATGTCAATATTAGTTTCTTCTAAACTTGTCATTATTTTCTATTTTAAACTTTTTATTATTTGTATATCATCAACTCTTCAGTTGTCATTAATAGTACTTTCTAAAAATTTATTATTAGTATATTCTAAACTTGTCATTATTACTAAACTTTAAGGTTATCATATATGTATTTGTATATGTATTTGTATTTGTATTCGTATTTTTTTTGTATTTGTATTTGTATTTGTATTTGTATTTGTATTTGTATTTGTATTTGTATTTGTATTTGTATTTGTATTTGTATTTGTATTTGTATTTGTATTTGTATTTGTAGGTTTTGTATGTTTGTATTTTTTTAAATTTTTTTAATTTTTGTATTTTTCAGTTTTTGTATTTGTTTGTATCTATTAGTATAACATTAACGTTGAAAATATTTGCCAAACTTTTCATTATAAACTTGTCAATGATAGTACCTTCTTAGCTTCTTATTATTACCATATTCTAAACTTATAATTAAAGATCTTAATAGTACATTCTAAACTTATCATTACCATATTCTAAACTTTTTATTATTAGTACACATTAAATTTATTAGTTAGAATGCATTCTAAACTTGTCTTTATTAGTATATGACAAACTTGCTTATTATTAGTACAAATTAAAGTTATATTCTAATCTTTCCATTATTAGTACACATACCTGTGACTTATAAACCTCTTTTTATTAGTATATTGCAAACTTCTGATTATTAGTACACATTAAACTTGTCAAATTTAAATGTATTACTAATATATCTTTTAAAGTAGTCATTATTAGTATATTACAAACTTACCGTTATTAGTATATTTAAAAAAAAATCATTATTAGTACATATTAAAGTCATTGTTGGTATATAATAAAAATTATCATTAACTGTATCTTGCATTATAAGTATATTGTAAACTTGTCACATTAGAGCTATTATTAATAATACCTTCTAAACTTGACATTATTTGTATATTACAAAATTGCCATTACTAGCATATTCTAAATTTGCCATGATTAATGTACATTAAAGTTATCATGCAAACTTGTCATTGTTACTATATTCTAAACTTGGTATGACTAGTATACATTAAATTTATCATTAATAGAACCTTCTAGACTTGTCATAATTAGAATACTCTAAATTTGTCCTTATTAATACATATTATGATAATATTCTATAGTTGTCATTGTTGGTATATTATAAACTTTTCATTATTACTACAAATCAAATCATTCAATATTAGTACATATCAAAGTTATTTAATAGAACCTTCTAAAATTTTCATTATTAAAACATTAAAGTTATTATAAATATAATTTTCTAAAGTTTCATTATTAGTACACATTGTATATATCATTAATAGTGCTATCGACAATATTCATTATTAATATTTTCTAAACTTCTGATAAAGTTATCAATAGTTCCGACTGAACATGTTATTCTTAGTATATTCAAAACTTGTTACTATTAGTAAAATGAAAAGTTATTATTAAATGTATATTCTAAACATGTCATTACTAGTATTTTGTAAAATTTTCACTATTAGTACTCATTAAAGTAATTATTAATACACATTAAAGATTTTACTAATAATACCTGCTAAACGCTATACGTTTTTTTTCTAAATTTTCCATTGCATTGTAAATTAGATTTTTCATTAACATGTAAACTTGTCATATTCTAAACTTTTCATTATCATTTCGCATAGATTTTATCTTTAATAGTGCTTTCCAAACTTGTCATTATTAGTATATTCTAAACTTCTCATTAATAGTATATAAACTTATCACTATTAGTAATATAAATCTTATCACTTATATCTATTTAAATCTTATCACTTATCACTATTAGTATATAAACTTATCACTATTAATGGACATTAAATATATCTTTAATAGTTGCCATTATTAGTATATTCCAAGCTTGTCGTTATTAGTACAAGTTAACGTTATCAGTTATAGTACCTTCGAAACTTACCCTTATTAGTATATAGTACCTTGTTTATATTAGTATACATTGAAGTTATCATTAATAGTATTAAAGTTATTATTAAATGTATATTCTAAACATGTCATTACTAGTATTTTGTAAAATTGTCACTATTAGTACTCATTAAAGTAATTATTAATACACATTAAAGATTTTACTAATAATACCTGCTAAACGCTATACGTTTTTTCTAAATTTTCCATTTCATTGTAAATTAAATTTTTCATTAACATGTAAACTTGTCATATTCTAAACTTTTCATTATCATTTCGCATAGATTTTATCTTTAATAGTGCTTTCCAAACTTGTCATTATTAGTATATTCTAAACTTCTCATCTATTTAAATCTTATCACTTATCACTATTAGTATATAAACTTATCACTATTAATGGACATTAAATATATCTTTAATAGTTGCCATTATTCCAAGCTTGTCGTTATTAGTACCTTCGAAACTTACCCTTATTAGTATATAGTACCTTGTTTATAGTACACATTAAAGTTATCATTAATAGTACCTTCTAAAAGTTGTCATTAAGGTACCCCCTGTGTCAGTTATGGGAGCGCACATGACATCGTGCATGAACACTTAGGGCTGAGGAAGAAGTGTGCTCGATGGATACCTCATTTGCTTACGGAAGAGCAGAAGAGCGAACGGGTGCGGATTTGTCGTCTATGGCTGGCTGAATTCGAGCCAAATGGTCCGAAACGGTTCTCAGATGTAGCTACCGGAGATGAGTGTTGGATTTCTTTCTTCACCACCAGAGACAAGCAGTCTAACATGGTGTGGTTGAGTGATGAAGAACCTCGACCTCAGATTCTGAAGGAAGGATTTCGCAGCAGGAAGCGCCTTTTCACCATCTTCTTCAATTCACAAGGACCAATGTGTGTGGATGTAATGCCTCAACAGTGTACTATCACAGCCCAGTACTACACTGATCACGTCCTTCCTCGAGTCCTGGAATATCAGGCCAAGACTGCACCAACCCGTCGCCTATCGCGCCTTTTGCTGCACCATGACAATGCTGCCCCCCCACAAAGCTCGCCTCACTGTGCAGTTCCTGGAGCAGCACTTCTCCCCCACCCACCCTACTCGCCTGACCTTGCTCCCTGTGATTTTTGGTTGTTTCCAAACATCAAGGGTGCGATCGCAGGGAAGCTGTTTCATCGCATCCAAGATCTGGCGCGAGCAGTCAATTCAGAGCTACGAGGTATATCGGCTTCTGAATACCGTGAGTGCTTCATGAAGTGGCGAAAGAGGATGGAGGCAGGAGGGGAGTACTTTGAAGGAATGTAGGCCACTATTTGGATTTACCTCTGTACCGTGAAAATATATGGTATCACTGTCATTACTTTTTGATCACCCCTCGTATTATTAATGATAGTAACTTTAATGTGTTCTCAAAATGAAAAGTTTAGAATATACTAATAATAAGAAGTTTAGAATAAGCTAATAAGGACAATTTTAGAATGTACTTCTAATGATAACTAATAATAGTATCTTTAAAATGAACTAATAATTACTAATAATACGTTTAGGATTTACAAATAAAGGTCGGGAATGTACTATTAATGATAACTTTAATGTGTACCAAGAATGAGATGTTTAGAATACACTAAAAATGACAATATTAGAAGGAACTATCAATGATAACTAATGATAGCTTAGTAATAATGACAAGTTTAGAATATACTAATAATGACAAGTTTAGAAAGTGCTATTAATGATAAATTTACAATGTACTAATACTGAGAAGTTTATGATATACAAATAATAAAAAAAAATGAAATGAAAAATAATGACAAGTTTAGAAGAAACTAACATTGACATGTTTAAAATATAGCCATAGTGATATGCTTAAATGATCCTATTAATGATAACTCTAATGTGTACTAATAATGACAGGTAATAATAAGAAGTTTAGAATAAAAACAATGACAAGTTTAGAAGAAACTAATATTGACATGTTTAAAATATAGCAATAATGATAAGTTTAAAAGTGCCTATTAATGATAACTTTAAGGTGTACTAATAATGACACGTTAGATAAGCTAATGCACTTTTGATTTTTTATTCAATTTCATATCCGTAATATAATTAAACACGCACGATATATTCTTGGTTATTGTAATAATGTAATGTATACATCATTCTATCTAACTTATTATTACGATGATATTAAAATGAGAAAGATAGTTGTTGTTGTTGTTTTTTGTTGTTGTAATTTATTCCAAAGGTTACGCAAGGGTAAAAAGGTTGAGAAACGCTGCACTAGAGTGTTCATTTTTTCTTTCAACTGTATAAGTATTGCATAACTTCTTTGTCAAGTCTTGTAATCGCCGAATGGAAGGCGACCAACCAAACCAGCATCTTCGGTTCTATTTTCTCTCAATCTGCATTGGAATATATTTGTTCAAAAATCGTTTTATGCCTATACTCTTCAGAGGTTTTGATTTGGCATGTTCCAGTTTGCCCACAAACAGCCTGTGGTCTGAACTGCATGACATCAATATTATGTTTTTTTTTACATATCTGAAAAATAGTGATTTAAGGTGAATTATGGGCTTGTCGGTGTATTTTTGCTGTATGCTTTTCTACCCATACCAAATCCTTTGCGATCTTTTTCAATGTGTCCATTCAGATAACCCATGATAACTACATTTTCGGCGTATGGTAAGTAGTTCTTAACATTCTGGAGGGATTCATAGAGTACTTCTTCATTACAATATTGTAAACTTGTGATTATTAGTACATATTAAAGTTATCATTAATAATTAGTATATTCCAAACATTAATTAAAGTTTTTATTTAAAGTACATTCTAAATTTGTCTTTATTAGTAAGTTCTAAACTTGTCATTATTAGTACAAATTATAGTTATCATATATAGAACTTTCTAAATTTGTCATTTTAGTAATTTCTAAAATTGTCATTATTAATATATTCTAAACATTAAAGTTATAAATATCATCTAAGCATATCATTAGTATACTCTAAACATGTCATTATTCTAATCTTGTCATTCTTAGTATATTCTAAGCTCGTTATTATTAGTACATACTAAAATTATCATTAATAATACCTTCTAAATTTGTATTATAAGTGTATTATAATCATGACATTATGAGCATATTCTAGATTTGTCATTATTGGTACACATTAGTTATCATTAACAATACTTTCTAAAGTTGTCACTGCTCGTAAATTCGAAACATATTATTAGTAAATACTAAACATATCTTTCTTGTTATACTAAAGTGTATTATAATCATGACATGAGCATATTCTAGATTTGTCATTATTGGTACACATTAGTTATCATTAACAATACTTTCTAAAGTTGTCACTGCTCGTAAAGTCGAAACATATCATTATTAGTAAATACTAAACATATCTTTCTTGTTATACTAAACTTTATTAATATACATTAAAATGATCATTACTAGGACCTTCTATACTTATCATTATTAGTATATTCTAAACTTGGTAATAATATTATATACCGAGTTTACCATTATTCTAAACTTGTCATTATTAGTCTATTCTAAACTTATGAGTATTAGTACACATTGAAGTTATCATTTGTAGTGTCTTCTAAACATGTCATTGTTAGTATATTGAAAACTTATATCATACTTGTCATTAATAGGAACTTCTAATTTGCTAATACTAGTATTTTCTAAACTTTGCATTATTGATAGATTTCAAACTTGTCATTATTACTACATATTAACGTCATCATTAATATAACATGTCATTATCAAAATACTGTAAACTTATGATTATTAGTACACATTAAAGTTAATTAATATTATAAAATTGTCATTCTTCGGATATTCTAAACTTATTATTATTAGTATATTCTAAACTCATTATTATTATATTCTAAACTTGTCATTATTGGATTAGTACACCTTAATGTTGTATTCATTAATACAAATTAAAGTTATTATTAACAGTACCTTGTAAACTTATATGCTAAACTTGTCATTATTAGTACAGAATAGTTATCGTTAGTAGAATCTTCTAAACTTATCGTTCTTAGTATATTCCACACTTGTCATTCTTTCCAAACATTAAAGTTACCTTTAACAGTATCTTCTAAACTTGCAATCTTAGTATATTAGTACATATTAAAGTTATCATACCTTGTCATTATTATTATAATTTAAGCTAGTAATTCTAAACACATCATTATTAGTATATTCAAAACTCGTCATTATCAAAATACTGTAAACTTATGATTATTAGTACACATTAGAGTTATAATTAATATTATAAAATGTCATTCTTCGAATATTCTAAACTTATTATTATTAGTATATTCTAAACTCATTATTATATTCTAAACTTGTCATTATTGGATTAGTACACCTTAATGTTGTATTCATTAATACAAATTAAAGTTATTATTAACAGTGCCTATAAACTTATATTCTAAACTTGTCATTATTGGATTAGTACACCTTAATGTTGTATTCATTAATACAAATTAAAGTTATTATTAACAGTACCTTGTAAACTTATATGCTAAACTTGTCATTATTAGTACAGAATAGTTAACGTTAGTAGAATCTTCTAAACTTATCGTTATTAGTATATTCCACACTTGTCATATTAAAGTTATCATACCTTGTCATTATTATTATAATTTAAGCTAGTATATTCTAAACACATCATTATTAGAATATTCAAAACTCGTCATTAATAGTATATTCTAATCTTTATTATTAGTATATTCCAAATTTGGCATTATTAGTACACATTAAATTTATCATTAAGAGTACCTTCTAATCTTATCATTATTAGTATATTCTAAATTCTAAACTTGTCATTATAATAATTAACAATTATAGTAACTTGTCAACTTGTTATTATTAGTATATTCTAAACTTGTCTTAACTAGGATATTATAAACTTTCATTAACAATAATTCTAAACTTCTTATTATTACGTGCCATTATTAGTACACATTAAAGTTATCATTTAATAGGATTTTTTAAACATATCACTATTACTATATTTTAAACATGTCAATATTAGTTTCTTCTAAACTTGTCATTATTTTCTATTTTTAACTTTTTATCAGTTATCATTAATAGTACTTTCTAAACTTTCATTATTATTATACTTGTCATTATTACTAAACTTAAAGGTTATCATAAATAGTTCCGTATAAAAATGTCATTTTTAGTATATTCTAAACATCTCATTGACATAATTAGAGTATACTAATGATAAGCTTAGAAGATAATATATATGATAACTTTAATGTGTAAAAGTTTAGAATATATTGATAATGGCAAGTTTAGAAAATAATATAAATGACAACTTTAGAAGGTTCTATATATGATAACTATAATTTGTACTAATAATGACAAGATTAGAACGTACTAATAATGACAAACTTAGAATAGTATTATAATTAAAAAAATCAGTCTTCTAATAATGTTTGGTATATAATAATAATGACAAGTTTAAAGGCACTATTAATGATAGCTTTAATATGTACTAATTATCACATGTTTACAATATTGTAGTAATTTAAAGTTTAAAAGGTTATATTAATGATAATGTTCATGTGTAGCAATGATGACACGTTTGAATTATATTAATAATGCAAAGTTTAGTAAATACTAATAATAGCATGTTTAGAAGTTGCTATTAATGATAACTATAATACGTACTAATAATGATTAGTTTTGAAAAAAGCTAACAATGTCATGTTAAGGAGCCAGTAATAATGATAACTAACAGGTACTCACAATTTTAGAATATACAAATAATGACAAGTTTTAGATAATTGTAAACTTTGGAATATATTAATATTGCCAAGTTTAGAATATACTAATAATGATAAGCTTACAATGTCCTAATAATGATAACTTTAATGTGTAGTAAGAAGGACAAGTTTAGAATAATAAAAAGATATGTTAGTATCTACTAATACTGATATGTTTCGAATGTACGAACAATGACAATCTTAAAAAGTATTGTTAATGATAACTTTAATGTGTACTAAAAATGATGGTTTAGAACATACATACTAATGACACGTGTAAAATATACTAATAATGACAAATTTAGAATATGCTAATAATGTAGGTATATAAGTATAGAATAATGATAAACTTTGGAATATATTAGTATTACTAAGTTTAGAAAATACTAATAAGTTTAGAATACCAAATAAAAATGTTTAGTATTTACTAATACTGATATGTTTCGAATATAAGAACAATGGCAACTTTAGAAAATATTGTTAATGATAACTTTAATGTGTACTAATAATTAGGGTTTAGAACATACAAATATTTACAAGCTTTAATGTGTACTAATAATGACAAGTGTAGAATATACTAATAATGACAAATTTAGAATATGCTAATAATGTCATGTTTAGAATATACATGTAATGGCAAGTTTAGATTACACTAATATTTACAAAGTTAGAAGGTATTTATTAATGATGTGTACTAATAATAGCGAGTTTAGAATATACTAGGAATGACAAATTTAAAATAATGACATGTTTAGAATATACTAATGATAAGCTGAGACGATAATTATTATGATAAATTCACTGTGTACACGTTTAGTATATTAATCATAAGTTTAGAAATAACTAATAATGACAACTTTAGTAGGTACTATCTATTATGAATATTATAATATAATATAATATTTGTACTAATAATGACAAGTTTAATATGATAAAGTAAAATATGATATAAATGAAAACTTCCATGTCTTCTAATGATTAATGTTTGGGATATACTAATAATGACAAGGTACTGTTAATGATCATTTTAATGTGTACTAATAACAAGCTTGGAATATATGAATATTGACATCACTAGAAAATATTGATGATATCTTTAATGTGCACTAATAATGACATTTATAATATACTATTGATGATAACTTTAACGTGTACTAATAAAGAGAAACTTTTAATGATAACTTAAATATGTATTGATAATAACGAGTCTATAATATACAAAAAATGACGTGTAGAGGGTACTATTGATAATAAATTGAATGTGTACTAAAATGACAAATTTAGAAAGGTACTATTAATGATAACTTTAATGTCTAGTTACAAAGACAAGCTTATAAGGTACTATCAATGATAACTTTAATGTGTACTAATAATGACAAGTTTAAAATACAGTAACAATGACAAGTTCAGAAAGTACTATTACTGTAAACTTTAATGTAATCCAATAATGACAAATTTAGAAAACACCAATAATGAGAAGTTTAAATTATACTAAAAATGAGATGTTTAGAAGATAACATTAATGATAACTTATATGGCAAATGGCAAATGATGACAAGCTTAGAATATACTAATAAAAAGTTAAGAAACTACTATTAATGATAACTTCAAAGTGTACTAATACTGTCAAGATTGATATGCTAATAATCACAATAAAATAGATTAATGTGTACTAATGTTGAAAAGTTTAGAATATATAAAAATGGCATGTTAGAAGATAAGTTTAGAATATACTGATAATGACAAGTTTAATATAATAATAATAATGACGATTTTAGAAGGTGCTAATATGTGCTAATGTGGTAATACACTAAAATAGCATTTTTGCAATATACAGGTAAAGATAAGTTCAGAAGGTACCTTAATGACAACTTTTAGAAGGTACTATTAATGATAACTTTAATGTGTACTAATATAAACGAGGTACTATATACTAATAAGGTACTAGATAAGGTACTAAGGCTTAGAAGGTACTATAACTGATAACGTTAACTTGTACTAATAACGACAAACTTGGAATATACTAATAATGACAAGTTTAGAAGATACTACTAAAGATATCTTTAATGTCTATTAGTAGTGATAAGTTCAGTATATACTTTTAATGAGAAGTTTAGAATATACTAATAATGACAAGTTTGGAAAGCACTATTAAAGATAAAATCTATGCGAAATGATAATAAAAAATTTAGAATATGACAAGTGTACATGTTAATGAAAAATTTAATTTACAATAAAATGGGAAATTTAGAAAAAACGTATAGCGTTTAGCAGGTACTATTAGTAAAATATTTAATGTGTATCAATAATTACTATAATGTGTACTAATAGTGAAAAATTTTACAAAATACTAGTAATGACATGTTTAGAATATACATTTAATAATAACTTTAATACTCGTATCCACGAACAGTAACAAGTTTAGAATATACTAAGAATAACATGTTCAGTCGGAACTATTGATGATAACTTTAATATCAGAAGTTTAGAAAATATTAATAATGAATATTCTCGATGGTACTATTAACCCGCACAGTGCCAGAAGGTTTTACCCAAAATAACACCCCAGTGCCAGCAATTTTTCGATTTTTTTTACATAAATCACTTTATTTTAGTCTAAGAAACATGCCTGTAAAATTTTAAGACTTACCTTTGAGCCGTTGTGGAGATATAGAGGCTCTTGTATTTGAGGCGGTGCGATGTTATGTCGCTCCTGGATGGCGTGCAGTAGCAGGTGTGCGGTTCTTTGTAAACCACAGTGTGGGTGTCACTTCAGTTCTGTGTGGTTTGTGTCAAGTATGGAGTACGTTCAGTATAACTATATACTTCAACAAGTTTAAGTACACACGGCCAAAACACTGTTTTTTACGTATTCATTACGTATTCATTACGTATTCATTACGTATTCATTACGTATATACACTGTACACTATATTTACACTGCTATTTACATGTTTAGTCATCTTGTGCACTAGTAGTTTTGTATTGATTAGCAAATTGATTAGTTTTCGAGTTATGATTTTTTTAAGTTGCCGACGCATATATGCGTCGCTGGCACTACGGGATACACTACTTGCCGACGCATATATGCGTCGCTGGCACTGTGCGGGTTAATGATATATATACTATGTGTACTAATAATCAAACTTTAGAAAATTATATATATATTAACTTTAATATGTTTTAATAATGAAAATTTTAGAAGGTTCTATTAAATAACTTTGATATGATTGAATGATTTGATTTGTACTAATAATGAAAAGTTTATAATATACTAACAATGACAACTATAGAATATTATTTATAATAAATTTAATGTTTTAATAATGACAATTTTAGAAGGTTCTATTAAATAACTTTGATATGTGATTTGATTTGTACTAATAACACATTAAAGTTTACAATATACATATGCTAATAACGGTAAGTTTGTAATATACTAATAATGACTAAGTTTAAAAGATATATTAATAATGCATTTAATTTTGACAAGTTTAATGTGTACTAATAATCAGAAGTTTGCAATATACTAATAAAAAGAGGTTTAGAAGGCACAGGTATGTGTACTAATAATGGAAAGATTAAAATATACCAATAATTACAAGTACTGTTCAGGATAACTTTAATTTATACTAATGATAAGCAAGTTTGTAATATACTAATAAAGACAAGTTTAGAATGCACTTTAACTAATAAATTTAATGTGTACTAATAATAAAAAGTTTAGAATATTTGTAATGATAACAAATTTAGAATGTACTATTAAGATCTTTAATGACAAGTTTAGAATATAGTAATAATGAAAAGCTTAGAAGGTACTATCATTGACAAGTTTAGAATGTACTTACAATGAAAAGTTTGGATTAAAAAATTCAACGTTAATGTTATACTAATAAATACAAACAAATACAAAAGGGGGGGGGGAATCCGACTGTCCCTTCCACGTAGTGCTCCCTGGGTAACGCTAACGACAGCGGTAGACCACGACAGGCCTAGCTAGCCGGTGGCCTTACTATACAGCTCAAGCAACACAGATGATGCCTCGGACTGGATGGACCACACGGCAACGATCACGAAATGACACTGGACCTTCTTTAGGGAATACACGAATAGCAACCATCAATGCCACTACAATGAATGATAAGTTGGAAGAAGTCGTAGACATGATGACTGACAGAAACATTGAAATAATGGGAATATGTGAAACCAGACTGCTTGGAGAGGGAACAAAAGTAATTCACAACAACTACCAGCTAATTTTCAAAGGAATGGATAATGAAAGAAAATATGGGGTGGCTTTTATTCTAACACCAACTATTGCAGAAAAAGTAGAGAACATTTTTTATATTAATGAAAGAATTCTAGCAATAACAATAAAAGTGGATGCAGAAAGAATAACTTTTGTGCAGGTATATGCACCTCACCAGGGAAGGCCTCAAGAAGAAAAAGTAGAATACTATACAAAACTACAAAGTACCCTGGATTCATGCGGGAATACTATCAAAGTTGTCATGGGAGACATGAATGCACATGTAGGAAGACAGAGGAATAATATAGAAAACGTCATCGGTGCACATGGTGTTGGAGAAAGAAATGATGAAGGAGAAAGACTGATAGATTTCTGCATAGGTAATAGCATGTCTGTGATGAATATCTTTTACCAGCATAGAGAAAGTCATAAATGGAGCTGGTATCGGTGGAATAACGTAACTGGTGAATATACTGAAAAATCACTGATTGACTTTATGTTAACAACTAACAAGAAACTTTTCAAAGATGTCAAGAGCATACCATCGGTTTCCTTTGACTCGGATCATCGTTTATTTCTTGCGCAACTAAACATTAGGAAGCCAAAGCCAATGAAAAAACTTGTCAGAGAAAGAATTAAATTAGAGAATCTAAAAGAACCAGAAAAGGCAAGATTATATAAGGAAAAGATTTCAGATGTTTATCTGAGCGAGCCGGAAGAAACCAGAGACATTGAAGAAGAATGGATAGGCATGAAGGATAAAATTACAAAAATAGCAAAAGAGGTCCTGGAGACCAAGAAAATAAGTGGTGGGAGAAAAAAGAAAACTATATGGTGGACGGATGAAGTCCGGGATGTTGTTAAAAAGAAGAGTCAGTGTTTTAGAAGATGGATGAGAAGACGGACCCCAGAAAATAGATTGGAATACGAAACAGCAAGAAACGAAGCAGAGACAGTAAAAGCAAGAGCCAAGAGAGATTCTTGGAAGAAATTGGGAAAAGAGCTTGAAGAGGATCTGCTGGGAACTAGGAAGCTCATATATAGTTTGGCAAAGAGTTATAAAAGGGGCGAAGAAACAGTAGTAAATACAATTAAGAATAAAGACGGAGTGTTACTAACAGATGAGAACGAAGTAGATGAAAGGTGGAGAGAATATTTCTCAGAATTATTGAATCCTCAGGAATTGGACGATGAGTGTGAAAACACCAGCCTGAGACTAAACTACTGCCACGAAATATCTATCGAAGAAACTAGAGTTGCCATCAGTAAAATGAAAAATGGAAAAAGTCCTGGATGCGATGGCATACCTGTAGAGCTGCTAAAAGGAAATGAAAACACAGTCACGTGGCTAACGAGAATTTTCAATGTAGCTTGGTGTGAAGGTAGAGTACCAGAGGATTGGGGGAAAGCCATTATATGTAAAGTACCAAAGAAAGGCGACAAGTCAGAATGCAAAAATTGGAGAGGAATATCCTTATTATCACATGTGGAGAAGATATATGAAAGAATACTTGAAAGAAGGTTAAGAGCGACGGTAGAAGAAAAATTAGAGGAGGGACAGTTTGGATTTAGACCTGAGAGAGGTACAACAGATGCAATTTTCCCCTTGAAAATGCTGATGGAGAAGAGATGGGAATGGGATCAACCAGTGTGTATAGCTTAAATGTACCAGCGCTGTAAGAACACAAACTCGCGAGGATAACTGGTTTGATGTAAATTCTGGAGTAAGACAAAGTGGGGTTATATCCCCATTGCTTTTTGTATTTTTTATGGAAAATGTATGAAAAATTTGAGATCTGGAGAGGAAGTTATTACATTGGCATACGCAGATGATGTTGCACTGGTTGCAAACAACCCCATTGAACTTCAAAATGCATTAACTGCTTGGAACAGTGCATTGAAAAGAGTGAAAATGAAAATAAACACAAATAAAACAGAAGTAATGATGGTCGCAAGGCAAAAAGAAGAGATAGAAATATGGTTGGGAGGCGAAAAACTGAAATTAGTTGAGGAATTTAAATACCTAGGAGTAAAGATAGATGAAAGGTGTCAAATGGAAAAAGAAATATTAAATAGAATACAGTGCCATACAAATAATTTAAGAACGCTATATCCATTGATGCGAGAAAAACTTATACCCAAGCAGGTTAAGTTAACAATTTACAAAAACATTTTAAGACCAGTTCTAACATATGGGTCAGAAACATGGACATTGGCAGAAAGACTGAAAAGTAAGATACAAGCAGCAGAGATGAGAGTACTGCGAATAATAAAAGGTGTAACAAGGTGTGACAGAATAAGAAATGAAGAAATAAGAAGAGAGCTGGAAATAGAGCCAATATTAGAATATGTAGAGAAAAGCCAGTTAAGATGGTTTGGCCACGTCATGAGGATGAATGAGCATCAGTACCCATTAAAATACTACCAGTGGCAGCCACAAGGAAAGCGTCCAACAGGAAGACCCAGGAAGAGATGGAGAGACAGTATCAGACAAGCCATAGAGTCAAGAGGAAGAACTATGGAAGAGGTGGAGAGTGTGCAGCTGTATGCTGATAGGAACTTGTGGAGGGACTTCGTGAGGCATCATCGCTGACAGGGCATCGCCCTACCTGGTGTATGGTGAGAAAGGTGAGAAAGAAATACAAAAACTACAAAATACAAAAATACAAAAAAAATATATAAAAAATATAAACATACGAAAGTTACAAAACAAATACAAATACAAATACAAATACAAATACAAATACAAATACAAATACAAATACAAATACAAATACAAATACAAATACAAATACAAATTTATAAGCTATTAATAATAACTTTAATGTGTTCTGAAAATGAAAAGTTTAGAATATACCAATAATAAGAAGTTTAGAATAAGCTAATATTGACAATTTTAAATGTACTTTTAATGATAACTTTAATGTGAACTAGTAATGTGTACTACACAGGTTAAAGGTACTATTGATAGTATCTTTAAAGTGAACTAGTAATTACGGGTAGGTACTATTAATGATAACTTTAATGTTTACCAATAATGAGATGTTTAGAATATACTAAAAATGACAATTTTATACGGAACTATTTATGATAACCTTTAAGTTTAGTAATGATGACAAGTATACTAATAATGAAAGTTTAGAAAGTACTATTAATGATAACTGAAGAGTTTATAATATACAAATAATAAAAAATTTAGAATAGAAAATAATAAGTTTAGAAGAAACTAATATTGACATTTGAATAATTCGCTAGTGGACAGCGACATCAATCATACAATCCATGACCGTCGCGCAGAGGATTCAAACCACCGCCTATAGACTCAAGAGAGTCCACAGCACCCGCCTTTAACCACTCGACCACAGACGATCTGTGGTCGAGTGGTTAAAGGCGGGTGCTGTGGACTCTCTTGAGTCTATAGGCGGTGGTTCGAATCCTCTGCGCGACGGTCATGGATTGTATAATATTGACATGTTTAAAATATAGTAATAGTGATATGTTTAAAAGATCCTATTAAATGGTAACTTTAATGTGTACTAATAATGGCACGTAATAATAAGAAGTTTAGAAGTTACTCTTAATGAAAGTTTATAATATTCTAGTTAAGACAAGTTTAGAATATACAAATAATAACAAGTTGACAAGTTACTATTATTGTTAACTATTATAATGACAAGTTTAGAATTTAGAATATACTAATAATGATAAGATTAGAAGGTACTCTTAATGATAAATTTAATGTGTACTAATAATGGCAAATTTGGAATATACTAATAATAAAGATTAGAATATACTATTAACTTTAATGTTTGGAAAGAATGACAAGTGTGGAATATACTAATAACGATAAGTTTAGAAGATTCTACTAACGATAACTATTCTGTACTAATAATGACAAGTTTAGCATATAAGTTTACAAGGTACTGTTAATAATAACCTTAATTTGTATTAATGAATACAACATTAAGGTGTGCTAATCCAATAATGACTAGTTTAGAATATAATAATAATGAGTTTAGAATATACTAATAATAATAAGTTTAGAATATACTAATAATGAAAGTTTAGAATATCCGAAGAATGACAAGTTTATAATATTAATTATAACTTTAATGTGTACTAATAATCACAAGTTAACAGTATTTTAATAATGACATGTTATATTAATGATGACGTTAATATGTAGTAATAATGACAAGTTTGAAATTTATCAATAATGCAAAGTTTAGAAAATACTAGTATTAGCAAATTAGAAGTTGCTATTAATGACAAGTATGATATAATTTTTCAATATACTAACAATCACATGTTTAAAAGACACTACAAATGATATCTTTAATGTGTACTAATACTCATAAGTTTAGAATATAATAATAATGATAAGTATAGAAGTTCCTAGTAATGATCATTTTAATGTATATTAATAAAGTTTAGAATAACAAGAAAGATATGTTTAGTATTTACTAATAATGATATGTTTCGAATTTACGAGCAGTGACAACTTTAGAAAGTATTGTTAATGGTAACTAATGTGTACCAATAATGACAAATCTAGAATATGCTCATAATGTCATGATTAGAATACACTAATAATAACAAATTTAGAAGGTATTATTAATGGTAATTTTAGTATGTACTAATAATAACGAGCTTAGAATATACTAAGAATGACAAGATTAGAATAATGACATGTTTAGAGTATACTAATGATATGCTTATATGATATTTATAACTTTAATGTTTAGAATATATTAATAATGACAAATTTATAAATTACTAAAATGACAACTTTAGAAAGTTCTATATATGATAACTATAATTTGTACTAATAATGACAAGTTTAGAACATACTAATAGGACAAATTTAGAATGTACTTTAAATAAAAACTTTAATGTCTTCATATAATTAATGTTTGGAATATACTAATAATGACAAGTTTAAATGCACTATTAATGATAACTTTAATATGTACTAATAATCACAAGTTTACAATATTGTAATGAAGAAGTACTCTATGAAGCCCTCCAGAATGTTAAGAACTACTTACCATACGCCGAAAATGTAGTTATCATGGGTTATCTGAATGGACACATTGAAAAAGATCGCAAAGGATTTGGTATGGGTAGAAAAGCATACAGCAAAAATACACCGACAAGCCCATAAATCACATAAGATTTTTCAGAGATGTAAAAAAACATAATATTGATGTCATGCAGTTCAGACCACAGGCTGTTTGTGGGCAAACTGGAACATGCCAAATCAAAACCTCTGAAGAGTATAGGCATAAAACGATTTTTGAACAAATATATTCCAATGCAGATTGAAAGAAAATAGAACCGAAGATGCTGGAAGAGAAGGTTTGGTTGGTCGCCTTCCATTCGGCGATTACAAGACTTGCCAAAGAAGTTATGCAATACTTATACAGTTGAAAGAAAAAATGAACACTCTAGTGCAGCGTTTCTCAACCTTTTTACCCTTGCGTAACCTTTAGAATAAATTACAACAAAAAAACAACAACTATCTTTCTCATTATAATATCATCGTAATAATAGGTTAGATAGAATGATGTATACATTACATTATTACAATAACCAAGAATATATCGTGCGTGTTTAATTATATTACGCATATGAAATTGAATAAAAAATCAAAAGTGCATTAGCTTATCTAACGTGTCATTATTAGTACACCTTAAAGTTATCATTAATAGGCACTTTTAAACTTATCATTATTGCTATATTTTAAACATGTCAATATTAGTTTCTTCTAAACTTGTCATTATTTTTTATTCTAAACCTGTCATTATTAGTACACATTAAAGTTATCATTAATAGGACCTTTTAAGCACATCACTATTGCTAAATATATATGTCAATGTTAGTTTCTTCTAAACTTGTCATTATTTATTTATTTTAATTTTTTTATTATTTGTATATCATAAACTTCTCAGTATTAGTACATTGTAAATTTATCATTAATAGCACTTTCTAAACTTGTCATTATTAGTATATTCTAAACTTGTCATTATAACTAAGCTATCATTAGTTATCATTGATAGTTCCTTCTAATATTGTCATTTTTAGTATATTCTAAACATCTCATTCTTGGTACACATAAAAGTTATCATTAATAGTACCTTCCCGACCTTTATTTGTAAATCCTGAACTTATTATTAGTAATTATTAGTCCATTTTAAAGATACTATTATTAGTACCTTTTACCTGACATTACTAATACACATTAAAGTTATCATTAGAAGTACATTCTAAAATTGTCATTATTAGCTTATTCTAAACTTCTTATTATTAGTATATTCTAAACTTTTCATTTTGAGAACACATTAAAGTTACTATCATTAATAATATTTTCCAAACTTTTCAATATTAGTACATTCTAAACTTGTCAATAATAGTACCTTCTAAATTTCTCATTACTATATTCTAAACATGTCACTATTAGTACACATTAAAGATATTAATAGTACCTTCTAAACTTATCATTACCATATTCTAAACTTTTTATTATTAGTACATATTAAATTTATCAGTAAGAGTGCATTCTAAACTTGTCTTTATTAATATATTACAAACTTGCTTATTATTAGTACAAATTAAAGTTATCTTGAACAGTACATTTTAAATGTTTAATTATTGGTATATTCTAATCTTTCCATTACTAGTACACATACATGTACCTTCTAATTCTCTCATTATTAGTATATTGTAAAATTATGTACACATTAAAGTTATTATTAATAATACTTTCTATACTTGTCAAAGTTTCATGCATTATTAATTTACCTTTTAAAATTTTCATTATTAGTATATTACAAACTTACCATTATTAGTATATTTTACATTTTTCATTATTAGTACACATTAAAGTCATTGTTAGTACACATGAAAGTTATCAATTACTGTACCTTTCAAAGTTTATGTTAATATATTTTTTTAAACTTGACATTATTCTTAACTTGCCATTATTAGCATATTCTAAATTTGTCATTATTAGTGCAAATTAAATCGATAATGAATTCCTTCTAATCTTCTCATTTTTTGTGTTAGTACACATTAAATATTTTAGTAATAGTACCTGCTAAACGTTATACGTTTTTTCTAAACTTCCCATTTGTATTATAAATCAAAATTTTCATTAATATGTAAACTTCGTCATATTCTAAACTTTTCATTATTATTTCACATAGAATTTATCTTTAATAGTGTCTTCCAAACTTGTCATTATTAGTATATTCTAAACTTCTCATTGACAGTATATATTAAACTTATCACTATTAATAGACATTAAAGTTACCATTAATAGTACCTTCTAAACTTGTCATTATTAGCTTGTCGTTATTAAGCTAAGCTTGTCATTATTAGTACAAATTAACGTTATCAATTATAGTACCCTCTAAACTTACCCTTATATATATATACTTTGTGTATATTAGTACACATTAAAGTCATCGTTAACGGTACCTTATAAAAGTTGTCATTAAGGTACCTTCTGAACTTATCTTTATCTGTACATTACAAAAATGCTATTATTATCATTTTAGTTTATATTAAACTAGTCATTAGTAGTATATTGGAAACTCGTGGGTATTTCTATATTCTCAACTTCTCATTATTAGTATACCTAAACGTTTCATTATTAGTAGATATTAAAATTAGCATTAATGATACCTTCTAAATTTGTCATTATTACTATATTTTGAACTTGTCATTATTAGTATATTCTAAACTTGTCATTCTTAATATATTCTAAAATTCTAATTAACAGACAAGTCTAGAATATACAAATAATGACAAGTTTAGGATGTATTATTGATAACTTTAATGAGTACTTATAATAACAAGTCTAGGATATACATACAATGACAACTTTAATATATACAAATAATGAAAAGTTCATAAGTAACCATTAATGATAAATGTGTATCAATAAACAAGTTCTTAATGTCATAAATGTAACAAATTTAGAACCTAATAATTAGAACATGTATATTAGGTACTATCAATGACAATTTTAATGTGTACTAATAACGAAAATTTAGAAATATACTATTATTGACAAGTTTAGAAGGTAGTATTAATAATGATATTAATGTTTAATAATAATGAGAAGTTTAGATATACTAATAATGATCATTTTAGAACATCCTAATAACAAGTTTAAAATATACAAAAAATAACAAAATTACAATAAGTTAATAATTACAAATTCAGAATATACTAAACAATGATATGTACTAGTACAAATAATGACAAGTTTAGAATATACTAATAATGTCAAGCTTAGAAACTATTAATGATATTTTTGACGAAATAGTTAAAAAACTCTATTAAATAACTATTAACTTTTAATTTGTATACTAATATTGACAAGTTTAGAATATTTCTTTGTCGCGGCTCGTGCCGCTTAAATTCTTCTTATCGGCTTAAGAAACCTGCACAGCGAAGCTATAGCGATAATCCCATACCACACTCCTGGTCATATGGCCATTTCCCGAAGGTTGAGTGTGGTTTGAATTTTCCGCCAAAATCATCGGAAATTTAAAATTCCCGGCTCTGTGCAGGCATGCGCATTGTCGACCCCACCTCCCCCTCCCTATTCCCTCCCTTCTTACCCGGCTAGCTCGAGCCGGACGTCGCGTCACTTCAATGAGAAATGAAGGCTTCGCCTGTGGGAGGAGGGAGGGACCCTAAATCTGTGCAGGTTTCTTAAGCCGATAAGAAGAATTTAAGCGGCACGAGCCGCGACAAAGAAATATTATCGGCTGAAAGAAACCTGCACAGCGAAGCTATGCATGAGACGAGGACAGGTGGGAGGAGAGGTGAAGCCTGAATCAAACCGTTATTACGTGTGTCTTTCCTATGGGAGACTTATTCATTTTATCACTCAGTAGAGGGGAGACAGAAACGTCAAGTACCCACGCCGAAGAATGTGACATGCACAACATTGCACTGTTCACACAATGCGTAAATTATACGAAATTTGTATCCTGTTCAACGGTTCCTGGCCCCTCCCCACTCCTCGGTCGCCCTTTGCCCCCTCCACTTTTTTGAGATGAGAGGGGTGGAGCCGTTTCCATGGCGACACATGGGACAGGGGCGACTGAGTGGTAGAGACACCGTGTCCCCAAGGGAGTCGTCGATGTCCAGTCCCTAGGTCCCGCACCCGCTCCACAGAGTGGGTGCGGAGAAACTCCAGCGACCGGCGTAGGGCCCCCGACCGAAGCCAGGGACGCAACAACCTGTGGAGTGCTGAGGGTATCGGCCCGGGCAGGTCACGCGGGAGAAGCAGTATGCTCCTGTCGACCTCCCGTACCAGCCGTCGGCGCCCCAAGCGGCTCAGTGGAAGGGCCGGGGTCGCGAAGTTGAGGCCCCCCCCCCCCCGCCACCGAAGGAGGGAGGACGTGTGAGAGAAGCACGCTCTTTTGGCGCAGGGGAGCACCCGAAGGACGCTGACTGTGTCCCACTCAATCCCGAGCCAATAAAGTCTGTGTGGGAGCAAGGGCAGACCCGTCCCAGTCCACCCCGAACTCCACGTCCGCCAACACACTCAGAGCCATTGAGATGTCGGCCGATGCACCCTCCCCGGTGGGCAAATGCATCCACTAGCCGTCTAGGAACATGAGTGTGGAGACGCTTGCTTCCGTCCAACGTACGCCTACCACTCTCACTAGTTTCGTGAAGATCCTCGGGGTAAGCGAGAAACCGAAAGGGAGTATGCGAGGCCAAGTTCGTTTCCGAGCGACCTCGTCCGTGGGCGTTAGTCAAGAGGCTTCGTCCTGGGTGAAGACGTTCCCTGAGCGTCTCCCACGAAGACGGGCCTGGACCCTCGGTATGTATCCAACTCACCCCAAGTCTTCCCGCGGGAAGTTCTCGAAGCCCGTGGCGAGCGTCTTCATCCAATAGTGTGCTATGGCAATTTGTGACGTCTCGTCACCCACAAGCGGACTTCTATATGTTTAATACCTAGTGACATCATGTGATTGTACTGTGACGTCACCGGATTGATCATGGCGCCATAGGATCGTCTCGTGACGTCACAGGGACACAAATTGACGTCATAGGACTACATGGTGACGTCAATTTATCACAATGACGTCATCATACCGTGACATCACTGAGTCACAGTGAGCGTTGAAATAAATTTTGACATGGTAAAATTCTGGACCATCATGACTGTAGATTAAATTAAGTTGAATAGGAAAAGTCATGTTCATTTCGACCTAAGTCACAGTGAGCGTCGAAATTAATTTTAACATGGTAAAATTCTCGACCATCATGACTGTAGATTAAATTAAGTTGAATAGGAAAAGTCATGTTCATGTTGACCTGAGTCACAGTGGGCGTTGAATTAGTTTAACATGGTAAAATTCTTGACCATCATGACTACAGATTAGCTTAAGTTGAATAGGAAAAGTCATGGTCATTTCGACCTAAGTCACAGTGAGCGTCGAAATTAATTTTAACATGGTAAAATTCTCGACCATCATGACTGTAGATTAAATTAAGTTGAATAGGAAAAGTCATGTTCATGTTGACCTGAGTCACAGTGGGCGTTGAATTAGTTTAACATGGTAAAATTCTTGACCATCATGACTACAGATTAGCTTAAGTTGAATAGGAAAAGTCATGGTCATTTCGACCTAAGTCACAGTGAGCGTCGAAATTAATTTTAACATGGTAAAATTCTCGACCATCATGACTGTAGATTAAATTAAGTTGAATAGAAAAAGTCATGTTCATGTCGACCTGAGTCACAGTGGGCGTTGAATTAGTTTAACATGGTAAAATTCTTGACCATCATGACTACAGATTAGCTTAAGTTGAATAGGAAAAGTCATGGTCATTTCGACCTAAGTCACAGTGAGCGTCGAAATTAATTTTAACATGGTAAAATTCTCGACCATCATGACTGTAGATTAAATTAAGTTGAATAGGAAAAGTCATGTTCATGTCGACCTGAGTCACAGTGGGCGTTGAATTAGTTTAACATGGTAAAATTCTTGACCATCATGACTACAGATTAGCTTAAGTTGAATAGGAAAAGTCATGGTCATTTCGACCTAAGTCACAGTGAGCGTCGAAATCAATTTTAACATGGTAAAATTCTCGACCATCATGACTGTAGATTAGCTCAAGTTGAATAGGAAAAGTCATGTCCATTTCCACCTGAGTCACGGTGAGCGTCGAAATTAATTTCAACATGGTAAAATTCTCGACCATCATGACTGTAGATTAGCTCAAGTTGAATAGGAAAAGTCATGGTCATTTCGACCTGAGTCACAGTGAGCGTTGAAATTAATTTCAACATGGTAAAGTTCTTGACCATCATGACTATAGATTAGTTTAAGTTGAATAGGAGAAGTCATTTCCATTTCGACCTTTTTTTTTTTTTTTTTTTACTTATATCGATATCAATATCAATATATATATATATTCATATATTCATTTATTTTTTATAAGTAATATTGTACAATTCACATAGTGCATAAATTCTATGTAGAATATTGTATCTTGCTCAGCGGTTCCTGGGCCTTCCCCTACCCCTCGGTCGCCCTTTGCCCCCCCTTCTTTTGCGAAGAGGGGTGGAGCCGTTCCCATGGCGACACATGGGACAGGGGTGATCGAGTGGTAGAGATACCGTGTCCTGAAGGAAGTTGCTGATGCCCAGCCCCCGAGGTCCTGCACCCGTTCCACAGAGTGGGTGCGGAGAAACGCCAGCGATGCCGCGAGGCCTCTGATGTTGTGGGCGTGGGGGGCATGGCCCGGGTCGGCCTTCCGGTGCCCTGTTGGTGGTGTCAGCTAGCCAAGACAGGAAGTCCAGAACTGTGCTAGCGGAGATGGTCACTATCGCGTGTCTCCGAAGGAAGTCCTGGAATCTCCGGTTGGGAGGGTTGTTGGATCTGGATGACGGTCGGGACCGTAGCGAAGACGCGGTCTGTCGCTTCCTGGTCGAACAGACCACGGGAAAGGGGAGCTGCTCTCACCACGCCCCGGCGAGCTATCTCCGTGGCCGACCGCGCTGCAGACTGACGAGCTGCCAGACGAGCCGCGGTGAAGGCCCTCGCTGCTGGGGGTAGGGCTGATGACGCCATGTTGGCTGTACCCTCTGCCACGGTAGAGAGTGCCGCCAGGGTGTCTCTGCATACAGAAAACACGCGAATCAAATTAGTAGGGCGAGAAGGATCCCGATCCCCGGAGGGTGTAATAAAGTCACATCGCTCAATTGTAGAACGTATAACATATGCGAAGCCGAGGTCGTTTCCGAACGACCTCGTCCTCGGGCGCTAGTCAAGAGGCTCCGTCCTGGGTGAAGACGCTACCCGAGCGTCTCTCGCCAGGACAGGTCTGGACCCTCTATAGATTGAAATATCCCACTCACCTCAATTCTTCCCGCGGGAAGTCCTCAAAGCTCGTGGCGAGCGTCGTCAGCCAGTTCCTCATCATCGCCATTGCCGTGACGGTCGAGATGGTAGAGGCAAGGTCTTGTCTGGTCGAGGCCTCCGTCGTCAGCAACTTAGCCTCCGGTTCACTAAGTTGCTGGGGGAGGGCGGGGTCCCTGCCCGAGTGCCACAAGCAATCGCGCAGGCCCTCCGGCGCGAAGGGTGGTGGCAGGACGACGGGGAATGATGAAGGGATATGCCGTCGAGGAGGAACCGTCTTGGGTTGGTCTTGGGCCCGCTCGAGAGCAGGGATGTCTAAGGCTTTCTCCCCTTTCTCCTGCGGGAACCAGGCGTTTGGGGAGAGTGCTACCGCCGGTGAGTCCCCCGACCTGTCGACAAACATATGCCCATCAGGGTTTAAACGAGGGTTCTCCAGGAGAGCACCTAATGCGTCCAGAGTGTTAGAGGTGGAAATCCTGGAGGGCGTGGAGGCCGGGGCGGAGAGGGGTCGAATCTTATATAGAACCTTAGCCCCCTCCGCGTCGTTGGCCCACTTTAGGATAACGTCATCTCTCCTCCTCCAGCCCTCCAGTAGCGAGTAGTCGGGAGACCAGGCCACTAGCTTGTGATCTTCTCCAAACGAGTACTCCCAGGACCGGGGAAGGTCACACCATGAGAAGGGGTGAACTCAAGAGTCCGTCATGGTAGGAGGATAAGGAAAAGAAGAACTGTAGTGGTCCTCCACCCCGTCCAACCCGACGGACGTCTGATTGGGGGGTTCCTCCTGAGAGGGGCCTTCTAGTCCTATACCTGTCGCCGGCACGGAGGGGCGGAGGGAAGGACCAGGAGGGAGAGTGGGAGGGGGGGCTAGAGCCGTAGGTTCAATAGGAGGTTGCTCTGGAGAGGGGTGCGTTATGATTTGCGCGGTCTGAAAGGCCGGATAATGTGATAGGGCCGATTCAAGGACGGGGCCTATCAGGGACGGAAGGAGGGCAGCCACTTGGGCAGCCAGAGTTCCCTCTCCCCTCGTTTCGTCCCCCGGCTCCCTGCCCTTGTGGGATTTACGGCGAGGAAAAGGAGAGCGAGGAAGGGAGGGTGAGTTGGGGGGAGAGGCTGTGGAGGGTGGGGACAAGCTGAGCGTCCTGGACCTCGGTGAGGCAGACCTCTTTTTCGAGCGAGATTTCCTGCCGGGTTCACGTGAGTGAACTAGGGAGGAAGACGAGTTCGTGGGGGTGCTTGACAAAGCAAGCCGTAAGGGTTTTAAGGACCCTTGATGGTCGGATGTATGGGGCTGCCGAGAGGCCTGAGGACGCTCGGGGACACCATACTCCGTAACATCAGACTCGTCCCCTTGTACTCCGAGAGGCCCAGGTTGTCCACCAACGGAAGTCTCGGAGACATAGGGAGACGGATGGCGAGGGCGAACGAGGCCCAATTCCACGCCTAACGCCGGATCCGCCCACACCAGGGGGGGGGGGTCGTCAGCGGATTTCAATTTCCGAGCTCTGCGCCATGCCTCCCGAAGAAGTTCGAGGGCGGCTAGCTTGGAACGGGTTTTGGGAGGAGCAGCACGAATCTCCTCAACCCGCGCTTTGCACACAACGCAGGCTAGGGGGTTAAAGCCAGCTTGTGAGAAACAAGGGGCATGGCGGGAGCAGAGGTCGTGGTGGCCGTCTGACGAGATCCTGGCTGTGCAGCCGGATTCCACACACAAGCGTTTGGTCTGAAAATAGAATAATGATAATCATAGAAGGGGTGTCCCAAAGGTGTCTGGACACAACACCGAAGGGGAAAAACTGCAGGAGAACAGGTAGGGCTCCCTACGAGAACACACGAGCACGAGCAGGAACCAGACTTACCGGCATGAAAAGAAGGTGGGTTGTGGAGTGACCGACTCGTCTGGTTCCGCGATGCTAAGTGACGCGACGTCCGGCTCGAGCTAGCCGGGTAAGAAGGGAGGGAATAGGGAGGGGGAGGTGGGGTCGACAATGCGCATGCCTGCACAGAGCCGGGAATTTTAAATTTCCGATGATTTTGGCGGAAAATTCAAACCACACTCAACCTTCGGGAAATGGCCATATGACCAGGAGTGTGGTATGGGATTATCGCTATAGCTTCGCTGTGCAGGTTTCTTTCAGCCGATAAGGTTCTATTAGATAAATTGTGTACTAGTAATGACAAATTTAGAATAATGACACTTTCAGAATATGCAAATAACGATAATTTTGGAAGGTATTAGACACTATAACTTTAATGTATACTAAAAATGACAAGCTAAGAATACACTAATAATGACACTAATAATGACAACATGAAAATGCTCTAATAATAAAACTTTACAAGGTAATGTTATTGATATACTGAGAATGAAAAGTCTAAATTATCCTAATAATGAAAAATTTAGTAACTTTAATGTGTACTTATAATGACAAGTTTATATTAATGACATACATAGACATTTAGACATATACAAGTTTAGATTAGTGACATATATAGAAGGTACTATTAAGATAACTTTAATGTGGCTGATAATGACAAGTTTAAAATATACTACAGTAATAATAACTTTAATGTGTGCTTATAATGATATGTTTAGAATATAATAATGATGACAAGTTTAGTAGGAAATATTTATGATAACTTTAATAATAAAATGAATATACGAACGAATATAGTAATAACGGCAGCTTTATAATATAGTAATAATGACAAGTTTAGAAGGTACTATTAATGATAAATCTAATGTGTTCTAAAAATGACAAGCTTAGATACTAATACATAGGTTCAGAAGGCACTGTTAATGAGTGCTAATAATGAGAATTTTAGAATATACCAATAATGATAAGTTTAGAAGGTACTAATAACAAAAACTTTAATTTGTATTATTAATTAAAAGTTTATCATATAATATAATTATATGATAAACTTTTTATTAATAATACATATTAAAGTTTTTAACTTTTTAATAATGAAAGTTTCCTGTCTACTAATTATAATAAGTTTAGAATATACAAATAGTAACAAGTATAGAAGGAACTATTACTGATAGCCATAAGGTGTTCTAAAAATGTCAAGTTTATAATATACTAATAATGACATGTTTAGAATATACTAACATAGAGAAGTTTAGAAGGTACTATTAATGAAAACTTTAATGTGAAATAATAATGAAAAGTTTAGGAATGGCAAGTGCTATCAGATATAACTAATTTGAACTAATAAGGACAAGTTTAGAACATACTAATAATGACCGTTCTATGAATAAATAATACTAATAATGCCATTTTTAGAAGTTACTATTAACGATGACTTTAATGTACACTAATAACATGTTTAGAATATACTAATAATGAAAAGTTTAGAAGGTACGATCAAATACAATTTTAAGGAGAAGTTTAGAATATACTAAGAATGACAGGCTTAGGCGGATCGATTAATGAAATATTTAATTTGTTCTAATAATCACAAATTCAAAAAATACAATTGGTGACAAAGTTAGAATATTTTAAGAACGATAATTTTAATGTGTTCTAATAAGGAGATGTTCATAATAGCCAAATAATGAAAAGTTAGGAAGATACCTTAAATGAAAGTTTAGTATATACTATCAATGAGAAGTTTAGAATATACTAATAATGACAAATTTGGAAGGCACTATTAAAGATAAATTCTATGCGAAATGATAATGAAAAGTTTAGAATATGACAACTTTACATATTAATGAAAATTTTAATTTATAATATAATTGGGAAGTTTAGAAAAAAAACGTATAACGTTTAGCAGGTACTATTAGTAAAATCTTTAATGTGTACTAATAATTACTTTAATGAGTACTAATAATGAACAATTTACAAAATATTAGTAATGACACATTTAAAATATACTTTTAATGATAGCTAATAAATTGAATGTGTACTATCCAATAATGACAAATTTAGAAAACACCAATAATGAAAAGTTTAAATTATACTAAAAATGAGATGTTTAGAAGGTACTATTAATGATAACTTATATGGCAAATGGCAAATGATAAGCTTAGAATATACTAATAAAAAGTTAAGAAATTACTATTAATGATAACTTCAATGTGTACTAATAATATCAAGATTATGATATGCTAATAATCACAATAAAATAAATTAATGTGTACTAATGTTGAAAAGTTTAGAATAAATAAAAATGGCATGTTTAGAAGAAAACTTTAGAAGATAAGTTTAGAATGTACTGATAATGACAAATTTAATATAACAATAATAATAAAGATTTTAGAAGGTTAAAATTGTCATTATTAAAACACATTAAAGTTGTTATAGATATCATTTTCCAAAGTTTGATTATTAGTACACATTGTATATATAATTAATAGTACTATCGACAATATTCATTATTAATATTTTCTAAACTTCTGATATAGTCAATAGTTCCGACTGAACATGTTATTCTTAGTATATTCTAAACTTGTTACTATTAGTGCATATGAATATTAAAGTTATTATTAAATGTATATTCTAAACATGTCATTACTAGTATTTTGTAAAATTTTCACTATTAGTAGTCATTAAAGTAATTATTAATACACATTAAAGATTTTACTAGTAATACCTGCTAAACGCTATGCGTGTTTTGTAAATTTTCCATTTCATTGTAAATTAAATTTTTCATTAACATGTAAACTTGTCATATTCTAAACTTTTCATTATCATTTCGCATAGATTTTATTTTTAATAGTGCTTTCCAAACTTGTCATTATTAGTATATTCTAAACTTCTCATTAATAATATATAAACTTATCACTATTAGTATATAAATCTACACTTATATCAATTTAAATCTTATCACTTATCACTATTAGTATATAAACTTATCACTAATAATAGACATTAAAGATATCTTTAATAGTATCTTCTAAAGTTGTCATTATTAGTATATTCCAAGCTTGTCGTCATTAGTACAAGTTAACGTTATCAGTTATAGTACCTTCTAAACTTACCCGTATTAGTATATAGTACCTTGTTTATATTAGAACACATTAAAGTTATCATTCATAGTACCTTCTAAAAGTTGTCATTAAGGTACCCCTAAACTTATCTTTACTTGTATATTACAAAAATGCTACTTTAGCATATTCTAAACTTGTCATTATCACCTCATTAGCACATATTAGAACCTTCTAAAATCGTCATTATTATTATTATATTAAACTTGTCATTATCAGTATATTCTAAACTTATCTTCTAAAGTTTTCTTCTAAACATGCCATTTTTATATATTCTCAACTTTTCAACATTAGTACACATTAGTTTATTTTATTGTGATTTAGCATATCATAATCTTGACAGTATTAGTACACATTGAAGTTATCATTAATAGTAGTTTCTTAACTTTTTATTAGTATATTCTACACTTGTCATTTTATTAGTATATTCTACACTTGTCATTATTAGTTTTCTAAATATGTCATTATTGGATTACATTAAAGTTTACAGTAAAAGTACTTTCTGAACTTGTCATTATTACTGTATATTAGCACCTTCTAAAATCTTCATTATTATCATGATATTAAACTTGTCAATATCAGTACTTATATGTCAGGTTTAGAATATACTTGTAATGGCAAGTTTAGATTACACTAATATTTACAAAGTTAGAAGGTATTATTAATGATGTGTACTAATAATAGCGATTTTAGAATATACTAGGAATGACAAATTTAGAATAATGACATGTTTAGAATATACTAATGATAAACTGAGACGATAATTATTATGATAACTTCACTGTGTACAAGTTTAGTATATATTAATCATAAGTTTAGAAATGACTAATAATGACAACTTTAGTAGGTACTATATATTATGAATATTATAATATAATACAATATTTGTACTAAAAATGACGTTTAATATGATAAAGTAAAATATGATATAAATGAAAACTTCCATGTCTTCTAATGATTAATGTTTGGGATATACTAATAATGATAAGGTACTGTTAATGATCATTTTAATGTGTACTAATAACAAGCTTGGAATATATGAATATTGACATCACTAGAAAATATTGATGATATCTTTAATGTGCACTAATAATGACATTTATAATATACTATTAATGATAACTTTAACGTGTACTAATAAAGAGAAACTTTTAATGGTAACTTAAATATGTATTGATAATAACAAGTCTATAATATACAAAAAATGACAAGTGTAGAGGGTACTATTGATAATAAATTGAATGTGTACTAAAATGACAAATTTAGAAAGGTACTATTAATGATAACTTTAATGTCTAGTTACAAAGACAAGTTTATAAGGTACTATCAATGATAATTTTAATGTGTAGTAATAATGAGAAGTAATACAGTAATAATAACAAGTTCAGAAAGTACTATTACTGTAAACTTTAATGTAATCCAATAATGACAAATTTAGAAAACACCAATAATGAGAAGTTTAAATTATACTAAAAATGAGATGTTTAGAAGATACCATTAATGATAACTTATATGGCAAATGGCAAATGATGACAAGCTTAGAATATACTAATAAAAAGTTAAGAAACTACTATTAACTACTATTAAACTACTATTCAAAGTGTACTAATAGTGTCAAGATTATGATATGCTAATAATCACAATAAAATAGATTAATGTGTACTAATGTTGAAAAGTTTAGAATATATCAAAATGGCATGTTAGAAGATAAGTTTAGAATATACTGATAATGACAAGTTTAATATAATAATAATAATGACGATTTTAGAAGGTGCTAATATGTGCTAATGTGGTAATACAATAAGTTCAGAAGGTACCTTAATGACAACTTTTAGAAGGTACTATTAATGATAACTTTAATGTGTACTAATATAAACAAGGTAGTATATACTAATAAGGGTAAGTTTAGAAGGTACTATAACTGATAACTTTAACTTGTACTAATAACGACAAGCTTGGAATATACTAATAATGACAAGTTTAGAAGATACTATTAAAGATATCTTTAATGTCTATTATTAGTGATAAGTTTATATACTAATAGTGATAAGTGATAAGATTTAAATTGATATAAGTGTAGATTTATATACTAATAGTGATAAGTTTATATATTATTAATGAGAAGTTTAGAATATACTAATAATAACAAGTTTGGAAAGCACTATTAAAAATAAAATCTATGCGAAATGATAATGAAAAGTTTAGAATATGACAAGTTAATGAAAAATTTATAATGAAAAATTTAATTTACAATGAAATGGAAAATTTACCAAACACGTATAGCGTTCAGCAGGTACTATTAGTAAAATCTTTAATGTGTATTAATAATTACTTTAATGACTACTATTAACTACTATTAAACTACTATTCAAAGTGTACTAATACTGTCAAGATTATGATATGCTAATAATCACAATGAAATAGATTAATGTGTACTAATGTTGAAAAGTTTAGAATATATAAAAATGGCATGTTAGAACATAAGTTTAAAATATACTGATAATGACAAGTTTAATATAATAATAATAATGACGATTTTAGAAGGTGCTAATATGTGCTAATGTGGTAATACACTAAAATAGCATTTTTGCAATATACAAGTAAAGATAAGTTCAGAAGGTACCTTGATGACAACTTTTAGAAGGTACTATTAATGATAACTTTAATGTGTACTAATATAAACAAGGTAGTATATACTAATAAGGGTAAGTTTAGAAGGTACTATAACTGATAACTTTAACTTGTACTGATAACGACAAGCTTGGAATATACTAATAATGACAAGTTTAGAAGATACTACTAAAGATATCTTTAGTGTCTATTAATAGTGATAAGTTTAGTATATACTATTAATGAGAAGTTTAGAATATACTAATAATGACAAGTTTGGAAAGCACTATTAATGATAAAATCTATGCGAAATGATTATGAAAAGCTTAGAATATGACAAGTGTACATGTTAATGAAAATTTTTATTTACAATAAAATAGGAAATTTAGGAAAAACGTATAACGTTTAGCAGGCACTATTAGTAATATCTTTAATGTGTATCAATAATTACTATAATGTGTACTAATAGTGAAAATTTTACAAAATACTAGTAATGACATGTTTAGAATATACATTTAATACTTTAATACTTTAATTTACACATTTAATACTTAAATTTATACATTTAATACTTTAATACTTTAATACTCGTATCCACTAACAGTAACAAGTTTAAAATATACTAAGAATATTATGTTCAGTCGGAACTATTGATGATAACTTTAATATCAGAAGTTTAGAAAATATAAATAATGAATATTCTCGATAGTACTATTAATGATATATACTATGTGTACTAATATTCAAACTTTAGAAAATTATATTTATGATAACTTTAATATGTTTTAATAATGACAATTTTAGAAGGTTCTATTAAATAACTTTGATATGTACTAATATTGAATGATTTGATTTGTACTAATAATGAACATTTTATAATATACCAACAATGACAACTATAGAATATTATTTATAATAACTTTAATATGTTTTAATAATGACAATTTTAGAAGGTTCTATTAAATAACTTTGATATGTGATTTGATGTGTACTAATAACACATTAAAGTTTACAATATACATATAATGCAAGATACAGTTAATGATAATTTTTATGGAAAGACGAATATACCAACAATGACTTTAATATGTACTAATAGTGAAATTTTTAAGATATGCTATTAACGGTAAGTTTGTAATATACTAATAAGGACTAAGTTTAAAACATATATTAATAATGCATTTAATTTTGACAAGTTTAATGTGTACTAATTATCAGAAGTTTGCAATATACTAATAAAAAGAGGTTTAGAAGGCACAGGTATGTGTACTAATAATGGAAAGATTAGAATATACCAATAATTACAAGTACTGTTCAGGATGACTTTAATTTGTACTAATGATAAGCAAGTTTGTAATATACTAATAAAGACAAGTTTAGAATGCACTCTAACTAATAAATTTAATGTGTACTAATAATAAAAAAGTTTAGAATATGGTAATGATAAGTTTAGAATGTACTATATAGATCTTTAATGACAATTTTAGAATATAGTAATAATGAGAAGCTTAGACATTGAAAAGATTAGAATGTACTTATAATGTACTTATAATGTACTTATAATGAAAAATTTGAAAATATTTTCAACGTTAATGTTATACTAATAAATACAAACAAATACAAAAACTACAAAATACAAAAATACAAAAAAATATAAAAAATACAAACATACGAAAATTACAAAACAAATACAAATACAAATACAAATACAAATACAAATACAAATACAAATACAAATACAAATACAAATACAAATACAAATACAAATACAAATACAAATACAAATACAAATACAAATTTATAAGCTATTAATGATAACTTTAATGTGTTCTGAAAATGAAAAGTTTAGAATATACCAATAAGAAGAAGTTTAGAATAAGCTAATATTGACAATTTTAGAATGTACTTTTAATGATAACTTTAATGTGAACTAGTAATGTGTACTACACAGGTTAAAGGTACAATTGATAGTATCTTTAAAGTGAACTAGTAATTACGGGTAGGTGCTATTAATGATAACTTTAATGTTTACCAATAATGAGATGTTTAGAATATACTAAAAATGACAATTTTATACGGAACTATTTATGATAACCTTTAAGTTTAGTAATAATGATAAGTATACTAAAAATGAAAGTTTAGAAAGTACTATTAATGATAACTGAAGTTTATAATATACAAATAATAGAAAATTTAGAATAGAAAATAATGACAAGTTTAGAAGAAACTAATATTGACATGTTTAAAATATAGTAATAGTGGTATGTTTAATGGCACGTAATAATAATGGCACGTAATAATAAGAAGTTTAGAAGTTACTGTTAATGAAAGTTTATAATATCCTAGTTAAGACAAGTTTAGAATATACAAATAATAACAAGTTGACAAGTTACTATAATTGTTAACTATTATAATGACAAGTTTAGAATTTAGAATATACTAATAATGATAAGATTAGAAGGTACTCTTAATGATAAATTTAATGTGTACTAATAATGGCAAATTTGGAATATACTAATAATAAAGATTAGAATATACTATTAATGATAAGTTGACTAATAATGACGAGTTTTGAATATACTAATAATGATGTATATACTAGCTTGAATTATAATAATAATGACAAGGTATAACTTTAATGTGTACTAATATACAAAGATAAAAAAAAGTTTAGAAAGTTTAGAAGATATTGTTAAAGGTAACTTTAATGTTTGGAAAGAATGGCAAGTGTGGAATATACTAATACGATAAGTTTAGAAGATTCTACTAACGATAACTATTTTGTACTAATAATGACAAGTTTAGCATATAAGTTTACAAGGTACTGTTAATAATAACTTTAATTTGCATTAATGTATGCAACATTAAGGTGTACTAATTCAATAATGACAAGTTTAGAATATAATAATAATGAGTTTAGAATATACTAATAATAATAAGTTTAGAATATACTAATAATGAAAGTTTAGAATATCCGAAGAATGACAAGTTTATAATATTAATCATAACGTTAATGTGTACTAATCACAAGTTTACAGTATTTCAATAATGACATGTTATATTAATGATGACGTTAATATGTAGTAATAATGACAAGTTTGAAATTTATCAATAATGCAAAGTTTAGAAAATACTAGTATTAGCAAATTAGAAGTTGCTATTAATGACAAGTATGATATAAGTTTTCAATATAATAACAATGACATGTTTAGAAGACACTACAAATGATAACTTTAATGTGTACTATACTCATAAGTTTAGTTTAGAATAATGGTAAACTCGGTATATAATATTATTACCAAGTTTAGAATATACTAATAATGATAAGTATAGAAGGTCCTAGTAATGATTATTTTAATGTATATTGATAAAATTTAGAATAACAAGAAAGATATATTTAGTATTTACTAATAATGATATGTTTCGACTTTACGAGCAGTGACAACTTTAGAAAGTATTGTTAATTATAACTGTGTACGAATAATGACAAATCTAGAATATGCTCATAATGTCATGATTAGAATACACTAATAATAACAAATTTAGAAGGTATTATTAATGATAAATTTAGTATGTACTAATAATAAAGAGCTTAGAATATACTAAGAATGACAAGATTAGAATAATGACATGTTTAGAGTATACTAATGATATGCTTAGATGATATTCACAACTTTAATGTTTAGAATATATTAATAATGACAAGTTTAAAAATTACTAAAATGACAACTTTAGAAAGTTCTATATATGATAACTATAATTTGTACTAATAATGACAAGTTTAGAACGTTCTAATAAAGACAAATTTAGAATGTACTTTAAATAAAAACTTTAATGTCTTCATATAATTAAGGTTTGGAATATACTAATAATGACAAGTTTAAATGCACTATTAATGATAACTTTAATATGTACTAATAATCACAAGTTTACAATATTGTAATGAAGAAGTACTCTATGAAGCCCTCCAGAATGTTAAGAACTACTGTACTTACCATACGCCGAAAATGTAGTTATCATGGGTTATCTGAATGGACACATTGAAAAAGATCGCAAAGGATTTGATATGGGTAGAAAAGCATAATGCAAAAATACACCGACAAGCCCATAATTCATCTTAAATCACATAAGATTTTCAGAGATGTAAAAAAACATAATATTGATGTCATGCAGTTCAGACCACAGGCTGTTTGTGGGCAAACTGGAACATGCAAATCAATGCAGATTGAGAGAAAATAGAACCGAAGATGCTGGAAGAGAAGGTTTGGTTGGTCGCCTTCCATTCGGCGATTACAAGACTTGCCAAAGAAGTTATGCAATACTTATACAGTTGGAAGAAAAAATGAACAATCTAGTGCAGCGTTTCTCAACCTTTTTACCCTTGCGTAACCTTTAGAATAAATTATAACAAAAAACAACAACTATCTTTCTCATTTTAATATCATCGTAATAATAGGTTAGATAGAATGATGTATACATTACATTTTACAATAACCAAGAATATATCGTGCGTGTTTAATTATATTACGCATATGAAATTGAATAAAAAATCAAAAGTGCATTAGCTTATCTAACGTGTCATTATTAGTACACCTTAAAGTTATCATTAATAGGCACTTCTAAACTTATCATTATTGCTACATGTCAATATTAGTTTCTTCTAAACTTGTCATTATTTTTTATTCTAAACTTCTTATTATTACCTGTCATTATTAGTACACATTAAAGTTATCATTAATAGGATCTTTTAAGCATATCACTATTGCTATATATACATGTCAATGTTAGTTTCTTCTAAACTTGTCATTATTTTTTATTTTAATTTTTTATCATTTGTATATCATAAACTTCTCAGTATTAGTACATTGTAAATTTATCATTAATAGCACTTTCTAAAGTTATTATTAGTATATTCTAAACTTAACATTATTACTAAGCTATCATTAGTTATCATTGATAGTTCCTTCTAATATTGTCATTTTTAGTATATTCTAAACATCTCATTCTTGGTACACATTAAAGTTATCATTAATAGTACCTTCCCGACCTTTATTTGTAAATCCTAAACTTATTATTAGTAATTATTAGTTCATTTTAAAGATACTATTATTAGTACCTTTTACCTGACATTACTAGTATACATTAAAGTTATCATTAGAAGTACATTCTAAAATTGTCATTATTAGCTTATTCTAAACTTCATATTATTAGTATATTCTAAACTTTTCATTTTGAGAACACATTAAAGTTACTATCATTAATAATATTTTCCAAACTTTTCAATATTAGTACATTCTAAACTTGTCAATAATAGTACCTTCTAAATTTCTCATTACTATATTCTAAACATGTCACTATTAGTACACATTAAAGATATTAATAGTACCTTCTAAACTTATCATTACCATATTCTAAACTTTTTATTATTAGTACATATTAAATTTATCAGTTAGAGTGCATTCTAAACATGTCTTTATTAATGTATTACAAACTTGCTTATTATTAGTACAAATTAAAGTTATGTTGAACAGTACATTTTAAATTTTTAATTATTGGTATATTCTAATCTTTGCATTACTAGTACACATACCTGTACCTTCTAAATCTCTTATTATTAGTATATTGTAAACTTCTGATTATTAGTACACATTAAAGTTATTATTAGTATATTGTAAACTTCTGTACACATTAAAGTTCTTACTAATAATACCTTCTATACTTGTCAAAGTTACAAGCATTATTAATTTTCCTTTTAAACTTTTCATTATTAGTATATTACAAACTTACCATTATTAGTATATTTTACATTTTTCATTATTAGTACACATTAAAGTCATTGTTAGTACACACAAAAGTTATCATTTACTGTACCTTGCATTATAAGTATATTGTAAACTTCTCATTATTAGTACACATTAATGATAGTTACAATAACTTCTGAAAGTTGATGTTTATATATTTTTTAAACTTGACATTATTCTTAACTTGCCTTTATTAGCATATTCTAAATTTGTCATTAAAGTTTGCACATTAAAGTTATCATACAATAGGGCCTTCTGAACTTGTCATTATTAGTATATTCTAAACTTATTACTAGTACACATTAAAGTTATTATTAATCTAAACTTGTCATATTTAGACTTGTAAATCTAAACTTGTCATATTTAGAATATTATAAATTTGTCCTTATTGATACACATTATTAGGATATTCTTGAGTTGTCATTATTAGTATTTTCTGAACTTGCCATTATTAGTACAAATTAAATCGATAATAAATTCCTTCTAAACTTCTCATTTTTTGTGTTAGTACACATTAAATATTTTAGTAATAGTACCCTGCTAAACGTTATACGTTTTTTCTAAACTTCCCATTTGTATTATCAATCAAAATTTTCATTAATATGTAAACTTGTCATGTTCTAAACTTTTCATTATTATTTCACATAGTATCTTTAATAGTCTTCCAAACTTGTCATTATTAGTATATTCTAAACTTCTCATTGACAGTATATATTAAACTTATCACTAATAATAGACATTAAATTTACCATTAATAGTACCTTCTAAACTTGTCATTATTAGCTTGTCGTTATTAAGCTAAGCTTGTAATTATTAGTACAAATTAACGTTATCAATTATAGTACCCTCTAAACTTACCCTTATTAATATATTGTACTTTGTGTATATTAGTACACATTAAAGTCATCGTTAACGGTACCTTATAAAAGTTGTCATTAAGGTACCTTCTGAACTTATCTTTATCTGTACATTACAAAAATGCTATTATTATCATTTTAGTTTATATTAAACTAGTCATTAGTAGTATATTGGAAACTCGTGGGTATTTCTATATTCTCAACTTCTCATTATTAGTATACCTAAACGTTTCATTATTAGTAGATATTAAAATTAGCATTAATGATACCCTCTAAATTTGTCATTATTAGTATATTTTGAACTTGTCATTATTAGTATATTCTAAACTTGTCATTCTTAATATATTCTAAAATTCTAATTAACAGACAAGTCTAGAATATACAAATAATGACAAGTTTAGGATGTATTATTGATAACTTTAATGAGTACTTATAATAACAAGTTTAGAATATACATACAATGACAACTTTAATATATACTAATGGAAAGTTCATAAGTAACCATTAATGATAAATGTGTATTAATAAACAAGTTCATAATGTGATAAATATAACAAATTTAGAACCTAATAATTAGAACATGTATATTAGGTACTATTAATGACAATTTTAATGTGTACTAATAATGAAAAATTAGGAATATACTATTATTGACAAGTTTAGAAGGTAGTATTAATAATGATATTAATGTTTAATAATAATGAGAAGTTAAGATATACTAATAATGATCATTTTAGAACATACTAATAACAAGTTTAAAATATACAAAAAATAACAAAATTACAATAAGTTAATAATTACAAATTCAGAATATACTAAACAATGCTAATAAAGACAAGTTTAGAATATACTTATAATAAGTTTAGAACATACTAAAAAGGACAAATTTAGAAGGTGCTATTAATGATAACTTTGATATGTAGTAGTACAAATAATGACAAGTTTAGAATATACTAATAATGTCAAGCTTAGAAACTATTAATGATATTTTTGACGAAATAGTTAAAAAACTCTATTAAATAACTATTAACTTTTAATTGTTGTATACTAATATTGACAAGTTTAGAAGGTTCTATTAGATAAAATTGTGTACTAATAATGACAAATTTAGAATAATGAGACTTTCAGAATATACAAATAATGATAATTTTGGAAGGTATTAGACACTATAAATTTAATGTATACTAAAAATGACAAGCTAAGAATACACTAATAATGACAAGTTTGGAATATACGAATAATGACAACATGAAAATGCTCTAATAATAAAACTTTACAAGGTAATGTTATTGATATACTGAGAATGAAAAGTCGAAATTATCCTAATAATGAAAAATTTAGTAACTTTAATGTGTACTTATAATGACAAGTTTAGAATTTACTAATAATGACAAGTTTGGAAGGCACTATTAAAGATAAATTCTATGCGAAATGATAATGAAAAGTTTAGAATATGAAAACTTTACATATTAATGAAAATTTTAATTTATAATATAATTGGGAAGTTTAGAAAAAAAAAACGTATAACGTTTAGCAGGTACTATTAGTAAAATCTTTAATGTGTACTAATAATTACTTTAATGAGTACTAATAATGAACGATTTACAAAATATTAGTAATGACACGTTTAAAATATACTTTTAATGATAGCTAATAAATTGAATGTGTACTAAAATGACAAATTTAGAAAGGTACTATTAATGATAACTTTAATGTCTAGTTACAAAGACAAGTTTATGAGGTACTATTAATAATAACTTTAATGTGTACTAATAATTACAAGTTTAAAATACAGTAATAATGACAAGTTCAGAAAGTACTATTACTGTAAAATTTAATGTAATCCAATAATGACAAATTTAGAAAACACCAATAATGAAAAGTTTAAATTATACTAAAAATGAGATGTTTAGAAGGTACTATTAATGATAACTTATATGGCAAATGGCAAATGATGACAAGCTTAGAATATACTAATAAAAAGTTAAGAAACTACTATAAATGTGTACCAATACTGTCAAGATTATTATATGCTAATAATCACAATAAAATAAATTAATGTGTACTAATGTTGAAAAGTTTAGAATATATAAAAATGGCATGTTTAGAAGAAAACTTTAGAAGATAGGTTTAGAATGTACTGATAATGACAAATTTAATATAATAATAATAATAAAGATAATAATAAAGAAGATGCTAATATACAGTAATAATGACAAGTTCAGAAAGTACTTTTACTGTAAACTTTAATGTAATCCAATAATGACATATTTAGAAAACACCAATAATGAGAAGTTTAAATTATACTAAAAATGTATAGCTTTAATGTGTACTAATAATGACGTGTAGAATATACTAATAAAAAGTATATATATGTGCTAATGAGGTGATAATGACAAGTTTAGAATATACTAAAGTAGCATTTTTGTAATGTACAAGTAAAGATAAGTTCAGGGGGTACCTTAATGACAACTTTTAGAAGGTGCTATGAATGATAACTTTAATGTGTACTAATATAAACAAGGTAATATATACTAATAATAACGTGTAGAATATACTAAAAAAAAGTTAAGAAACTCCTATAATGATAACTTCAATGTCAAGATTATGATATGCTAATAATCACAATAAAATAAATTAATGTGTACTAATATTGAAAAGTTTAGAATATATAAAAATGGCATGTTTAGAAGAACAATTTAGTAGATAAGTTTAGAATATACTGATAATGACAAGTTTAATATAATAATAATAATGACGATTTTAGAAGGTTCTAATATGTGCTAAGGAGGTGATAATGACAAGTTTAGAATATACTAAAGTAGCATTTTTGTAATATACAAGGAAAGATAAGATCAGGGGGTACCTTAATGACAACTTTTAGAAGGTACTATTAATGATAAGTTTAATGTGTACTAATATAAACAAGGTACTATATACTTATATGGGTAATTTTCGAAGGTACTATAACTGATAACGTTAACTTGTACTAATAACGACAAGCTATAATGGCAACTTTAGAAGATACTATTAAAGATATCTTTAATGTCCATTAATAGTCATAAGTTTATATACTAATAGTGATAAGTGATAAGATTTAAATATATCACTTTATATACTATTAATGAGACAATATCATGGCAAAATGATAATGAAAAGTTTAGAATATGACAAATTTACATGTTAATGAAAAATTTAATTTACAATGAAATGGAAAATTTAGAAAAAACGTATAGCGTTTAGCAGGTATTACTAGTAAAATCTTTAACGTGTATTAATACTTACTTTAATGAGTACTAATAGTGAAAATTTTACAAAATACTAGTAATGACATGTTTAGAATATACATATAATAATAACTTTAATACTTATATGCACTAATAGTAACAAGTTTTGAATATACTAAGAATAACATGTTCAGTCGGAACTATTGATAACTTTAATATCAGAAGTTTAGAAAATATTAATAATGAATATTGTCGATAGCACTATTAATGATATATACAATGTGTACTAATAATCAAACTTTAGAAAATTGTATTTATAAGAACTTTAATATGTTTTAATAATGACAATTTTAGAAGGTTCTATTAAATAACTTTGATATGTACTAATATTGAATGATTTGATTTGTACTAATAATGAAAAGTTTAAAATATACTAACAATGACAACTATAGAATATTATCATAATATGTATTAATAAGGACAAATTTAGAGCATTCTAATTATGACAAGTCTAGAAGGTATTATTAATGATAAATTTAATGTGTACTAGTAATACCAAGTTTAGAATATAGTAACAATGACAAGTTTAGAAGGTACTATTGCATGATAACTTTAATGTACATTAATCATGGCAAATTTAGAATATGCTAGTAATGGCAATTTTGTAATATACAAATAATGTCAAGTTTAGAAGGTATTATTAATAATAACTCTAATGTGACAAGTTAACAATATACTTATAATGCAAGATACAGTTAATGATAATTTTTATTATATACCAACAATGACTTTAATATGTACTAATAATGATTTTTTTAAATATACTAATAACTAAGTTTGTAATATACTAATAATGACTAGTTTAAAAGATATGTTAATAATACATTTAACTTTGACAAGTTTAATGTGTACTAATAATCAGAAGTCACAGGTATGTGTACTAATAATGGAAAGATTAGAATATAACTTAAATTTGTACTAATAATAAGCAAGTTTGTGATATACTAATAAAGACAAGTTTAGAATGCACTCTAACTAATAAATTTAATGTGTACTAAGAATAAAAAGTTTAGAATATGGTAATGATAAGTTTAGAATGTACTATTAAGATCTTTAATGATAAGTTTAGAATATGGTAATAATGAGAAGCTTAGAAGGTACTATCATTGACAAGTTTATAATGAAAAGTTTGGAAAATATTTCCAACGTTAATGTTATACTTATAAATACAAACAAATACAAAAACTACAAAATACAAAAATTCAATTTTTTTTAAAAATACATACATACAAAAACTACAAGACAAATACAAATACAAATACAAATACAAATACAAATACAAGTACAAATACAAATACAAATACAAATACAAATACAAATACAAATACAAATATGATAACCTTAAAGTTTAGTGATAATGACAAGTTTAGAATATACTAATAATAAAAGTTTAGAAAGTACTATTAATGATAACTGAAGAGTTTATAATATACAAATAACAAAAAGTTTAGAATAGAAAATAATGACAAGTTACTAATATTGACATGTTTAAAATATAGCATTAGTTATATGTTTAAAAGATCCTATTAAAGGATAACTTTAATGAAGTTTAGAAGTTAATGTTAATGAAAGTTTATAATATACTAGTTAAGACAAGTTTAGAATATACTAATAAAAACAAGTTGAGAAGTTACTATAATTGTTAACTATTCTATGTACTAATAATGACAAGTTTAGAATTTAGAATATACTAATAATGATAAGATTAGAAGGTACTCTTAATGATCAATTTAATGTGTACTAATAATGACGAGTTTTGAATATACTAATAATGATGTGTTTAGAATATACTAGTTTAAATTATAATAATAATGACAAGGTATGATAACTTTAATATGTACTATTAATCACAGGTTTAGAATATACCTACAATGGCATTTAGAATATACTAGGATTGACAAGTTTAGAAGATATTGTTAAAGGTAACTTTAATGTTTAGAAATAATGACAAGTGTGGAATATATTAATAACGATAAGTTCAGAACGTTCTACCAATGACAACTTTATTTTGTACTAATAATGACAAGTTTAGCATATAAGTTTACAAGGTACTATTAACAATAACTTTAATTTGTATTAATGAATACAACTTTAAGGTGTACTAATCATATAATGACAAGTTTAGAATATAATAATAATAAGTTTAGAATATACTAATAATAATAAGTTTAGAATATACTAATAATGAAAGTTTAGAATATCCGAAGAATGACAAGTTTATAATATTAATTATAACTTTAATGTGTACTAATAATCACAAGTTTACAGTATTTCAATAATGACATGTTATATCAATGATGACGTTAATATGTAGTAATAATGACAAGTTTAGAAAATATTAATAATAGCAAATTAGAAGTTGCTATTAATGACAAGTATGATACGTACTAATAATAAGTTTTCAATATACTAACAATGACATGTTTAGAAGACACTACAAATGATAAGTTTAATATGAACTAATACTCATAAGTTTAGAATAGACTAATAATGACAAGTTTAGAATAATGGTAAACTCGGTATATAATATTATTACCAAGTTTAAAATATACTAATAATGATAAGTATAGAAGGTCCTAGTAATGATCGTTTTAATGTATACTAATAAAGTTTAGAATAACAAGAAAGATGTGTTTAGTATTTACTAATAATATGTTTCGAATTTACGAACAGTGACAACTTTAGAAAGTATTGTTAATTATAACTAATGTGTACTAATAATGACAAATGTAGAATATCCCAATAATGACAAATCTAGAATATGCTCATAATGTCATGATTAGAATACACTAATAATAACAAATTTAGAAGGTATTATTAATGATAAATTTAGTATGTACGAGTATAACGAGCTTAGAATATACTAAGAAGGACAAGATTAGATGATATCTATGGTAACTTTAATATTTAGAATACATTAATAATGACAAGTTTAGAAATTACTAAAAAATTACAACTTTAGAAAGTTCTATATATGATAACTATAATTTGTACTAATAATGACAAGTTTAGAACGTATTAATAATTTAGAATGTACTTTAAATAAAAAGTTTAATGTCTTCATATAATTAATGTTTGGAATATACTAATAATGACAAGTTTAAATGCACTATTAATGATAACTTTAATATGTACTAATAATCACAAGTTTACGATATTGTAATGAAGAAGCACTCTATAAATCCCTCCAGAACGTTAACAACGACTTAAACATTGAAAAAGATCACAAAGGATTTGGTACGGGTAGAAAAGCAATCAGTAAATATACACCGACAAGCCCATAATTCACCTTAAATCACGTAAGATTTTTCAGAGATGTTTCTAAACTTGTCATTACTTCTATATTCTAAACTTGTACACATTAAAGTTATCATTAATAGTATCTTTAATCTGATCATTATTAGTATGTTCTATAATTATCATTATTAGTACACATTAAAGTTATCATTAATAGCACTTTCTATTCGTATAATCTAACCATTAGAATATTCTAAACATATCTTCATTGACATGTTCTAAACTTTTCATTATTAGTGCTTATTAAATATATTCTAAACATGGCAATATTAGTGTATTCTAAATTTGCCATTATTCTAAACTTTTTAGTATTAATACACATTATTAGTAGCATCCTCCAATGTTGTCATTATTTGTATATTCTAATCTTTGTCATTATTAGTACACATTACAGTTATCATTGATACCTGTATATGTAATTATCAGTATCTTCTACAATTGCCATTATTAGTGCATATTAAAGTTATCATTAATAGTACCTTCTAACCTTGTCCTTATTCATATTCTAAACTTGTCACTATTGGTACACTCAAAAGTTATCATTAATAGAATATTCTAAAATTTCATTATTAGTATATTCTAAACTTGTCATTACTAGTACACATTAAAGTTATCATTAATAGTATATTTAATCTGATCATTATAAGTATGTTCTATAATTATCATTATTAGCATTTCTTATCATTGACAGTATCTTGTAAACTTGTCATTATTAGTATGTTCTAAACTTGTCATTATAAGTATATTCTTAACGTATCATTATTACTATACATTAAACTTACCATTAATAGTATTTTCTAAACTTGTCATTATTAGTATATTAAACTTACCTATAATAGTATATTCTCAACTTTCATAATATTTTCTAATATTTGTTATTGTCAGTATCCTCTACAATTGGATATTAAAGTTATCATTAATATTACCTTCTAAACTTGTCCTTATTAGTATATTCTAAACATGTGATTATGAGTACATATTAATAGTGCTTTCTAAACATGTAATTATCGTTCATATTCTAAGCTTGTCACTAATGGTATACTTTAAAGTTATCATTAATAGAATATTCTACAATTTCATTATTAGTATATTCTAAACTACACATTAATGTTATCATTAATAGTATCTTTAATCTGATCATTATTAGTATGTTCTATAATTATTATTAGTAGTAGTTATCATTAACAGCATCTTGTAAACTTTTCATTATTAGTATGTTCTATACTTGTCATTATAAGTATATTCTTAACGTATCATTATTACTATACATTAAACTTACCATTAATAGTACTTTCTAAAATTGTCATTATTGAACTTGTCATTATTGGTATATTATGAACTTGTCATTATTAGTGTATTATAAACTTACATTATTAGTATAATATTACATTATTAGTATATTATAAACATATCCATTAGTATATTATAAACTTACCCCATTCATAATTTCATTAAAAGTTATCATTAACTGTACATTGCATAATAAGTATATTGTAAACTTGTCACATTAAAGCTATTATTTATAATACCTTCTAAAGTTGACATTATTTGTATATTACAAAATTGCCATTACTAGCATATTCTAAATTTGTCATTATTAGTATATTTTAACTTCTTATTACTAGTACACATTAAAGCTAAACACATTACTAGTACACATTAAAGTTAAAGTACACATTAAAGTTAAACTTGTCATAATCAGAATATTATAAATTTGTCTTTATTGATACACATTATGATATTCTACAGTTGTCATTGTTAGTATATTATAAACTTTTCATTATTAGTACAAATCAAATTATTCAATATTAGTACATATCAAATATATTTAATAGAACCTTCTAAAATTGTCATTATCAAAACGTATTAAAGTTATTATAAATATCATTTTCTAAAATATTGATTATTGGTACACATTGTATATATTAATAGTACTATCGACCATATTTATTATTAATATATTCTAAACTTCTCATATTAAAGTTATCATCACTAGTTCCGACTGAACATGTTATTCTTAGTATATTCTAAACTTGTTACTATACGTTTTTTTTCTAAATTTCCAATTTTATTATAAATTAAATTTGTCATTAACATGTAAACTTGTCATATTCTAAACTTTTCATTATCATTTCATCATTTCATCATTTTATCTTTAATAGAGCTTATCATTATTTTTATATTCTAAACTTCTCATTTATAGTATATACTAAACTTATCACTATTAATAAACATTAAAGTTATCTTTAATAGTACCTTCTAAACTTGGCATTATTAGTATATTCTAAACTTGTTGTTATTAGTACAAGTTAACGTTATCAATTATAATACCTTCTAAACTTACCCATATTAGTATATAGTACTTTGTTTATATTATTACACTTTAAAGTTATCATTAATAGTACCTTCTAAAAGTTGTCATTAAGGTACTTTCTGAACTTATCTTTATTTGTATATTACAAAAATGCTATTTTTAGTGTATTAACTAACTTTAATGAGTCCTAATAATAACAAAATTAGAATATACTAATAATGGCATGTATGGAAGATATAACGAATGATAACTTTATATGCACTAATAATCACAGATTCAAAATAACTAAGGTCTACTAATAATCACAGGTTTACAATATTTCAATAATGACATGTACATTAATGATAACGTTAATGTGTAGTAATAATAACACGTTTGAAATATATTAGTAATGGAAGGTTTAGAAAATACTAATAATAGCATAGTAGAAGTAGCTATTAAAGATAACTATAATACGTACTAATAATTAGATATAAGTAATTAGTTTTGAATAGGACAATGACATGTTTAGAATATACTAATAATGACAAGTTTAGGATAATCATAAAATCGGAATATATTATATTACCAAGTTTAGAATATACTAATAATGGTAAGGATACAAGGTCCTAGTGATAACTTCAATGTATACTAATAAAATTTACAATACCGAAGAAGATATTCGAATTTACGAACAATGACAACTTAAGAAAGGATTGTCAGTGATAACTAATGTGTACTAGTAATGAGGGTTTAGAATAAGCTTTAATGGGTACTAATAATGACAAGTGTTGAATATACCAATAATGACACATTTAGAATATGCTAATAATGTCAGGTTTACAATATACTTGTAATGACAAGTTTAGAATACACCAATAATAACAAATTTAGAAGGTATTATTAATGAAAAATTTAGTATGTACCAATAATAACTAGCTCAGAATATACTAAGAATCACAAGTTTAGAATGACATAATTAGATTATACTAATGATAAAAACTTTAATGTCTTCTAGTAGTTAATGTTTGGTATATACTAATAATGACAAGTTTAAAGGCACTATTAATAATAACTTTAATATGTACTAATTATCACATGATAAATTTACCGATAAATGTACCAATAATAACGAGTTCAGAATATACTAAGAATCACAAGTTTAGAATAATGACATAATTAGAGTATACTAATGATAAAAACTTTAATGTCTTCTAATATAATTAATGTGATAACTTTTATATGTACTAATTATCACATGTTTACAATATTGTAGTAATTTAAAGTTTAAAAGGTTATATTAATGATAATGTTAATGTGTAGCAATAATGACACGTTTGAATTATATTAATAATGCAAAGTTTAGTAAATACTAATAATAACATGATTAGAAGTTGCTATTAATGATAACTATAATACGTACTAATAATGATTAGTTTTGAAAAAAAGCTAACAATGTCATGTTAAGGAGCCAGTAATAATGATAACTAACAGGTACTAATACTCACAATTTTAGAATATACAAATAATGACAAGTTGTAAGGGACCGTCAGGTTGCTTTATAAGGGAGCATGTCCTATAACTTTTTGAATCTCTTTGATGAACTTAGGTATAATTACCATTTACATTTGTCTATGATTCCCCTGGGTATTGTATTCCTCACATGTATATATAAAGTGTAGTGAAGATATAATGAAGTTATAATGAAGTTTAATGAAGCTGTAATTAATCATATGGAAATCCTTCCACATAATTAAGCTTGGTATATATTGCAAGCTTAGATTCTGGGGAATATTTGTTATATTGTACATTTGACCAAACTTATACCTCTGATTTTTTGTGAATTTTCTTTTCTGAACATTTCAAAGATGCTGCAAAATTCAGGTTTCATAAATAGAAAAAATAAAATAAAATAAAATTTCTTTTATTTTTTAATATAGGAAATAAAGAGCATAATTTTATCTTTCAAATGAAACAAAAATGACAAAAATCCATCAAGAACAACCGAAGAAATAACAACAAAAAGAACAAAAACATTAAATGTACATGAGAAGGCATTTAAATTTTGCGCGACATTTTTAAAAGGCCCCAGCCCCATAGTCCCCGCTTTTGGTCACTTTACCACTTTTACTTTTCACTTTTTTTCTCCTCTCGTTTCTTGTCTCTTCTTTCGAGGGCAGACTTATGAATATGGGTGTAGGGTTCTTCAAGAAGAGGAACAACAAATCCTTCTTTATAACCAACATTGTTGGATGCTGTCCTCTTCGTTTGTTTGTTTTTTTCCTTCTCGTTTCTTCATCTGGCACGCAAGGGCCTTCACTGCATTCTTCCTCCTTGCTCGCTGGCTTTTCGTCAATCTTGCCATGATTACCGCAAGAAATTACAGTGAGGAATAAAAAATATGAAGCACGGTGAGAGCTTCAAAAGAACGTGACCTCACTTTGACGTTTGGATGGGTACTGATGCCCTGATGTATTGTGTGCTATTTCTGGATCTACGCTTGTGGGAGGAGTTGCTAAATACCTCCATAAACACAATTCCGTAGCAAAAAACAAAATAGCTATAGAAAAAATTAACGCTATTCCAATATACAGAATATTTGATACGCAATGGGGTTGCCAGAGGTTGCCAATAATTTATCTATTTTATTCTGTATAAAAAGATAGAAACGAAATACAGCTCTATAACTTTGTAGGAGTGTTGCCAACATCATAGAGATTCTTTTTAAATGTTTTCCTAAAATTCGTTCATGTACCAGATTTTTTCGAATAATTGCCCCTGACGGACCCTTAAATAATTGTAAACTTTGGAATATATTAGTATTGCCAAGTTTAGAATATACTAATAATGATAAGCTTACAATGTCCTAATAATGATAACTTTAATGTGTAGTAATAAGGACAAGTTTAGAATAATAAAAATATATGTTAGTATCTACTAATACTGATATGTTTCGAATATACGAACAATGACAATCTTAAAAAGTATTGTTAATGATAACTTTAATGTGTACTAACAATGATGGTTTAGAACATACATACTAATGACAAGTGTAAAATAAACTAATAATGACAAATTTAGAATATGCTAATAATGTTAGGTTTAGAATATAAGTATAGAATGATGATAAACTTTGGAATATATTAGTATTACCAAGCTTAAAAATACTAATAACGACAAGTTTAGAATACCAAAGAAAATATGTTTAGTATTTACATGTTTCGAATATAAGAACAATGGCAACTTTAGAAAATATTGTTAATGATAACTTTAATGTGTACTAATAATTAGGGTTTAGAACATACAAATATTGACAAGCTTTAATGTGTACTAATAATGACACGTGTAGAATATACTAATAATGACAAATTTAGAATATGCTAATAATGTCAGGTTTAGAATATAAGTATAGAATAATGATGGTTTAGAACATACATACTAATGACAAGTGTAAAATATACTAATAATGACAAATTTAGAATATGCTAATAATGTTAGGTTCTAAACCTAACATTATCAGCATATTCTAAATTTGTCATTATTAGTAATGATAAACTTTGGAATATATTAGTATTACCAAGCTTAAAAATACTAATAACGACAAGTTTAGAATACCAAAGAAAATATGTTTAGTATTTACTAATACTGATATGCTTCGAATATAAGAACAATGGCAACTTTAGAAAATATTGATAATGATAACTAATGTGTACTAATAATTAGGGTTTAGAACATACAAATATTGACAAGCTTTAATGTGTACTAATAATGACACGTGTAGAATATACTAATAATGACAAATTTAGAATATGCTAATAATGTCAGGTTTAGAATATACTTGTAATGGCAAGTTTCGATTACACTAATATTTACAAAGTTAGAAGGTATTATTAATGATGTGTACTAATAATAGCGAGTTTAGAATATACTAAGAATGACAAATTTAGAATAATGACATGTTTAGAATATACTAATGATAAGCTGAGACGATAATTATTATGATAACTTCACTGTGTACAAGTTTAGTATATATTAATCATAAGTTTAGAAATGACTAATAATGACAACTTTAGTAGGTACTATATATTATGAATATTATAATATATAATATATGTACTAATAATGACAAGTTTAATAATGATAAAGTAAAATATGATATAAATGAAAACTTTCATGTCTTCTAATGATTAATGTTTGGGATATACTAATAATGACAAGGTACTGTTAATGATAATTTTAATGTGTACTAATAACAAGCTTGGAATATATGAATATTGACATCACTAGAAAATATTGATGATATCTTTAATGTGCACTAATAAGGACATTTATAATATACTATTAATGATAACTTTAACGTGTACTAATAAAGAGAAACTTTTAATGATAACTTAAATATGTATTGATAATAACAAGTCCATAATATACGAAAAATGACAAGTGTAGAGGGCACTATTAATAATAAATTGAATGTGTACTAAAATGACAAATTTAGAAAGGTACTATTAATGATAACTTTAATGTCTAGTTACATAGACAAGTTTATAAAGGTACTATCAATGATAACTTTAATGTGTACTAATAATGACAAGTTTAAAATACAGTAATAATGACAAGTTCAGAAAGTACTATTACTGTAAACTTTAATGTAATCCAATAATGACAAATTTAGAAAACACCAATAATGAGAAGTTTAAATTATACTAAAAATGAGATGTTTAGAAGATACCATTAATGATAACTTATATGACAAATGGCAAATGATAAGCTTAGAATATACTAATAAAAAGTTAAGAAACTACTATTAATGATAACTTCAAAGTGTACTAATACTGTCAAGATTATGATATGCTAATAATCACAATAAAATAGATCAATGTGTACTAATGTTGAAAAGTTTAGAATATATAAAAATGGCATGTTAAAAGATAAGTTTAGAATATACTGATAATGACAAGTTTTATATAATAATAATAATGACGATTTTAGGTGCTAATATGTGCTAATGTGGTAATACACTAAAATAGCATTTTTGCAATATACATTATTAGCTTGTCGTTATTAAGCTAAGCTTGTCATTATTAGTACAAATTAACGTTATCAATTATAGTACCCTCTAAACTTACCCTTATATATATACTTTGTGTATATTAGTACACATTAAAGTCATCGTTAACGGTACCTTATAAAAGTTGTCATTAAGTACCTTCTGAACTTATCTTTATCTGTACATTACAAAAATGCTATTATTATCATTTTAGTTTATATTAAACTAGTCATTAGTAGTATATTGGAAACTCGTGGGTATTTCTATATTCTCAACTTCTCATTATTAGTATACCTAAACGTTTCATTATTAGTAGATATTAAAATTAGCATTAATGATACCTTCTAAATTTGTCATTATTAGTATATTTTGAACTTGTCATTATTAGTATATTCTAAACTTGTCATTCTTAATATATTCTAAAATTCTAATTAACAGACACGTCTAGGATATACAAATAATGACAAGTTTAGGATGTATTATTGATAACTTTAATGAGTACTTATAATAACAAGTTTAGGATATACATACAATGACAACTTTAATATATACAAATAATGAAAAGTTCATAAGTAACCATTGATGATAAATGTGTCTCAATAAACAAGTTCTTAATGTCATAAATATAACAAATTTAGAACCTAATAATTAGAACATGTATATTAGGTACTATCAATGACAATTTTAATGAGTACTAATAATGAAAAATTAGGAATATACTATTATTGACAAGTTTAGAAGGTAGTATTAATAATGATATTAATGTTTAATAATAATGAGAAGTTTAGATATACTAATAACACTGTATAACAATAAAAAAAACGGAAATGAGACTATTCTTTTCTAGAGTTATTTTTTGCGTAGATCACGAATATAACATCCGTTTCTTTCTGTGACCCTCCAGTTCTTCGTAAATAGCAGTGCCCGCAATGTCTATCTGAACGGTATTTTTTGTTGCTTTTACCATTTATATAATTTTTCACATAGCTATGTGTTTTTTTTTCTTAACAGGATACAGAGTTAAGATGCCTAGAGAATGCAAGAATTTGCCAGACAAGTTTTGTTATATATGTGGATCAGTTACATTAAGGCAATACAAGAGACAGTTGACTCAACGTGTAAAGAAACTTTATGAGCTGTACTTTGGATGTAAAGTGGGTGGCCAGGACAAAAGCTGGGCACCTCACATATGTTGTGTCAGGTGTACAAGTTCCCTTTCTGCCTGGGTGAAAGGCAAAGGGACTGGCCTCATGTTTGGCGTACCAATGGTCTGGAGGGAGCCAAAGGACCACTCAACAGATTGCTACTTCTGCTTAACGGATATTAAAGGTGGGTGTTTAGTGTTTATTTTTTACTGTTTCTATATATATATATATTTTCAAGAGATGTATAAATAAAAAAGATCGAAATACATAATAAGTTGCACTTCCACTATTTTTGCACGTGATCACAACCAATAGTATCCATTTTTAGTCTGATTTTATTTTATTTTCCTGCAGGTCGCAACAGAAAAGGCAAGAAATCTATCGTGTATCCAGATCTTCAGTCTGCTATTCGCCCAGTTCTACATTCAAGTGATATTCCTGTACCACAGCCGCCCTCTGAACTACCAAGCGATGACACGAGCAACTCAGACGATTCAGAATCTCAAGATGCAACGTATACGACACAACTTGAATCTGATAAGAAACCACACCTCATCACCCAACCAGAACTCAATGATCTAGTTCGTGATCTAACACTTACTAAGCAACAGAGTGAACTCCTGGCCTCACGTTTGCAACAATGGCACCTGCTGGATGAAGAAGCTCGAATTACAGTATTTAGGAAGCGTTCTGCAAATCTACAGGATTTCTTCACTTTGGAAAACAACTTGACTTATTGTAATGATATCAGAGGCCTATTCAGTGCCCTTGAGCTGTCCTATGAACCAAATGAGTGGAGGCTATTCATAGCATAAAAGCAGTTCTGTTGCACATTGGGAACACCATGCCTTCAGTTCCAGTTGCTTACTCAGTCATTTTAAGAGAGACATATGAGAACCTTGCTTTTATTCTAGACCTCATAAGTTACAAAGAGCATGAGTGGTTAATTTGTGCAGACTTGAAAGTAGTAGCCATACTTAATGGGCTACAAACTGGATACACCAACTTTATGTGCTTTCTTTGCAAGTGGGACAGTAGGGCCAGATCAGAACATTATATACACTCAGAATGGCCATCTCGGGAATCTATGACGCTTGGATGCCATAATGTAATTCATGAGCCACTAGTTAAGAAGGAGAAAATCATTTTGCCACCACTGCATATAAAACTAGGCCTAATGAAGCAATTTACCAAAGCACTGCAACATAACAAGCCATGTTTCCAGTATCTCAAAGGGATCTTCCCTAAAATTAGTGATGCCAAGATTAAAGAGGGTATATTTGTAGGCCCTCAGATTCGCAAGCTTATAAATGATGAGGACTTTGAGGCGACAATGGATGAACCTGAGCTAGCGGCCTGGCATGCATTCAAAGATGTATGCAAAGGGCTTCTGGGAAAGCACCAAGAGTCCCAGCGAGAGCGTAAAGTGGAGAGGCTAATCAAATGCTACCACTGTCCTTCTTCCCAGAGAATGCAGCAGATGTGAGTGATGAACATGGAGAGAGGTCAATGGAAAACAGGTACAAGGGAAAATGGAGCCCTGCTATGCTGGCTGACTTCTGTTGGAACCTGAAGCGTGACACGCCTGAGACGTCTTACAGTATAAAAGAAGAAGTAAATAATAGATTGTAGGTTAATACATCATATAAAGCTAACAAACATGCCGATTCATTATATATTAATTAAATAAATACAATGAAGACATTTAATCTGACTTTGGAAGCAAAATACATTTATATAACCTTGGAAATCTCTATTAATTGCATAATTATTAAAACAGCGATTTACAAAAAATTGTGACGTGGCATGAAATTGTTGTTATCAAATTTGAATTCAGCACACTGAACTTCATAATAAAACGCACATGAGAACTATGTTTTCTTCTTAATCCTGAAATTTGTTGTACAGTGTAATGATCATTTTTGAACATACTTAAAATATACAAAAAATAACAAAATTACAATCAGTTAATAATTACAAATTCAGAATATACTAAGCAATGCTAATAAAGACAAGTTTAGAATATACTTATAATAACAAGTTTAGAACATACTAAAAAGGACAAATTTAGAAGGTGCTATTAATGATAACTTTGATATGTACTAGTACAAATAATGACAAGTTTAGAATATACTAATAATGTCAAGCTTAGAAACTATTAATGATATTTTTGACGAAATAGTTAAAAAACTCTATTAAATAACTATTAACTTTTAATTTGTATACTAATATTGACAAGTTTAGAAGGTTCTATTAGATAAAATTGTGTACTAGTAATGACAAATTTAGAATAATGACACTTTCAGAATATGCAAATAATGATAATTTTGGAAGGTATTAGACACTATAACTTTAATGTATACTAAAAATGACAAGCTAAGAATACACTAATAATGACAAGTTTGGAATATACAAATAATGACAACATGAAAATGCTCTAATAATAAATCTTTACAAGGTAATGTTATTGATATACTGAGAATGAAAAGTCTAAATTATCCTAATAATGAAAAATTTAGTAACTTTAATGTGTACTTATAATGACAAGTTTATATTAATGACATATACAGATATTTAGACATATACAAGTTTAGATTAATGACATATATAGAAGGTACTATTAAGATAACTTTAATGTGGCTAATAATGACAAGTTTAAAATATACTACAGTAATAATAACAACTTTAATGTGTGCTTATAATGATATGTTTAGAATATACTAATGATGACAAGTTTAGTAGGAAATATTTATGATAACTTTAATAATAAAATGAATATACGAACGAATATAGTAATAATGGCAGCTTTATAATATACTAATAATGACAAGTTTAGAAGGTACTATTAATGATAAATCTAATGTGTTCTAAAAATGACAAGCTTAGAATATACTAATACATAGGTTCAGAAGCCACTGTTAATGAGTGCTAATAATGAGAATTTTAGAATATACCAATAATGATAAGTTTAGAAGGTACTAATAACAAAAACTTTAATTTGTATTATTAATTAAAAGTTTATCATATAATATAATTATATGATAAACTTTTCATTAATAATACATATTAAAGTTTTTAACTTTTTAATAATGAAAGTTTCCTGTCTACTAATTATGATAAGTTTAGAATATACAAATAGTAACAAGTATAGAAGGAACTATTACTGATAGCCATAAGGTGTTCTAAAAATGTCAAGTTTATAATATACTAATAATGACATGTTTAGAATATACTAACATAGAGAAGTTTAGAAGGTACTATTAATGAAAACTTTAATGTGAAATAATAATGAAAAGTTTAGGATATACTAAGAATGGCAAGTGCTATCAGATATAACTAATTTGAACTAAGAAGGACAAGTTTAGAACATACTAATAATGACCGTTCTATGAATAAATAATACTAATAATGCCATTTTTAGAAGTTACTATTAACGATGACTTTAATGTACACTAATAACATGTTTAGAATATACTAATAATGAAAAGTTTAGAAGGTACGATCAAATACAATTTTAAGGAGAAGTTTAGAATATACTAAGAATGGCAGGCTTAGGCGGATCGATTAATGAAATATTTAATTTGTTCTAATAATCACAAATTCAAAAAATACAATTGGTGACAAAGTTAGAATATTTTAAGAACGATAATTTTAAGATGTTCATAATAGCCAAATAATGAAAAGTTAGGAAGATACCTTCAATGAAAGTTTAGTATATACTATCATTGAGAAGTTTAGAATATACTAATAATGACAAATTTGGAAGGCACTATTAAAGATAAATTCTATGCGAAATGATAATGAAAAGTTTAGAATATGACAACTTTACATATTAATGAAAATTTTAATTTATAATATAATTGGGAAGTTTAGAAAAAAAAACGTATAACGTTTAGCAGGTACTATTAGTAAAATATTTAATGTGTACTAATAATTACTTTAATGAGTACTAATAATGAACAATTTACAAAATATTAGTAATGACACATTTAGAAAACACCAATAATGAAAAGTGTAAATTATACTAAAAATGAGATGTTTAGAAGGTACTATTAATGATAACTTATATGGCAAATGGCAAATGATAAGCTTAGAATATACTAATAAAAAGTTAAGAAACTACTATTAATGATAACTTCAATGTGTACTAATACTGTCAAGATTATGATATGCTAATAATCACAATAAAATAAATTAATGTGTACTAATGTTGAAAAGTTTAGAATAAATAAAAATGGCATGTTTAGAAGAAAACTTTAGAAGATAAGTTTAGAATGTACTGATAATGACAAATTTAATATAATAATAATAATAAAGATTTTAGAAGGCTAAAATTGTCATTATTAAAACATATTAAAGTTATTATAGATATCATTTTCTAAAGTTTGATTATTAGTACACATTGTACATATCATTAATAGTACTATCGACAATATTCATTATTAATATTTTCTAAACTTCTGATATTAAAGTTATCAATAGTTCCGACTGAACATGTTATTCTTAGTATATTCTAAACTTGTTACTATTAGTGCATATGAATATTAAAGTTATTATTAAATGTATATTCTAAACATGTCATTACTAGTATTTTTTTTTTAATTTTCACTATTAGTAGTCATTAAAGTAATTATTGATACACATTAAAGATTTTACTAATAGTACCTGCTGAACGCTATACGTGTTTTGTAAATTTTCCATTTCATTGTAAATTAAATTTTTCATTAACATGTAAACTTGTCATATTCTAAACTTTTCATTATCATTTCGCATAGATTTTATTTTTAATAGTGCTTTCCAAACTTGTCATTATTAGTATATTTTAAACTTCTCATTAATAATATATAAACTTATCACTATTAGTATATAAATCTACACTTATATCAATTTAAATCTTATCACTTATCACTATTAGTATATAAACTTATCACTAATAATAGACATTAAAGATATCTTTAATAGTATCTTCTAAAGTTGTCATTATTAGTATATTCCAAGCTTGTCGTTATTAGTACAAGTTAACGTTATCAGTTATAGTACCTTCTAAACTTACCCGTATTAGTATATAGTACCTTGTTTATATTAGTACACATTAAAGTTATCATTCATAGTACCTTCTAAAAGTTGTTATTAAGGTACCCCCTAAACTTATCTTTACTTGTATATTACAAAAATGCTATATTCTAAACTTGTCATTATCACCTCATTATCACGTCATTATTATTATTATATTAAACTTGTCATTATCAGTATATTCTAAACTTATCTTCTAAAGTTTTCTTCTAAACATGCCATTTTTATATATTCTCAACTTTTCAACATTAGTAGTTTCTTAACTTTTTATTAGTATATTCTACACTTGCCATTATTAGTACACATTAAAGCTATACATTTTTAGTATAATTTTAAACTTCTCATTATTGGTGTTTTCTAAATTTGTCATTATTGGATTACATTAAAGTTTACAGTAAAAGTACTTTCTGAACTTGTCATTATTATCATGATATTAAACTTGTCAATATCAGTACATTCTAAACTTATATGTCAGGTTTAGAATATACTTGTAATGGCAAGTTTAGTTTACACTAATATTTACAAAGTTAGAAGGTATTATTAATGATGTGTACTAATAATAGCGATTTTAGAATATACTAGGAATGACAAATTTAGAATAATGACATGTTTAGAATATACTAATGATAAACTGAGACGATAATTATGATGATAACTTCACTGTGTACAAGTTTAGTATATATTAATCATAAGTTTAGAAATGACTAATAATGACAACTTTAGTAGGTACTATATATTATGAATATTATAATATAATACAATATTTGTACTAAAAATGACAAGTTTAATATGATAAAGTAAAATATGATATAAATGAAAACTTCCATGTCTTCTAATGATTAATGTTTGGGATATACTAATAATGATAAGGTACTGTTAATGAAGCTTGGAATATATGAATATTGACATCACTAGAAAATATTGATGATATCGTTAATGTGCACTAATAATGACATTTATAATATACTATTAATGATAACTTTAACGTGTACTAATAAAAAGAAACTTTTAATGGTAACTTGAATATGTATTGATAATAACAAGTCTATAATATACAAAAAATGACAAGTGTAGAGGGTACTATTGATAATAAATTGAATGTGTACTAAAATGACAAATTTAGAAAGGTACTATTAATAATAACTTTAATGTCTAGTTACAAACACAAGTTGATAAGGTACTATCAATGATAATTTTAATGTGTACTAATAATGAGAAGTTTAAAATACAGTAATAATGACAAGTTCAGAAAGTACTATTACTGTAAACTTTAATGTAATCCAATAATGACAAATTTAGAAAACACCAATAATGAGAAGTTTAAATTATACTAAAAATGAGATGTTTAGAAGATACCATTAATGATAACTTATATGGCAAATGGCAAATGATGACAAGCTTAGAATATACTAATAAAAAGTTAAGAAACTACTATTAACTACTATTAAACTACTATGCAAAGTGACTAATACTGGCAAGATTATGATATGCTAATAATCACAATAAAATAGATTAATGTGTACTAATGTTGAAACGTTTAGAATATATAAAAATGGCATGTTAGAAGATAAGTTTAAAATATACTGATAATGACAAGTTTTATATAATAATAATAATGACGATTTTAGAAGGTGCTAATATGTGCTAATGTGGTAATACACTAAAATAGCATTTTTGCAATATACAAGTAAAGATAAGTTCAGAAGGTACCTTAATAACAACTTTTAGAAGGTACTATTAATGATAACTTTAATGTGTACTAATATAAACAAGGTACTATATTCTAATAAGGGTAAGTTTAGAAGGTACTATAACTGATAACTTTAACTTGTACTAATAACGACAAGCGTGGAATATACTAATAATGACAAGTTTAGAAGATACTACTAAAGATATCTTTAGTGTCTATTAATAGTGATAAGTTTAGTATATACTATTAATGAGAAGTTAAGAATATACTAATAATGACAAGTTTGGAAAGCACTATTAAAGATAAAATCTATGCAAAATGATTATGAAAAGCTTAGAATATGACAAGTGTACATGTGAATGAAATTTTTTATTTACAATAAAATGGGAAATTTAGGAAAAACGTATAACGTTTAGCAGGTACTATTAGTAAAATCTTTAATGTGTATCAATAATTACTATAATGTGTACTAATAGTGAAATTTTTACAAAATACTAGTAATGACATGATTAGAATATATATATAATACTTTAATACTTTAATTTACACATTTAATACTTTAATTTATACATTTAATACTTTAATACTTTAATACTCGTATCCACTAACAGTAACCAGTTTAGAATATACTAAGAATAACATGTTCAGTCGGAACTATTGATGATAACTTTAATATCAGAAGTTTAGAAAATATAAATAATGAATATTCTCGATAGTACTATTAATGATATATACTATGTGTACTAATAATCAAACTTTAGAAAATTATATTTATGATAACTTTAATATGTTTTAATAATGACAATTTTAGAAGGTTCTATTAAATAACTTTGATATGTACTAATATTGAATGATTTGATTTGTACTAATAATGAAAAATTTTATAATATACTAACAATGACAACTATAGAATATTATTTATAATAACTTTAATATGTTTTAATAATGACGATTTTAGAAGGTTCTATTAAATAACTTTGATATGTGATTTGATTTGTACTAATAACACATTAAAGTTTACAATATACATATAATGCAAGATACAGTTAATGATAATTTTTATGGAAAGACTAGAATATACCAACAATGACTTTAATATGTACTAATAGTGAAATTTTTAGGATATGCTATTAACGGTAAGTTTGTAATATACTAATAATGACTAAGTTTAAAAGATATATTAATAATGCATTTAATTTTGACAAGTTTAATGTGTACTAATAATCAGAAGTTTGCAATATACTAATAAAAAGAGGTTTAGAAGGCACAGGTATGTGTACTAATAATGGAAAGATTAGAATATACCAATAATTACAAGTACTGTTCAGGATGACTTTAATTTGTACTAATGATAAGCAAGTTTGTAATATACTAATAAAGACAAGTTTAGAATGCACTCTAACTAATAAATTTAATGTGTACTAATAATAAAAAAGTTTAGAATATGGTAATAATAACAAGTTTAGAATGTACTATATAGATCTTTAATGACAATTTTAGAATATAGTAATAATGAGAAGCTTAGAAGGTACTATCATTGACAAGTTTAGAATGTACTTATAATGAAAAGTTTGGAAAATATTTTCAACGTTAATGTTATACTAATAAATACAAACAAATACAAAAACTACAAAATACAAAAATACAAAAAAAATACAAACATACGAAAATTACAAAACAAATACAAATACAAATACAAATACAAATACAAATACAAATACAAATACAAATACAAATACAAATACAAATACAAATACAAATACAAATACAAATTTATAAGCTATTAATAATAACTTTAATGTGTTCTGAAAATGAAAAGTTTAGAATATACCAATAATAAGAAGTTTAGAATAAGCTAATATTGACAATTTTAGAATGTACTTTTAATGATAACTTTAATGTGAACTAGTAATGTGTACTACACAGGTTAAAGGTACTATTGATAGTATCTTTAAAGTGAACTAGTAATTACGGGTAGGTACTATTAATGATAACTTTAATGTTTACCAATAATGAGATGTTTAGAATATACTAAAAATGACAATTTTATACGGAACTATTTATGATAACCTTTAAGTTTAGTAATAATGATAAGTATACTAATAATGAAAGTTTAGAAAGTACTATTAATGATAACTGAAGAGTTTATAATATACAAATAATAGAAAATTTAGAATAGAAAATAATGACAAGTTTAGAAGAAACTAATATTGACATGTTTAAAATATAGTAATAGTGATATGTTTAATGGCACGTAATAATAATGGCACGTAATAATAAGAAGTTTAGAAGTTACTGTTAATGAAAGTTTATAATATCCTAGTTAAGACAAGTTTAGAATATACAAATAATAACAAGTTGACAAGTTACTATAATTGTTAACTATTATAATGACAAGTTTAGAATTTAGAATATACTAATAATGATAAGATTAGAAGGTACTCTTAATGATAAATTTAATGTGTACTGATAATGGCAAATTTGGAATATACTAATAATAAAGATTAGAATATACTATTAATGATAAGTTGACTAATAATGAGTTTTGAATATACTAATAATGATGTCTTTAGAATATACAAGCTTAAATTATAATAATAATGACAAGGTATAACTTTAATATGTACTAATATACAAAGATAAAAAAGTTTAGAAAGTTTAAAAGATACTGTTAAAGGTAACTTTAATGTTTGGAAAGAATGGCAAGTGTGGAATATACTAATAACGAAAAGTTTAGAAGATTCTACTAACGATAACTATTTTGTACTAATAATGACAAGTTTAGCATATAAGTTTACAAGGTATTGTTAATAATAACTTTAATTTGCATTAATGAATACAACATTAAGGTGTACTAATCCAATAATGACAAGTTTAGAATATAATAATAATGAGTTAGAATATACTAATAATAATAAGTTTAGAATATACTAGTAATGAAAGTTTAGAATATCCGAAGAATGATAAGTTTATAATATTAATCATAACTTTAATGTGTACTAATCACAAGTTTACAGTATTTTAATAATGACATGTTATATTAATGATGACGTTAATATGTAGTAATAATGACAAGTTTGAAATTGATCAATAATGCAAAGTTTAGAAAATACTAGTATTAGCAAATTAGAAGTTGCTATTAATGACAAGTATGATATAAGTTTTCAATATACTAACAATGACATGTTTAGAAGACACTACAAATGATAACTTTAATGTGTACTATACTCATAAGTTTAGAATAGACTAATAATGACAAGTTTAGAATAATGATAAACTCGGTATATAATATTATTGCCAAGTTTAGAATATACTAATAATGATAAGTATAGAAGGTCCTAGTAATGATTATTTTAATGTATATTGATAAAGTTTAGAATAACAAGAAATATATGTTTAGTATATACTAATAATGATATGTTTCGAATTTACGAGCAGTGACAACTTTAGAAAGTATTGTTAATTATGACTAATGTGCACCAATAATGACAAATCTAGAATATGCTCATAATGTCATGATTAGAATACACTAATGATAACAAATTTAGAAGGTATTATTAATGATAATTGTATGTACTAATAATAACGAGCTTAGAATATACTAAGAATGACAAGATTAGAATAATGACATGTTTAGAGTATACTAATGATATGCTTAGATGATATTTATAACTTTAATGTTTAGAATATATTAATAATGACAAGTTTATAAATTACTAAAATGACAACTTTAGAAAGTTCTATATATGATAACTATAATTTGTATTAATAATGACAAGTTTAGAACATACTAATAAAGACAAATTTAGAATGTACTTTAAATAAAAACTTTAATGTCTTCATATAATTAATGTTTGGAATATACTAATAATGACAAGTTTAAATGCACTATTAATGATAACTTTAATATGTACTAATAATCACAAGTTTACAATATTGTAATGAAGAAGTACTCTATGAATCCCTCCAGAATGTTAAGAACTACTTACCATACGCCGAAAATGTAGTTATCATGGGTTATCTGAATGGACACATTGAAAAAGATCGCAAAGGATTTGGTATGGGTAGAGAAGCATACAGCAAAAATACACCGACAAGCCCATAATTCACCTTAAATCACATAAGAGTTTTCAGAGATGTAAAAAAACATAATATTGATGTCATGCAGTTCAGACCACAGGCTGTTTGTGGGCAAACTGGAACATGCCAAATCAAAACCTCTGAAGAGTATAGGCATAAAACGATTTTTGAACAAATATATTCCAATGCAGATTGAGAGAAAATAGAACCGAAGATGCTGGAAGAGAAGGTTTGGTTGGTCGCCGATTACAAGACTTGCCAAAGAAGTTATGCAATACTTATACAGTTGGAAGAAAAAATGAACACTCTAGTGCAGCGTTTCTCAACCTTTTTACCCTTGCGTAACCTTTAGAATAAATTACAACAAAAAACAACAACTATCTTTCTTATTTTAATATCATCGTAATAATAGGTTAGATAGAATGATGTATACATTACATTATTACAATAACCAAGAATATATCGTGCGTGTTTAATTATATTACGCATATGAAATTGAATAAAAAATCAAAAGTGCATTAGCTTATCTAACGTGTCATTATTAGTACATCTTAAAGTTATCATTAATAGGCACTTTTCAACTTATCATTATTGCTATATCTTAAACATGTCAATATTAGTTTCTTCTAAACTTGTCATTATTTTTTATTCTAAACTTCTTATTATTACCTGTCATTATTAGTACACATTAAAGTTATCATTAATAGGATCTTTTAAGTATATCACTATTGCTATATATACATGTCAATGTTATTTTCTTCTAAACTTGTCATTATTTTTTATTTTAATTTTTTATCATTTGTATATCATAAACTTCTCAGTATTAGTACATTGTAAATTTATCATTAATAGCACTTTCTAAAGTTATTATTAGTATATTCTAAACTTAACATTATTACTAAGCTATCATTAGTTATCATTGATAGTTCCTTCTAATATTGTCATTTTTAGTATATTCTAAACATCTCATTCTTGGTACACATTAAAGTTATCATTAATAGTACCTTCCCGACCTTTATTTGTAAATCCTAAACTTATTATTAGTAATTATTAGTTCATTTTAAAGATACTATTATTAGTACCTTTTACCTGACATTACTAGTACACATTAAAGTTATCATTAGAAGTACATTCTAAAATTGTCATTATTAGCTTATTCTAAACTTCATATTATTAGTATATTCTAAACTTTTCATTTTGAGAACACATTAAAGTTACTATCATTAATAATATTTTCCAAACTTTTCAATATTAGTACATTCTAAACTTGTCAATAATAGTACCTTCTAAATTTCTCATTACTATATTCTAAACATGTCACTATTAGTACACATTAAAGATATTAATAGTACCTTCTAAACTTATCATTACCATATTCTAAACTTTTTATTATTAGTACATATCAAATTTATCAGTTAGAGTGCATTCTAAACTTGTCTATATTAATATATTACAAACATATTAAAGTTATCTTGAACAGTACATTTTAAATTTTTAATTATTGGTATATTCTAATCTTTTCATTACTAGTACACATACCTGTACCTACTAAATCTCTGATTATTAGTACACATTAAAGTTATTATTAATAATACCTTCTATACTTGTCAAAGTTACATGCATTATTAATTTACCTTTTAAATTTTTCATTATTAGTATATTACAAACTTACCATTATTAGTATATTTTACATTTTTCATTATTAGTACACATTAAAGTCATTGTTAGTACACATAAAAGTTATCATTTACTGTACCTTGCATTATAAGTATATTGTAAACTTCTCATTATTAGTACACATTAATGATAGTTACAATAACTTCTCAAAGTTGATGTTTATATATTTTTTTAAACTTGACATTATTCTTAACTTGCCATTATTAGCATATTCTAAATTTGTCATTAAAGTTTGCACATTAAAGTTATCATTAATCTAAACTTGTCATATATAGACTTGTAAATCTAAACTTGTCATATTTAGAATATTATAAATTTGTCCTTATTGATACACATTATTAGGATATTCTTGAGTTGTCATTATTAGTATTTTCTAAACTTGCCATTATTAGTACAAATTAAATCGATAATAAATTCCTTCTAAACTTCTCATTTTTTGTGTTATTACACATTAAATATTTTAGTAATAGTACCTGCTAAACGTTATACGTTTTTTCTAAACTTCCCATTTTTATTATCAATCACAATTTTCATTAATATGTAAACTTGTCATGTTCTAAACTTTTCATTATTATTTCACATAGTATCTTTAATAGTGTCTTCCAAACTTGTCATTATTAGTATATTCTAAACTTCTCATTGACAGTATATATTAAACTTATCACTAATAATAGACATTAAATTTACCATTAATAGTACCTTCTAAACTTGTCATTATTAGCTTGTCGTTATTAAGCTAAGCTTGTAATTATTAGTACAAATTAACGTTATCAATTATAGTACCCTCTAAACTTACCCTTATTAATATATTGTACTTTGTGTATTAAAGTCATCGTTAACGGTACCTTATAAAAGTTGTCATTAAGGTACCTTCTGAACTTATCTTTATCTGTACATTACAAAAATGCTATTATCATTTTAGTTTATATTAAACTAGTCATTAGTAGTATATTGGAAAGTCGTGGGTATTTCTATATTCTCAACTTCTCATTATTAGTATACCTAAACGTTTCATTATTAGTACACATTAAAATTAGCATTAATGATACCTTCTAAATTTGTCATTATTAGTATATTTTGAACTTGTCATTATTAGTATATTCTAAACTTGTCATTCTTAATATATTCTAAAATTCTAATTAACAGACAAGTCTAGAATATAATGACAAGTTTAGGATGTATTATTGATAACTTTAATGAGTACTTATAATAACAAGTTTAGAATATACATACAATGACAACTTTGATATATACAAATAATGAAAAGTTCATAAGTAACCATTAATGATAAATGTGTATTAATAAACAAGTTCATAATGTGATAAATATAACAAATATTATTGACAAGTTTAGAAGGTAGTATTAATAATGATATTAATGTTTAATAATAATGAGAAGTTAAGATATTCTAATAATGATCATTTTAGAACATACTAATAACAAGTTTAAAATATACAAAAAATAACAAAATTACAATAAGTTAATAATTACAAATTCAGAATATATTAAACAATGCTAATAAAGACAAGTTTATAACAAGTTTAGAACATACTAAAAAGGACAAATTTAGAAGGTGCTATTAATGATAACTTTGATATGTACTAGTACAAATAATGACAAGTTTATAATATACTAATAATGTCAAGCTTAGAAACTATTAATGATATTTTTGACGAAATAGTTAAAAAACTCTATTAAATAACTATTAACTTTTAATTGTTGTATACTAATATTGACAAGTTTAGAAGGTTCTATTAGATAAAATTGTGTACTAGTAATGACAAATTTAGAATAATGAGACTTTCAGAATATACAAATAATGATAATTTTGGAAGGTATTAGACACTATAAATTTAATGTATACTAAAAATGACAAGCTAAGAATACACTAATAATGACAAGTTTGGAATATACGAATAATGACAACATGAAAATGCTCTAATAATAAAACTTTACAAGGTAATGTTATTGATATACTGAGAATGAAAAGTCGAAATTATCCTAATAATGAAAAATTTAGTAACTTTAATGTGTACTTATAATGACAAGTTTATATTAATGACATATACAGACATTTAGACATATACAAGTTTAGATTAATGACATATATAGAAGGTACTATTAAGATAACTTTAATGTGGCTAATAATGACAAGTTTAAAATATACTACAGTAATAATAACAACTTTAATGTGTGCTTATAATGATATGTTTAGAATATACTAATGATGACAAGTTTAGTAGGAAATATTTATGATAACTTTAATAATAAAATGAATATACGAACGAATATAGTAATAATGGCAGCTTTATAATATACTAATAATGACAAGTTTAGAAGGTACTATTAATGATAAATCTAATGACAAGCTTAGAATATACTAATACATAGGTTCAGAAGCCATGGTTAATGAGTGCTAATAATGAGAATTTTAGAGTATACCAATAATGATAAGTTTAGAAGGTACTAATAACAAAACTTTAATTTGTTTTATTATATAATATAATTATATGATAAACTTTTCATTAATGATACGTATTAAAGTTTTTAACTTTTTAATAATGAAAGTTTCCTGTCTACTAATTATGATAAGTTTAGAATATACAAATAGTAACAAGTATAGAAGGAACTATTACTGATAGCCATAAGGTGTTCTAAAAATGTCAAATTTATAATATACTAATAATGACATGTTTAGAATATACTAACATAGAGAAGTTTAAAAGGTACTATTAATGAAAACTTTAATGTGAAATAATAATGAAAAGTTTAGAATATACTAACAATGGCAAGTGCTATCAGATATAACCAATTTGAACTAATAAGGACAAGTTTAGAACATACTAATAATGACCGTTCTATGAATAAATAATACTAATAATGCCATTTTTAGAAGTTACTATTAACGATGAAAAGTTTAGAAGGTACGATCAAATATAACTTTAAGGAGAAGTTTAGAATATACTAAGAATGACAGGCTTAGGCGGATCTATTAATGAAATATTTCATTTGTTCTAATAATCGCAAATTATATACAATTGGTGACAAGGTTAGAATATTCTAAGAACGATAATTGTAATGTGTTCTAATAAGATGTTCATAATAGCCAAATAATGAAAAGTTAGGAAGATACCTTAAATGAAAGTTTAGTATATACTATCAATGAGAAGTTTAGAATATACTAATAATGACAAGTTTGGAAGGCACTATTAAAGATATGCGAAATGATAATGAAAAGTTTAGAATATGACAACTTTACATATTAATGAAAAATTAATTTATAATATAATTGGGAAGTTTAGAAAAAACGTATAACGTTTAGCAGGTACTATTAGTAAAATCTTTAATGTGTACTAATAATTACTTTAATGAGTACTAATAATGAACAATTTACAAAATATTAGTAATGACACGTTTAAAATATACTTTTAATGATAGCTAATAAATTGAATGTGTACTAAAATGACAAATTTAGAAAGGTACTATTAATGATAACTTTAATGTTTAGTTACAAAGACAAGTTTATGAGGTACTATTAATGATAACTTTAATGTGTACTAATAATTACAAGTTTAAAATACAGTAATAATGACAAGTTCAGAAAGTACTATTACTGTAAAATTTAATGTAATCCAATAATGACAAATTTAGAAAACACCAATAATGAAAAGTTTAAATTATACTAAAAATGAGATGTTTAGAAGGTACTATTAATGATAACTTATATGGCAAATGGCAAATGATGACAAGCTTAGAATATACTAATAAAAAGTTAAGAAACTACTATTACTGATATGTGTACCATTACTGTCAAGATTATTATATGCTTATAATAACAATAAAATAAATTAATGTGTACTAATGTTGAAAACTTAGAATATATAAAAATTGCATGTTTAGAAGAAAACTTTAGAAGATAGGTTTAGAATGTACTGATAATGACAAATTTAATATAATAATAATAATAAAGATAATAATAAAGAAGATGCTAATATACAGTAATAATGACAAGTTCAGAAAGTACTTTTACTGTAAACTTTAATGTAATCCAATAATGACATATTTAGAAAACACCAATAATGAGAAGTTTAAATTATACTAAAAATGTATAGCTTTAATGTGTACTAATAATGACGTGTAGAATATACTAATAAAAAGTTAAGAAACTCCTATAATGATAACTTCAATGTGTACTAATACTGTCAAGATTATGATATACTAATAATCACAATAAAATAAATTAATGTGTACTAATGTTGAAAAGTTTAGAATATATAAAAATGGCATGTTTAGAAGAAAACTTTAGAAGATAAGTTTAGAATATACTGATAATGACAAGTTTAATATAATAATAATAATGACGATTTTAGAAGGTTATAATATGTGCTAATGTGGTGATAATGACAAGTTTAGAATATACTAAAGTTCAGGGGGTACCTTAATGACAACTTTTAGAAGGTACTATTAATGATAACTTTAATGTGTACTAATATAAACAAGGTAATATATACTAATAATAACGTGTAGAATATACTAATAAAAAGTTAAGAAACTCCTATAATGATAACTTCAATGTGTACTAATACTGTCAAGATTATGATATGCTAATAATCACAATAAAATAAATTAATGTGTACTAATATTGAAAGTTTAGAATATATAAAAATGGCATGTTTAGAAGAAAAATTTAGGAGATAAGTTTAGAATATACTGATAATGACAAGTTTAATATAATAATAATAATGACGATTTTAGAAGGTTCTAATATGTGCTAATGAGGTGATAATGTGTAATAAAATAAACAAGGTACTGTATACTAATAAGGGTACGTTTCGAAGGTACTATAACTGATAACGTTAACTTGTACTAATAACGACAAGCTTGGAATATACTAATAATGGCAACTTTAGAAGATACTATTAAAGATATCTTTAATGTCCATTAATAGTGATAAGTTTATATACTAATAGTGATAAGTGATAAGATTTAAATAGATATAAGTGATAAGATTTATATACTAATAGTGATAAGTTTATATACTATTAATGAGAAGTTTAGAATAAACTAATAATGACAAGTTTGGAAAGCACTATTAAAGATAAAATCTATGCGAAATGATAATGAAAAGTTTAGAATATGACAAATTTACATGTTAATGAAAAATTTAATTTACAATGAAATGGAAAATTTAGAAAAAACGTATAGCGTTTAGCAGGTATTACTAGTGAAATCTTTAATGTGTATTAATAATTACTTTAATGAGTACTAATAGTGAAAATTTTACAAAATACTAGTAATGACATGTTTAGAATATACATATAATAATAACTTTAGTACTTATATGCACTAATAGTAACAAGTTTTGAATATACTAAGAATAACATGTTCAGTCGGAACTATTGATAACTTTAATATTAGAAGTTTAGAAAATATTAATAATGAATATTGTCGAAAGCACTATTAATGATATATACAATGTGTACTAATTATCAAACTTTAGAAAATTATATTTATAAGAACTTTAATATGTTTTAATAATGACAATTTTAGAAGATTCTATTAAATAACTTTGATATGTACTAATATTGAATGATTTGATTTGTACTAATAATGAAAAGTTTATAATATACTAACAATCACAACTAGAATATTATCATAATATGTATTAATAAGGACAAATTTAGAGCATTCTAATTATGACAAGTCTAGAAGGTATTATTAATGATAAATTTAATGTGTACTAGTAATACCAAGTTTAGAATATAGTAACAATGACAAGTTTAGAAGGTACTATTGCATGATGACTTTAATGTACATTAATCATGGCAAATTTAGAATATGCTAGTAATGGCAATTTTGTAATATACAAATAATGTCAAGTTTAGAAGGTATTAATAATAGCTCTAATGTGACAAGTTAACAATATACTTATAATGCAAGATACAGTTAATGATAATTTTTATTATATACCAACAATGACTAATATATACTAATATTGTTTTTTTTTAATATACTAATAACAGTAAGTTTGTAATATACTAATAATGACTAGTTTAAAAGATATATTAATAATGCATTTAACTTTGACAAGTTTAATGTGTACTAATAATCAGAAGTCACAGGTATGTGTACTAATAATGGAAAGATTAGAATATAACTTAAATTTGTACTAATAATAAGCAAGTTTGTGATATACTAATAAAGACAAGTTTAGAATGCACTCTAACTAACAAATTTAATGTGTACTAGAAATAAAAAGTTTAGAATATGGTAATGGTAAGTTTAGAATGTACTATTAAGATCTTTAATGATAAGTTTAGAATATGGTAATAATGAGAAGCTTAGAAGGTACTATCATTGACAAGTTTATAATGAAAAGTTTGCAAAATATTTTCAACGTTAATGTTATACTAATAAATACAAACAAATACAAAAACTACAAAATGCAAAAATAAAAAAAATACAAACATACAAAAACTACAAGACAAATACAAATACAAATACAAATACAAATACAAATACAAATACAAATACAAATACAAATACAAATACAAATACAAATACAAATACAAATACAAATACAAATACAAATATAAATAAAAAATACGAATACAAATACAAATACAAATACAAATATGATAACCTTAAAGTTTAGTAATAATGACAAGTTTAGAATATACTAATAATAAAATTTTAGAAAGTACTATTAATGATAACTGAAGAGTTTATAATATACAAATAACAAAAAACAAGTTTAGAAGAAACTAATATTGACATGTTTAAAATATAGCATTAGTTATATGTTTAAAAGATCCTATTAAAGGATAACTTTAATGTGTACTAATAATGGCACATAATGATATGAAGTTTAGAAGTTAATGTTAATGAAAGTTTATAATATACTAGTTAAGACAAGTTTAGAATATACTAATAAAAACAAGTTGAGAAGTTACTATAATTGTTAACTATTCTATGTACTAATAATGCCAAGTTTAGAATTTATAATATACTAATAATGATAAGATTAGAAGGTACTCATAATGATCAATTTAATGTGTACTAATAATGACGAGTTTTGAATATACTAATAATGATGTGTTTAGAATATACTAGTATAAATTATAATAATAATGACAAGGTATGATAACTTTAATATGTACTATTAATCACAGGTTTAGAATATACCTACAATGGCATTTAGAATATACTAGGATTGACAAGTTTAGAAGATATTGTTAAAGGTAACTTTAATGTTTAGAAATAATGACAAGTGTGGAATATATTAATAACGATAAGTTTAGAACGTTCTACCAATGACAACTTTATTTTGTACTAATAATGACAAGTTTAGCATATAAGTTTACAAGGTACTATTAACAATAACTTTAATTTGTATTAATGAATACAACTTTAAGGTGTACTAATCATATAATGACAAGTTTAGAATATAATAATAATAAGTTTAGAATATACTAATAATAATAAGTTTAGAATATACTAATAATGAAAGTTTAGAATATCCGAAGAATGACAAGTTTATAATATTAATTATAACTTTAATGTGTACTAATAATCACAAGTTTACAGTATTTCAATAATGACATGTTATATCAATGATGACGTTAATATGTAGTAATAATGCAAAGTTTAGAAAATACTAATAATAGCAAATTAGAAGTTGCTATTAATGACAAGTATGATACGTACTAATAATAAGTTTTCAATATACTAACAATGACATGTTTAGAAGACACTACAAATGATAAGTTTAATATGAACTAATACTCATAAGTTTAGAATAGACTAATAATGACAAGTTTAGAATAATGGTAAACTCGGTATATAATATTATTACCAAGTTTAAAATATACTAATAATGATAAGTATAGAAGGTCCTAGTAATGATCATTTTAATGTATACTAATAAAGTTTAGAATAACAAGAAAGATGTGTTTAGTATTTACTAATAATATGTTTCGAATTTACGAACAGTGACAACTTTAGAAAGTATTGTTAATTATAACTAATGTGTACTAATAATGACAAATGTAGAATATTCCAATAATGACAAATCTAGAATATGCTCATAATGTCATGATTAGAATACACTAATAATAACAAATTTAGAAGGTATTATTAATGATAAATTTAGTATGTACTAATAATAACGAGCTTAGAATATACTAAGAAGGACAAGATTAGATGATATCTATGGTAACTTTAATATTTAGAATACATTAATAATGACAAGTTTAGAAATTACTAAAATTACAACTTTAGAAAGTTCTATATATGATAACTATAATTTGTACTAATAATGACAAGTTTAGAACGTATTAATAATTTAGAATGTACTTTAAATAAAAAGTTTAATGTCTTCATATAATTAATGTTTGGAATATACTAATAATGACAAGTTTAAATGCACTATTAATGATAACTTTAATATGTACAATTAATCACAAGTTTACGATATTGTAATGAAGAAGCACTCTATAAATCCCTCCAGAATGCAACGACTTACCATACGCCGAAAATGTAGTTATCATGGATGATCTGAATGGACACATTGAAAAAGATCACAAAGGATTTGGTACGGGTAGAAAAGCATAACGCAAATATACACCGACAAGCCCATAATTCACCTTAAATCACATAAGATTTTTCAGAGATGTTTCTAAACTTGTCATTACTTCTATATTCTAAACTTGTACACATTAAAGTTATCATTAATAGTATCTTTAATCTGATCATTATTAGTATGTTCTATAATTATCATTATTAGTACACATTAAAGTTATCATTAATAACACTTTCTATTCGTATAATCTAACCATTAGAATATTCTAAACATATCTTCATTGACATGTTCTAAACTTTTCATTATTAGTGCTTATTAAATATATTCTAAACATGGCAATATTAGTGTATTCTAAATTTGCCATTATTCTAAACTTTTAGTATTAATACACATTATTAGTAGCACCCTCCAAATTTGTCATTATTCGTATATTCTAATGTTTGTCATTATTAGTACACATTACAGTTAATATATGTAATTATCAGTATCTTCTACAATTGTCATTATTAGTGCATATTAAAGTTATCATATTCTAAGCTTGTCACTATTGGTACACTTAAAAGTTATCATTAATAGAATATTCTAAAATTTCATTATTAGTATATTCTAAACTTGCCATTAGTAGTACACATTAAAGTTATCATTAATAGTATCTTTAATCTGATCATTATAAGTATGTTCTATAATTATCATTATTAGTATTTGTTATCATTAACAGTATCTTGTAAACTTGTCATTATTACCTGTCATTATAAGTATATTCTTAACGTATGATTATTACTATACATTAAACTTACCACTAATAGTATTTTCTAAATTTGTCATTATTAGTATATTAAACTTACCCATAATAGTATATTCTCAACTTTCATAATATTTTCTAATATTTGTTATTATCAGTATCCTCTACAATTGGATATTAAAGTTATCATTAATATTACCTTCTAAACTTGTCCTTATTATTATATTCTAAACATGTGATCATGAGTACATATTAGAGTTATCATTAATAGTACTTTCTAAACATGTAATTATCGTTCATATTCTAAGCTTGTCACTATTGGTACACTTTAAAATTATTAATAGAATATTCTAAAATTTCATTATTAGTATATTCTAAACTTCACATTAATGTTATCATTAATTGTATCTTTAATCTGATCATTATTAGTATGTTCTATAATTATTATTATTAGTAGTTATCATTAACAGTATCTTGTAAACTTTTCATTATTAGTATGTTCTATACTTGTCATTATAAGTATATTCTTAACGTATCATTATTACTATACATTAAACTTACCATTAATAGTACTTTCTAAAATTGTCATTATTGGTATATTATGAACTTGTCATTATTAGTGTATTATAAACTTACATTATTAGTATATTATTACATTATTAGTATATTATAAACATACCCATTAGTATATTATAAACTTACCCCATTCATAATTAGTACACATTAAAAGTTATCATTAACTGTACATTGCATAATAAGTATATTGTAAACTTGTCACATTAAAGCTATTATTAATAATACCTTCTAAAGTTGACATTATTTGTATATTACAAAATTGCCATTACTAGCATATTCTAAATTTGTCATTATTAGTATATTTTAACTTCTTATTACTAGTACACATTAAAGTTAAACACATTACTAGTACACATTAAAGTTAAAGTACACATTAAAGTTAAACTTGTCATAATCAGAATATTATAAATTTGTCTTTATTGATACACATTATGATATTCTACAGTTGTCATTGTTAGTATATTATAAACTTTTCATTATTAGTACAAATCAAATTATTCAATATTAGTACATATCAAAGATATTTAATAGAACCTTCTAAAATTGTCATTATCAAATTATAAATTATAAATATCATTTTCTAAAATATTGATTATTGGTACACATTGTATATATCATTAATAGTACTATCGACAATATTAACTATTAATATATTCTAAACTTCTCATATTAAAGTTATCATCACTAGTTCCGACTGAACATGTTATTCTTAGTATATTCTAAACTTGTTACTATAAGTACATATTAAATTTGTCATCAACATGTAAACTTGTCATATTCTAAAATTTTCATTATCATTTCACATAGATTTTATTTTTAATAGTGCTTATCATTATTTTTATATTCTAAACTTCTCATTAATAGTATATACTAAACTTATCACTATTAATAAACATTAAAGTTATCTTTAATAGTACCTTCTAAACTTGGTATTATTAGTATATTCTAAGCTTGTTGTTATTAGTACAAGTTAACGTTATCAATTATAATACCTTCTAAACTTACCCATATTAGTATATAGTAGTTTGTTTATATTATTACACTTTAAAGTTATCATTAATAGTACCTTCTAAAAGTTGTCATTAAGGTACTTTCTGAACTTATCTATTTTTAGTGTATTAACTCTAACTTTAATGTCCTAATAATAACAAAATTAGAATATACTAATAATGGCATGTATAACTTTAATATGCACTAATAATCACAGATTCAAAATAACTAATGTCTACTAATAATCACAGGTTTACAATATTTCAATAATGACATGTTTAGAAGGTTACATTAATGATAACGTTAATGTGTAGTAATAATAACACGTTTGAAATATATTAGTAATGGAAGGTTTAGAAAATACTAATAATAGCATAGTAGAAGTAGCTATTAAAGATAACTATAATACGTACTAATAATTAGTTATAAGTAATTAATTTTGAATAGGACAATGACATGTTTAGAATATACTAATAATGACAAGTTTAGGATAATTATAAACTCGGAATATATTATATTACCAAGTTTAGAATATACTAATAATGGTAAGGATACAAGGTCCTAGTGATAACTTCAATGTATACTAATAAAATTTACAATACCGAAGAAGATATTCGAATTTACGAACAATGACAACTTAAGAAAGCTTTAATGGGTACTAATAATGACAAGTGTTGAATATACCAATAATGACACATTTAGAATATGCTAATAATGTCAGGTTTACAATATACTTGTAATGACAAGTTTAGAATACACCAATAATAACAAATTTAGAAGGTATTATTAATGAAAAATTTAGTATGTACCAATAATAACTAGCTCAGAATATACTAAGAATCACAAGTTTAGAATGACATAATTAGAGTTTACTAATGATAAAAACTTTAATGTCTTCTAGTAATTAATGTTTGGTATATACTAATAATGACAAGTTTAAAGGCACTATTAATGATAACTTTAATATGTACTAATTATCACATGATAAATTTAATATGTACCAATAATAACGAGCTCAGAATATACTAAGAATCACAAGTTTAGAATAATGACATAATTAGAGTATACTAATGATAAAAACTTTAATGTCTTCTAATATAATTAATGTTTGGTATATACTAATAATGACAAGTTTAAAGGCACTATTAGTGATAACTTTTATATGTACTAATTATCACATGTTTACAATATTGTAGTAATTTAAAGTTTAAAAGGTTATTTTAATGATAATGTTAATGTGTAGCAATAATGACACGTTTGAATTATATTAATAATGCAAAGTTTAGTAAATACTAATAATAGCATGTTTAGAAGTTGCTATTAATGATAACTATAATACGTACTAATAATGATTAGTTTTGAAAAATGCTAACAATGTCATGTTAAGGAGCCAGTAATAATGATAACTAACAGGTACTAATACTCATAATTTTAGAATATACAAATAATGACAAGTTTTAAATAATTGTAAACTTTGGATTATATTAGTATTGCCAAGTTTAGAATATACTAATAATGATACGCTTACAATGTCCTAATAATAACTTTAATGTGTAGTAATAGGGACAAGTTTAGAATAATAATAAGACGTTAGTATCTACTAATACTGATATGTTTCGAATATACGAACAATGACAATCTTAAAAAGTATTGTTAATGATAACTTTAATGTGTACTAAAAATGATGGTTTAGAACATACATACTAATGACACGTGTAAAATATACTAATAATGACAAATTTAGAATATGCTAATAATGTTAGGTTTAGAATATAAGTATAGAATAATGATAAACTTTGGAATATATTAGTATTACCAAGTTTAGAAAATACTAATAACGACAAGTTTAGAATACCAAATAAAATATGTTTAGTATTTACTAATACTGATATGTTTCGAATATAAGAACAATGGCAACTTTAGAAAATATTGTTAATGATAACTTTAATGTGTACTAATAATTAGGGTTTAGAACATACAAATATTGACAAGCTTTAATGTGTACTAATAATGACAAGTGTAGAATATACTAATAATGACAAATTTAGAATATGCTAATAATGTCAGGTTTAGAATATAAGTATAGAATAATGATGGTTTAGAACATACATACTAATGACAAGTGTAAAATATACTAATAATGACAAATTTAGAATATGCTAATAATATTAGGTTCTAAACCTAACATTATTAGCATATTCTAAATTTGTCATTATTAGTAATGATAAACTTTGGCATATATTAGTATTACCAAGCTTAAAAATACTAATTACGACAAGTTTAGAATACCAAAGAAAATATGTTTAGTATTTACTAATACTGATATGTTTCGAATATAAGAACAATGACAACTTTAGAAAAAATTGTTAATGATAACTAATGTGTACTAATAATTAGGGTTTAGAACATACAATATTGACAAGCTTTAATGTGTACTAATAATGACACGTGTAGAATATACTAATAATGACAAATTTAGAATATGCTAACAATGTCAGGTTTAGAATATACTTGTAATGGCAAGTTTCGATTACACTAATATTTACAAAGTTAGAAGGTATTATTAATGATGTGTACTAATAATAGCGAGTTTAGAATATACTAAGAATGACAAATTTAGAATAATGACATGTTTAGAATATACTAATGATAAGCTGAGACGATAATTATTATGATAACTTCACTGTGTACAAGTTTAGTATATATTAATCATAAGTTTTGAAATGACTAATAATGACAACTTTAGTAGGTACTATATATTATGAATATTATAATATATAATAAATGTACTAATAATGACAAGTTTAATAATGATAAAATAAAATATGATATCAATGAAAACTTTCATGTCTTCTAATGATTAATGTTTGGGATATACTAATAATGACAAGGTACTGTTAATGATCATTTTAATGTGTACTAATAACAAGCTTGGAATATATGAATATTGACATCACTAGAAAATATTGATGATATCGTTAATGTGCACTAATAATGACATTTATAAGATACTATTAATGATAACTTTAACGTGTACTAATAAAGAGAAACTTTTAATGATAACTTAAATATGTATTGATAATAACAAGTCCATAATATACAAAAAATGACAAGTGTAGAAGGCACTATTCATAATAAATTGAATGTGTACTAATATGACAAATTTAGAAAGGTACTATTAATGATAACTTTAATGTCTAGTTACTATTAATGATAACTTTAATGTGTACTAATAATGACAAGTTTAAAATACTATAAACTTTAATGTAATCCAATAATGACAAACTTAGAAAACACCAATAATGAGAAGTTTAAATTATACTAAAAATGAGATGTTTAAAAGGTACTATTAATGATAACTTATATGGCAAACGGCAAATGATAAGCTTAGAATATACTAATAAAAAGTTAAGAAACTACTATTAATGATAACTTCAAATACACTAAAATAGCATTATTGCAATATACAAGTAAAGATAACTTTAATGTGTACTAATAACGACAAGCTTGGAATATACTAATAATGACAAGTTTAGAAGATACTACTAAAGATATCTTTAATGTCTTTTAATAGTGATAAGTTTAGTATATACTATTAATGAGAAGTTTAGAATATACTAATAATGACAAGTTTGGAAAGCACTATTAAAGATAAAATCTATGCGAAATGATAATGAAAAGTTTAGAATATGACAAGTGTACATGTTAATGAAAAATTAAATTTACAATAAAATGGGAAATTTAGAAAAAACGTATATCGTCTAGCAGGTACTATTAGTAAAATCTTTAATGTGTATCAATAATTACCATAATGTGTACTAATAGTGAAAATTTTACAAAATGTTTAGAATATACATTTAATAATAACTTTAATACTCGTATCCACTAACAGTAACAAGTTTAGAATATACTAAGAATAAGATGTTCAGGCGGAACTATTGATGATAACTTTAATATCAGAAGTTTAGAAAATATTAATAATGAATATTGTCGATAGTACTATTAATGATATATACTATGTGTACTAATAATAAAACTTTAGAAAATTATATATATAATAACTTTAATATGTTTTAAAATTACAATTTTAAAATGTTATATTAAATAACTTTGATATGTACTAATATTAAAGATACTACTAGAGATATCTTTAATGTCTATTAATAGTGTATATACTATTAATGAGAAGTTTAGAATATACTAATAATGACAAGTTTAGAATATACTAAGAATAACATGTTCAGTCGGAACTATTGATGATAACTTTAATATCAGAAGTTTAGAAAATATTAATAATGAATATTCTCGATAGTACTATTAATGATATATACTATGTGTACTAATAATCAAACTTTAGAAAATTATATATATAATAACTTTAATATGTTTTAATAATTACAATTTTAGAAGGTTCTATTAAATAACATTGATATGTACTAATATTGAATGATTTGATTTGTACTAATAATGAAAAATTTATAATATACTAACAATGACAATTATAGAATATTATATATAATAACTTTAATATGTTTTAATAATGGCAATTTTAGAAGGTTCTATTAAATAACTTAGATATGTGATTTGATTTGTACTAATAACACATTAAAGTTTACAATATACTTATAATGCAAGATACACTTAATGATAATTTTTATGGAAAGACAGGAATATACCAACAATGACTTTAATATGTACTAATAGTGAAATTTTTAAGATATGCTAATAACGGTAAGTTTGTAGTATACTAATAATGACTAGTTTAAAAGATATATTAATAATGCATTTAATTTTGACAAGTCTAATGTGTATTAATAATCAGAAGTTTGCAATATACTAATAAAAAGAGGTTTAGAAGGCACAGGTATGTGTACTAATAATGGAAAGATTAGAATATACCAATAATTAAATACAAACACGAAAATTACAAAACAAATACAAATACAAATACAAATACAAATACAAATACAAATACAAATACAAATACAAATACAAATACAAATACAAATACAAATACAAAAACAAATACAAATACAAATACAAATACAAATACAAATACAAATACAAATACAAATACAAATACAAATACAAATACAAATTTATAAGCTATTAATAATAACTTTAATGTGTTCTGAAAATGAAAAGTTTAGAATATACCAATGATAAGAAGTTTAGAATAAGCTAATATTGACAATTTTAGAATGTACTTTTAATGATAACTTCAATGTGAATTAGTAATGTGTACTACACAGGTTAAAGGTACTATTGATAGTATCTTTAAAGTGAACTAGTAATTACATATTTAGACTATACTAATATTAGGTTTAGGATATTCAAATAAACGCCGGGTAGGTACTATTAATGATAACTTTAATGTTTACCAATAATGAGATGTTTAGAATATACTAAAAATGACAATTTTATACGGAACTATTTATGATAACCTTAAAGTTTAGTAATAATGACAAGTATACTAATAATGAAAGTTTAGAAAGTACTATTAATGATAACTGAAGAGTTATAATATACAAATAATAAAAAGTTTAGAATAGAAAATAATGACAAGTTTAGAAGAAACTAATATTGACATGTTTAAAATATAGTAATAGTGATATGTTTAAAAAATCCTATTAAATGATAACTTTAATGTGTACTAATAGTGGCAAGTAATAATAAGAAGTTTAGAAGTTAATGTTAATGAAAGTTTATAATATCCTAGTTAAGACAAGTTTAGAATATACTAATAATAACAAGTTCACAAGTTACTATAATTGTTAACTATTATAATGACAAGTTTAGAATTTAGAATATACTAATAATGATAAGATTGATAAATTTTATGTGTACTAATAAAGCCAAATTTGGAATATACTAATAATAAAGATTAGAATATACTATTAATGATAAGTTGACTAATAATGACGAGTTTTGAATATACTAATAATGATGTCTTTAGAATATACTAGCTTAAATTATAATAATAATGACAAGGTATGATAACTTTAATATGTACTAATATACTAAGCTTGCAAGTTTAGAAGATACTGTTAAAGGTAACTTTAATGTTTGGAAAGAATGACAAGTGTGGAATATACTAATAACGATAAGTTTAGAAGGTTCTACTAACGATAACTATTCTGTACTAATAATGACAAGTTTAGCATATAAGTTTACAAGTTACTGTTAATAATAACTTTAATTTGTATTAATGAATACAACATTAAGGTGTACTAATCAAATAATGACAAGTTTAGAATATAATAATGAGTTTAGAATATACTAATAATAATAAGTTTAGAATATATTAATAATGAAAGTTTAGAATATCCGAAGAATGACAAGTTTATAATATTAATTATAACTTTAATGTGTACTAATAATCACAAGTTTACAGTATTTTGATAATGACATGTTATATTAATGATGACGTTAATATGTAGTAATAATGACAAGTTTGAAATTTATCAATAATGGAAAGTTTAGAAAATACTAGTATTAGCAAATTAGAAGTTGCTATTAATGACAAGTATGATATAATTTTTCAATATACTAACAATGACATGTTTAGAAGACACTACAAATGATAACTAATAGAATAGACTAATAATGACAAGTTTAGAATAATGGTAAACTCGGTATATAATATTATTACCAAGTTTAGAATATACTAATAATGATAAGTATAGAAGGTCCTAGTAATGATCATTTCGAATTTACGAGCAGTGACAACTTTAGAAAGTATTGTTATTGATAACTAATGTGCACCAATAATGACAAATCTAGAATATGCTCATAATGTCATGATTAGAATACACTAATGATAACAAATTTAGAAGGTATTATTAATGATAATTGTATGTACTAATAATAACGAGCTTAGAATATACTAAGAATGACAAGATTAGAATAATGACATGTTTAGAGTATACTAATGATATGCTTAGATGATATTTATAACTTTAATGTTTAGAATATATTAATAATGACAAGTTTATAAATTACTAAAATGACAACTTTAGAAAGTTCTATATATGATAACTATAATTTGTATTAATAATGACAAGTTTAGAACATACTAATAAAGACAAATTTAGAATGTACTTTAAATAAAAACTTTAATGTCTTCATATAATTAATGTTTGGAATATACTAATAATGACAAGTTTAAATGCACTATTAATGATAACTTTAATATGTACTAATAATCACAAGTTTACAATATTGTAATGAAGAAGTACTCTATGAATCCCTCCAGAATGTTAAGAACTACTTACCATACGCCGAAAATGTAGTTATCATGGGTTATCTGAATGGACACATTGAAAAAGATCGCAAAGGATTTGGTATGGGTAGAGAAGCATACAGCAAAAATACACCGACAAGCCCATAATTCACCTTAAATCACATAAGAGTTTTCAGAGATGTAAAAAAACATAATATTGATGTCATGCAGTTCAGACCACAGGCTGTTTGTGGGCAAACTGGAACATGCCAAATCAAAACCTCTGAAGAGTATAGGCATAAAACGATTTTTGAACAAATATATTCCAATGCAGATTGAGAGAAAATAGAACCGAAGATGCTGGAAGAGAAGGTTTGGTTGGTCGCCTTCCATTCGGCGATTACAAGACCTGACAAAGAAGTTATGCAATACAGTTGGAAGAAAAAATGAACACTAGTGCAGCGTTTCTCAACCTTGCGTAACCTTGCGCTTCTCCCTTGGGTAACCTTTAGAATAAATTACAACAACAAAAAAACAACAACTATCTTTCTCATTTTAATATCATCGTAATAATAGGTTAGATAGAATGATGTATACATTAAATTATTACAATAACCAAGAATATATCGTGCGTGTTTAATTATATTACGCATATGAAATTGAATAAAAAATCAAAAGTGCATTAGCTTATCTAACGTGTCATTATTAGTACACCTTAAAGTAATCATTAATAGGCACTTTGAAACTTATCATTATTGCTATATTAAACATGTCAATATTAGTTTCTTCTAAACTTGTCATTATTTTTTATTCTAAACTTCTTATTATTACCTGTCATTATTAGTACACATTAAAGTTATCATTAATAGGATCATTTAAGCATATCACTATGGCTATATTCAATGTTACTTGTCATTATTTTTTTATTATTTGTATATCATAAACTTCTCAGTATTAGTACATTGTAAATTTTTCATTAATAGCACTTTCTAAACTCTCATTATTAGTCTATTCTAAACTTGTCATTATTACTAAGCTATCATTAGTTATTGATAGTTCCTTCTAATATTGTCATTTTTAGTATATTCTAAACATCTTATTCGTGGTACATATAAAAGTTATCATTAATAGTACCTTCCCGACCTTTATTTGTAAATCCTAAACTTATTATTAGTAATTATTAGTTCATTTTAAAGGAACTATTATTAGTACCTTTTACCTATTAGTACACATTAAAGTTATCATTAGAAGTACATTCTAAAATTGTCATTATTAGCTTATTCTAAACTTCTTATTATTAGTATATTCTAAACATTTCATTTTGAGAACTCGTTAACGTTACTATCATTAATGATATTTTCCAAACTTTTCAATATTAGTACATTCTAAACTTGTCAATAATAGTACCTTCTAAATTTCTCATTACTATATTCTAAACATGTCACTATTAGTACACATTAATGATATTAATAGTACCTTCTAAACTTATCATTACCATATTCTAAACTTTTTATTATTAGTACATATCAGTACATATCAGTTAGAGTGCATTCTAAACTTGTCTTTATTAATATATTACAAACTTGCTTATTATTAGTGCAAATTAAAGTTATCTTGAACAGTACATTTTAAATTTGTAATTATTGGTATATTCTAATCTTTCCATTATTAGTACACATACCTGTACCTTCTAAATCTCTCATTATTAGTATACTGTAAACTTCTGATTATTAGTACACATTAGAATTATTATTGATAATACATTCTAAATCTCTCATTATTAGTATATTGTAAAGTTATGTACACATTAAAGTTATTATTAATAATACCTTCTATACTTGTCAAAGTTACATGCATGATTAATTTACCTTTTAAATTTTTAATTATTAGTATATTACAAACTTACCATTATTAGTATATTTTACATTTTTCATTATTAGTACACATTAAAGTCATTGTTAGTACATATAAAAGTTATCATTTACTGTACCTTGCATTATAAGTATATTGTAAACTTCTCATTATTAGTACACATTAAAACACATTAATGATAGTTACAATAACTTGTCAAAGTTGATGTTTATATATTTTTAAACTTGACATTATTCTTAACTTGCCATTATTAGCATATTCTAATTTTTTCATCATTAGTGCACATTTAAGTTATCATACAATAGTGTTTTCTGAACTTGTCATTATTAGTATATTCTAAACTTGTTATTACTAGTACACATTAAAGTTATCATTAATAATAACTTCTAAACTTGTCATATTTAGAATATTATAAATTTGTCCTTATTGATACACATTATTAGTATATTCTTGAGTTGTCATTATTAGTATTTTCTAAACTTGCCATTATTAGTAGAAATTAAATCGATAATGAATTCCTTCTCATTTTTTTTGTGTTAGTACACATTAAATATTTTAGTAATAGTACCTGCTAAACGTTATACGTTTTTTCTAAACTTCCTATTTGTATTATCAATCAAAATTTTCATTAATATGTAAACTTGTCATATTCTAAACTTTTCATTATAAGTACAAATTAACGTTATCAATTATAGTACCCTCTAAACTTACCCTTATTAATATATTGTACTTTGTGTATATTAGTTATCGTTAACGGTACCTTATAAAAGTTGTCATTAAGGTACCTTCTGAACTTATCTTTATCAGTACATTACAAAAATGCTATTATTATCATTTTAGTATATATTAAACTAGTCATTAGTAGTATATTGGAAAATCGTGGGTATTTCTATATTCTCAACTTCTCATTATTAGTATACCTAAACGTTTCATTATTAGTACACATTAAAATTAGCATTAATGATACCTTCTAAATTTGTCATTATTAGTATATTTTGAACTTGTCATTATTAGTATATTCTAAACTTGTCATTCTTAATATATTCTAAAATTCTAATTAACAGACAAGTCTAGAATATACAAATAATGACAAGTTTAGGATGTATTATTGATAACTTTAATGAGTACTTATAATAACAAGTTTAGAATATAATACAATGACAACTTTAATATATACAAATAATGAAAAGTTCATAAGTAACAATTAATGATAAATATGTATTAATAAACAAGTTCATAATGTGATAAATATAACAAATTTAGAACCTAATAATTAGAACATGTATATTAGGTACTATTAATGACAATTTTAATGTGTACTAATAATGAAAAATTAGGAATATACTATTATATGTTTAATAATAATGAGAAGTTTAGATATACTAATAATGATGATTTTAGAACATACTAATAACAAGTTTAAAATATACAAAAAATAACAAAATTACAGTAAGTTAATAATTACAAATTCAGAATATACTAAACAATGCTAATAAAGACAAGTTTAGAATATACTTATAATAAGTTTAGAACATACTAAAAAGGACAAATTTAGAAGGTGCTATTAATGATAACTTTGATATGTACTAGTACAAATAATGTCAAGCTTAGAAACTATTAATGATATTTTTGACGAAATAGTTAAAAAACTCTATTAAATAACTATTAACTTTTAATTTTGCTATACTAATATTGACAAGTTTAGAAGGTTCTATTAGATAAAATTGTGTACTAATAATGACAAATTTAGAATAATGAGACTTACAGAATATGCAAATAATGATAATTTTGGAAGGTATTAGACACTATAACTTTAATGTATACTAAAAATGAGAAGCTAAGAATACACTAATAATGACAAGTTTGGAATATACGAATAATGACAACATGAAAATGCTCTAATAATAAAACTTTACAAGGTAATGTTATTGATATACTGAGAATGAAAAGTCTAAATTATCCTAATAATGAAAAATTTAGTAACTTTAATGTGTACTTATAATGACAAGTTTATATTAATGACATATACAGACATTTAGACAAGTTTAGATTAATGACATCTATAGAAGTACTATTAAGATAACTTTAATGTGGCTAATAATGACAAGTCTACAGTAATAACAACAACTTTAATGTGTGTTTATAATGATATGTTTAGAATATGCTAATGATGCCAAGTTTAGTAGGAAATATTTATGATAACTTTAATAATAAAATGAATATACGAACGAATATAGTAACAATGGCAGCTTTATAATATACTAATAATGACAAGTTTAGAAGGTACTATTAATGATAAATCGTGTTTTAAAAATGACAAGCTTAGAATATACTAATACATAGGTTCAGAAGCCACTGTTAATGAGTGCTAATAATGAGAATTTTAGAATATACCAATATTGATAAGTTTAGAAGGTACTAGTAACAAAAACTTTAATTTGTATTATTAATTAAAAGTTTATCATGTATGATAAGTTTAGAATATATAAATAGTAACAAGTAGCCATAAGGTGTTCTAATAATGTCAAGTTTATAATATACTAATAATGACATGTTTAGAATATACTAACATAGAGAAGTTTAGAAGGTACTATTAATGAAAACTTTAATGTGAAATAATAATGAAAAATTTAGAATATACTAACAATGGCAAGTGCTATCAGATATAACTAATTTGAACTAATAAGGACAAGTTTAGAACATACTAATAATGACCGTTTTATGAATAAATAATACTAATAATGCCATTTTTAGAAGTTACTATTAACGATGAAAAGTTTAGAAGGTACGATCAAATATAACTTTAACAGGCTTAGGCGGATCTATTAATGAAATATTTAATTTGTTCTAATAATCACAAATTCAAAATATACAATTGGTGACAAAGTTAGAATATTTTAAGAACGATAATTTTAATGTGTTCTAATAAGATGTTCATAATATTCAAATAATGAAAAGTTAAGAAGATACCTTAAATGAAAGTTTAGTATATACTATCAATGAGAAGTTTAGAATATACTAATAATGACAAGTTTGGAAGGCATTATTAAAGATAAATTCTATGCGAAATGATAATGAAAAGTTTAGAATATGACAACTTTACATATTAATGAAAATTTTAATTCATAATATAATTGGAAAGTTTAGAAAAAAAACGTATAAAGTTTAGCAGGTACTATTAGTAAAATCTTTAATGTGTACTAATAATTACTTTAATGAGTACTAATAATGAACAATTTACAAAATATTAGTAATGACACGTTTAAAATATACTTTTAATGATAGCTAATAAATTGAATGTGTACTAAAATGACAAATTTAGAAAGGTACTATTTATGATAACTTTAATGTCTAGTTACAAAGACAAGTTTATGAGGTACTATTAATGATAACTTTCATGTGTACTAATAATTACAAGTTTAAAATACAGTAATAATGACAAGTTCAGAAAGTACTATTACTGTAAAATTTAATGTAATCCAATAATGACAAATTTAGAAAACACCAATAATGAAAAGTTTAAATTATACTAAAAATGAGATGTTTAGAAGGTACTTTTAATGATAACTTATATGGCAAATGACAAATGATGACAAGCTTAGAATATACTAATAAAAAATTAAGAAACTACTATTAATGATAACTTCAATGTGTACCAATACTGTCAAGATTATTATATGCTAATAATCACAATAAAATAGCAACAAAGATATGTCGTAGCACATTTGTAAAATAATACTGATGACCCACTTTCGGAGAAGAATAAGCGAAGATGTAGAGATCTGTATATTTCGATCACTTACTGTGATCCTCTTCAGAAGAGGATCACAGTAAGTGATCGAAATATACAGATCTCTACATCTTCGCTTATTCTTCTCCGAAAGTGGGTCATCAGTATTACAATAAAATAAATTAATGTGTACTAATGTTGAAAAGTTTAGAATATATACAAATGGCATGTTTAGAAGAAAACTTTAGAAGATAGGTTTAGAATGCACTGATAATGACAAATTTAATATAATAATAATAATAAAGGTGCTATTACTGTAAACTTTAATGTAATCCAATAATTACAAGTTTAGAAAGCACCAATAATGAAAAGTTTAAATTATACTAAAAATGAGATTTTTAGAAGGTACTATTAATGATAACTTATATGGCAAATGGCAAATGATGACAAGCTTAGAATATACCAATAAAAAGTTAAGAAACTACTATTAATTAAAACTTCAATGTGTAATACTGTCAAGATTATGATATGCTAATAATCACAATAGAATAAATTAATGTGTACTAATGTTGAAAAGTTTAGAATATATAAAAATGGCATGTTTAGAAGAACACTTTAGAAGATAAGTTTAGAATATACTGATAATGACAAGTTTAATATAAAATAATGACGATTTTAGAAGGTGCTAATATACAGTAATAATGACAAGCTCAGAAAGTACTTTTACTGTAAACTTTAATGTAATCCAATAATGACAAATTTAGAAAACACCAATAATGAGAAGTTTAAATTATACTAAAAATGTATAGGTTTAATGTGTACTAATAATGACAAGTGTAGAATATACTAATAAAAAGTTAAGAAACTCCTATTAATGATAACTTCAATGTGTCAAGATTATGATATTATAATAATCACAATAAAATAAATTAATGTGTACTAATGTTGAAAAGTTTAGAATATATAAAAATGGCATGTTTAGAAGAAAACTTTAGAAGATAAGTTTAGAATATACTGATAATGACAAGTTTAATATAATAATAATAATGACGATTTTAGAAGGTTCTAATATGTGCTAATGAGGTGATAATGACAAGTTTAGAATATACTAAAGTAGCATTTTTGTAATATACAAGTAAAGATAAGTTCAGGGGGGTACCTTAATGACAACTTTTAGAAGGTACTATTAATGATAACTTTAATGTGTACTAAGGTACTAAATACTAATAAGGGTATGTTTCGAAGGTACTATAACTGATAACGTTAACTTGTACTAATAACGACAAGCTTGGAATATACTAATAATGGCAACTTGAGAAGATACTATTAAAGATATATTTAATGTCCATTAATAGTGATAAGTTTATATACTAATAGTGATAAGTGATAAGATTTATATACAGTACTAATAGTGATAAGTTATAAGTGATAAGATTTATATACAGTACTAATAGTGATAAGTTATTAATGAGAAGTTTAGAATAAACTAATAATGACAAGTTTGGAAAGCACTATTAAAGATAAAATCTATGCGAAATGATAATGAAAAGTTTAGAATATGACAAGTTTACATGTTAATGAAAAATTTAATTTACAATGAAATGGAAAATTTAGAAAAAACGTATAGCGTTTAGCAGGTATTAGTAAAATCTTTAATGTGTATTAATAATTACTTTAATGAGTACTAATAGTGAAATTTTTTACAAAATACTAGTAATGACATGTTTAGAATATACATTTAATAATAACTTTAATACTTATATGCACTAATAGTAACAAGTTTAGAATATACTAAGAATAACATGTTCAGTCGGAACTATTGGTAACTTTAATATCAAAGTTTAGAAAATATTAATAATGAATATTGTCGATAGCACTATTAATGATATATACAATGTGTACTAATAATCAAACTTTAGAAATTTATATTAATAATAACTTTAATATGTTTTAATAATGACAATTTTAGAAGGTTCTATTAAATAACTTTGATATGTACTAATATTGAATGATTTGATTTGTACTAATAATGAAAAGTTTAAAATATACTAACAATGACAACTACAGAATATTATCATAATATGTATTAATAAGGACAAATTTAGAGTATTCTAATTATGACAAGTCTAGAAGGTATTATTAATGATAAATTTAATGTGTACTAGAAGGTACTATTGCATGATAATCATGGCAAATTTAGAATATGCTAATAATGGCAATTTTGTAATATACAAATAATGTCAAGTTTAGAAGGTATTATTAATAATAGCTCTAATGTGACAAGTTTACAATATACTTACAATGCAAGATACAGTTAATGATAATTTTTATTATATACCAACAATGACTTTAATATGTACTAATAATGATTTTTTTTAAATATACTAATAACGGTAAGTTTGTAATATACTAATAATGACTAGTTTAAAAGATATATTAATAATGCATTTAACTTTGACAAGTTTAATGTGTACTAATAATCAGAAGTTTGCAATATACTAATAAAAAGAGGTTTAGAAGTCACAGGTATGTGTACTAATAATGGAAAGATTAGAATATAACTTAAATTTGTACTAATAATAAGCAAGTTTGTGATATACTAATAAAGACAAGTTTAGAATGCACTAATAAATTTAATGTGTACTAATAATAAAAAGTTTAGAATATGGTAATGATAAGTTTAGAATGTACTATTAAGATCTTTAATGATAAGTTTAGAATATGGTAATAATGAGAAGCTTAGAAGGTACTATCATTGACAAGTTTATAATGACAAGTTTGGAAAATATTTTCAACGTTAATGTTATACTAATAAATACAAACAAATACAAAAACTACAAAATACAAAAATTAAAAAAATTAAAAAAATACAAACATACAAAAACTACAAGACAAATACAAATACAAATACAAATACAAATACAAATACAAATACAAATACAAATACAAATACAAATACAAATACAAATACAAATACAAATACAAATACAAATACAAATACAAATACAAATCCAAATCCAAATCCAAATATAAATAAAAAATGCGAATACAAATACAAATACAAATACAAATACAAATACAAATACAAATACAAATATGATTACCTTAAAGTTTAGTAATAATGACAAGTTTAGAATATACTAATAATAAAAGTTTAGAAAGTACTATTAATGATAACTGAAGAGTTTATAATATACAAATAACAAAAAGTTTAGAATAGAAAATAATGACAAGTTTAGAAGAAACTAATATTGACATGTTTAAAATATAGCATTAGTGATATGTTTAAAAGATCCTATTAAATGATAACTTTAATGTGTACTAATAATGTACACATTAATGTTAATGAAAGTTTATAATATACTAGTTAAGACAAGTTTAGAATATACTAATAAAAACAAGTTGAGAAGTTACTATAATTGTTAACTATTATATGTACTAATAATGACAAGTTTAGAATTTAGAATATACTAATAATGATAAGATTAGAAGGTACTCTTAATGATCAATTTAATGTGTACTAATAATGACGAGTTTTGAATATACTAATAATGATGTGTTTAGAATATACTAGTTTAAATTATAATAATAATGACAAGGTATGATAACTTTAATATGTACTAATAATCACAGGTTTAGAATATACTTACAATGGCATTTAGAATATACTAGGATTGACAAGTTTAGAAGATGTTGTTAAAGGTAACTTTAATGTTTAGAAATAATGACAAATGTGGAATATATTAATAACGATAAGCTTAGAACGTTCTACCAATGATAACTTTATTTTGTACTAATAATGACAAGTTTAGCATATAAGTTTACAAGGTACTATTAACAATAACTTTAATTTGTATTAATGAATACAACTTTAAGGTGTACTAATCATATAATGACAAGTTTAGAATATAATAATAATAAGTTTAGAATATACTAATAATAATAAGTTTAGAATATACTAATAATGAAAGTTTAGAATATCCGAAGAATGACAAGTTTATAATATTAATTATAACTTTAATGTGTACTAATAATCACAAGTTTACAGTATTTCAATAATGACATGTTATATCAATGATGACGTTAATATGTGGTAATAATGACAAGTTTGAAATGTATTAATAATGCAAAGTTTAGAAAATACTAATAATAGCAAATTAGAAGTTGCTATTAATGACAAGTATGATACGTACTAATAATAAGTTTTCAATATATTAAATAACTTTAATATGAACTAATACTCATAAGTTTAGAATAGACTAATAATGACAAGTTTAGAATAATGGTAAACTCGGTATATAATATTATTACCAAGTTTAAAATATACTAATAATGATAAGTATAGAAGGTCTTAGTAATGATCATTTTAATGTATACTAATGAAGTTTAGAATAACAAGAAAACATATTTACTAATAATATGTTTCGAATTTACGAAGAGTGACAGCTTTAGAAAGTATTGTTAATTATAACTAATGTGTACTGATAATGACAAATGTAGAATATCCCGATAATGACAAATCTAGAATATGCTCATAATGTCATGATTAGAATACACTAATAACAAATTTAGAAGGTATTATTAATGATAAATTTAGTATGTACTAATAATAACGAGCTTAGAATATACTAAGAAGGACAAGATTAGAATAATGACATATTTAGAGTATACTAATGATATGCTTAGATGATATCTATGGTAACTTTAATATTTAGAATACATTAATAATGACAAGTTTAGAAATTACTAAAATTACAACTTTAGAAAGTTCTATATATGATAACTATAATTTGTACTAATAATGACAAGTTTAGAACGTATTAATAATTTAGAATGTACTTTAAATAAAAAGTTTAATGTCTTCATATAATTAATGTTTGGAATATACTAATAATGACAAGTTTAAATGCACTATTAATGAACTTTAATATGTACTAATAATCACAAGTTTACAATATTGTAATGAAGAAGCACTCTATAAATCCCTCCAGAATGTTAAGAACGACTTACCATACGCCGAAAATGTAGTTATCATGGATGATCTGAATGGACACATCGAAAAAGATCGCAAAGGATTTGGTACGGGTAGAAAAACATACAATAAATAAACACCGACAAGCCCATAATTCACCTTAAATCACGTAAGATTTTTCAGAGATGTTTCTAAACTTGTCATTACTTCTATATTCTAAACTTGTACACATTAAAGTTATCATTAATAGTATCTTTAATCTGATCATTATTAGTATGTTCTATAATTATCATTATTAGTACACATTAAAGTTATCATTAATAGCACTTTCTATTCGTATAATCTAACCATTAGAATATTCTAAACATATCTTCATTGACATGTTCTAAACTTTTCATTATTAGTGCTTATTAAATATATTCTAAACATGGCAATATTAGTGTATTCTAAATTTGCCATTATTCTAAACTTGTTAGTATTAATACACATTATTAGTAGCACCTTCCAAAGTTGTCATTATTCGTATATTCTAATCGTTGTCATTATTGTTATCATTGTTATCATTGATATATGTAATTATCAGTATCTTCTACAATTGCCATTATTAGTGCATATTAAAGTTATCATTAATAGTACCTTCTAACCTTGTCCTTTTTCATATTCTAAACTTGTCACTATTGGTATACTTAAAAGTTATCATTAATAGAATATTCTAAAATTTCATTATTAGTATATTCTAAACTTGTCATTAATAGTACACATTAAAGTTATCATTAATAGTATCTTTAATCTGATCATTATAAGTATGTTCTATAATTATCATTAATAATATTTCTTATCATTGACAGTATCTTGTAAACTTGTCATTATTAGTATGTTCTAAACTTGTCATTATAAGTATATTCTTAACCTATCATTATTACTATACATTAAACTTACCATTAATAGTATTTTCTAAACTTGTCATTATTAGTATATTAAACTTACCCAAAATAGTATATTCTCAACTTTCATAATATTTTCTAATATTTGTTATTATCAGTATCCTCTACAATTGGATATTAAAGTTATCATTAATATTACCTTCTAAACTTGTCCTTATTAGTATATTCTAAACATGTGATTATGAGTATATATTAGAGTTATAATTAATAGTACTTTCTAAACATGTAATTATCGTTCATATTCTAAGCTTGTCACTATTGGTACGCTTTAAAGTTATCATTAATAGAATATTCTAAAATTTCATTATTAGTATATTCTAAACTACAGATTAAAATTATCATTAATAGTATCTTTAATCTAATCATTATTAGTATGTTCTATAATTATCATTAGTATTAGTTATTATTAACAGCATCTTGTAAACTTTTCATTATTAGTATGTTCTATACTTGTCATTATAAGTATATTCTTAACGTATCATTATTACTATACATTAAACTTACCATTAATAGTACTTTCTAAAATTGTCATTATTAGTATATTATGAACTTACCCATTAGTATATTATAAACTTACCCCATTCATAATTAGTACACATTAAAAGTTATCATTAACTGTACATTGCATTATAAGTATATTGTAAACTTGTCACATTAAAGTTATTATTAATAATACCTTCTAAAGTTATTATTTGTATATTACAAATTTGCCATTACTAGCATATTCTAAATTTGTCATTATTAGTATATTGTAACTTCTTATTACTAGTACACATTAAAGTTATCATACCTTCTAAACTTGTCATAATCAGAATATTATAAATTTGTCTTTATTGATACACATTATGATATTCTACAGTTGTCATTGTTAGAATATTATAAACTTTTCATTATTAGTACAAATCAAATTATTCAATATTAGTACATATCAAAGATATTTAATAGAACCTAAAATTGTCATTATCAAAACTTATTAAAGTTATTATAAATATCATTTTCTAAAATATTGATTATTGGTACACACTGTATATATCATTAATAGTACTATCGACCATATTTATTAATATATTCTAAACTTCTCATATTAAAGTTATCATCACTAGTTCCAACTGAACATGTTATTCTTAGTATATTCTAAACTTGTTACTATCAGTACATATTAAAGTTATCATTAGAAGTACAGTATATTCTAAACGTGTCATTACTAGTATTTTGTAAATTTTTCACTATTAGTACTCATTAAAGTAATTATTATTATACCTTAAACGCTATACTTTTTTTTTCTTCTAAATTTCCAATTTTAATATAAATTAAATTTGACATTAACATGTAAACTTGTCATATTCTAAACTTTTCATTATCATTTCACATATTTTTAATAGAGCTTATCATTATTTTTATATTCTAAACTTCTCATTAATAGTATATACTAAACTTATCACTATTAATAAACATTAAAGTTATCTTTAATAGTACCTTCTAAACTTGGCATTATTAGTATATTCTAAACTTGTCGTTATTAGTACAAGTTAACGTTATCAATTATAATACCTTCTAAACTTACCCTTATTAGTATATAGTACTTTGTTTATATTATTACACATTAAAGTTATCATTAATAGTACCTTCTAAAAGTTGTCATTAAGGTACCTTCTGAACTTATCTTTATTTGTATATTACAAAAATGCTACCCTTATAGTACTTTGTTTATATTATTACACTTTAAAGTTATCATTAATAGTACCTTCTAAAAGTTTTCATTAAGGTACCTTCTGAACTTATCTTTATTTGTATATTACAAAAATGCTATTTTTAGTGTATTAACTCTAACTTTAATGAGTCCTAATAATAACAAAATTAGAATATACTAATAATGGCATATATGGAAGATATAACGAATAATAACTTTAATATGCACTAATAATCATAGATTCAAAATAACTAATGTGTACTAATAATCACAGGTTTACAATATTTCAATAATGACATGTTTAGAAGGTTACATTAATGATAACGTCAATGTGTAGTAATAATAACACGTTTGAAATATATTAGTAATGGAAGGTTTAGAAAATACTAATAATAGCATAGTAGAAGTAGCTATTAAAGATAACTATAATACGTACTAATAATTAGTTATAAGTAATTAGTTTTGAATAGGACAATGACGTTTAGAATATACTAATAATGGTAAGGATACAAGGTCCTAGTAATGATAACTTCAATGTATACTAATAAAATTTACAATACCGAAGAAGATAATCGAATTTACGAACAATGACAACTTAAGAAAGTATTGTCAGTGATAACTAATGTGTACTAGTAATGAGGTACTTTAATGGGTACTAATAATGACAAGTGTTGAATATACCAATAATGACACATTTAGAATATGCTAATAATGTCAGGTTTACAATGTACTTGTAATGACAAGTTTAGAATACACCAATAATAACAAATTTAGAAGGTATTATTAATGAAAAATTAAGTATGTACCAATAATAACTAGCTCAGAATATACTAAGTATCACAAGTTTAGAATAATGACATAGAGTATACTAATGATAAAAACTTTAATGTCTTCTAGTAATTAATGTTTGGTATATACTAATAATGACAAATTTAAAGGCACTATTAATGATAACTTTAATATGTACTAATTATCACATGATAAATTTAATATGTAACGAGCTCAGAATATACTAAGAATCACAAGTTTAGAATAATGACATAATTGGAGTATACTAATGATAAAAACTTTAATGTCTTGTAATATAATTAATGTTTGGTATATACTAATAATGACAAGTTTAAAGGCACTATTAATGATAACTTTAATATGTACTAATTATCACATGTTTACAATATTGTAGTAATTTAAAGTTTAAAAGGTTATATTAATGATAATGTTAATGTGTAGCAATAATGACACGTTTGAATTATATTAATAATGCAAAGTTTAGTAAATACTAATAATAGCATGATTAGAAGTTACTATTAATGATAACTATAATACGTACTAATAATAATTAGTTTTGAAAAAAAGCTAACAATGTCATGTTAAGGAGCCAGTAATAATGATAACTAACAGGTACTAATACTCACAATTTTAGAATATACAAATAATGACAAGTTTTAGATAATTGTAAACTTTGGAATAGTATTGCCAAGTTTAGAATATACTAATAATGATAAGCTTACAATGTCCTAATAATGATAACTTTAATGTGTAGTAATAAGGACAAGTTTAGAATAATAAAAAAATATGTTAGTATCTACTAATACTGATATGTTTCGAATATACGAACAATGACAATCTTAAAAAGTATTGTTAATGATAACTTTAATGTGTACTAACAATGATGGTTTAGAACATACATACTAATGACAAGTGTAAAATAAACTAATAATGACAAATTTAGAATATGCTAATAATGTTAGGTTTAGAATATAAGTATAGAATAATGATAAACTTTGGAATATATTAGTATTACCAAGCTTAGAAAATACTAATAACGACAAGTTTAGAATACCAAAGAAAATATGTTTAGTATTTACTAATACTGATATGTTTCGAATATAAGAACAATGGTAATTTTAGAAAATATTGTTAATGATAACTTTAATGTGTACTAATAATTAGGGTTTAGAACATACAAATATTGACTAGCTTTAATGTGTACTAATAATGACACGTGTAGAATATACTAATAATGACAAATTTAGAATATGCTAATAATGTCAGGTTTAGAATATACTTGTAATGGCAAGTTTAGATTACACTAATATTTACAAAGTTAGAAGGTATTATTAATGATGTGTACTAATAATAGCGAGTTTAGAATATACTAAGAATGACAAATTTAGAATAATGACATGTTTAGAATATACTAATGATAAGCTGAGACGATAATTATTATGATAACTTCCCTGTGTACAAGTTTAGTATATATTAATCATAAGTTTAGAAATGACTAATAATAACAACTTTAGTAGGTACTATATATTATGAATATTATAATATAATATAATATTTGTACTAATAATGACAAGTTTAATAATGATAAAGTAAAATCTGATATAAATGAAAACTTCCATGTCTTCTAATGATTAATGATTGGGATATACTAATAATGACAAGGTACTGTTAATGATAATTTTAATGTGTACTAATAACAAGCTTGGAATATATGAATATTGACATCACTAGAAAATATTGATGATATCGTTAATGTGCACTAATAATGACATTTATAATATACTATTAATGATAACTTTAACGTGTACTAATAAAGAGAAACTTTTAATGATAACTTAAATATGTATTGATAATAACAAGTCTATAATATACAAAAAATGACAATTGATAATAAATTGAATGTGAATGACAAATTTAGAAAGGTACTATTAATGATAACTTTAATGTCTAGTTACAAAGACAAGTTTATAAGGTACTATCAATGATAACTTTAATGTGTACTAATAATGAGAAGTTTAAAATACAGTAATAATGACAAGTTCAGAAAGTACTATTACTGTAAACTTTAATGTAATCCAATAATGACAAATTTAGAAAACACCAATAATGAGAAGTTTAAATTATACTAAAAATGAGATGTTTAGAAGATACCATTAATGATAACTTATATGGCAAATGGCAAATGATGACAAGCTTAGAATATACTAATAAAAAGTTAAGAAACTACTATTAATGATAACTCCAATATGTACTTATACTGTCAAGATTATGATATGCTAATAATCACAATAGAATAAATTAATGTGTACTAATGTTGAAAAGTTTAGAATATATAAAAATGGCATGTTAGGAGATAAGTTTAGAATATACTGATAATGACAAGTTTAATAATGACGATTTTTAGAAGGTGCTAATATGTGCTAATGTGGTTTAGAATACACGAAAATAGCATTTTTGTAATATACAAGTAAAGATAAGTTCAGAAGGTATCCTTAATGACAACTTTTAGAAGGTACTATTAATGATAACTTTAATGTGTACTAATATAAGTTTAGAAGGTACTATAACTGATAACGTTAACTTGTACTAATAACGATTAGCTTGGAATATACTAATGATGACACGTTTAGAAGATACTACTAAAGATATCTTTAATGTCTATTAATTAGAAGTTTAGAATATACTAATAATGAGAAGTTTGGAAGGCACTATTAAAGATAAAATCTATGCGAAATGATAATGAAAAGTTTAGAATATGACAAGTTTACATGTTAATGAAAAATTTAATTTACAATAGAATGGGAAATAGGAAAAAACGTATAGCGTTTAGCAGGTTTCTATTAGTAAAATCTTTAATGTGTATTAATAATTACTTTAATGAGTACTAATAGTGAAAATTTTACAAAATACTAGTAATGACATGTTTAGAATATACATTTAATGATAACTTTAATACTCGTATGCACTAATAGTAACAAGTTTAGAATATACTAAGAATAACTTTAATATCAGAAGTTTAGAAAATATCAATAATGAATATTGTCGATAATGCTATTAATGATATATACAATGTGTACTAATGATCAAACTTTAGAAAATTATATTTATAATAACTTTAATATGTTTTAATAATGACAATTTTAGAAGGTTCTATTAAATAACTGATATATAATAATATTGAATAATTTGATTTGTACTAATAATGAAAAGTTCATAATATACTAACAATGACAACTATAGAATTTTATTTATAATAACTTTAATATGTTTTAATAATGACAATTTTAGAAGGTTCTATTAAATGTCTTTGATATGTACTAATATTGAATGATTTGATTTGTACTAATAACACATTAAAGTTTACAATATACTTATAATGCAAGATACAGTTAATGATAATTTTTATGGAAAGACTAGAATATGCTAACATAATGAATTTTTTTTTTAAATATACTAATAATTTTTACAAGTTTAATGTGTACTAATAATCAGAAGTTTGCAATATACTAATAAAAAGAGGTTTAGAAGGCACAGGTATGTGTACTAATAATGGAAAGATTAGAATATACCAATAATTAGAAGTTTAAAGGGTACTGTTCAGGATAACTTTAATTTGTACTAATAATAAGCAAGTTTGTAATATACTAATAAAGACAAGTTTAGAATGCACTTTAATAAATTTAATGTGTACTAATAATAAAAAGTTTAGAATATAGTAATAAGTTTAGAATGTACTATTAAGATCTTTAATGACAAGTTTAGAATATAGTAATAATGAAAAGCTTAGAAGGTACTATCATTGATAAGTTTAGAATGTACTTATAATGAAAAGTTTGGAAAATATTTTCAACGTTAATGTTATACAAACAAATACAAAAACTACAAAATACAAAAATACAAAAAATATAAAAAATACAAACATACGAAAATTACAAAACAAATAGAAATACAAATACAAATACAAATACAAATACAAATACAAATAGAAACAGTCAGCGAGGACTGACGTCATATTTTTCTGGTGTTTGATCAAACATTTTGGTGTTTTATGATTTTTTGTTTTATTTGACCAAATGACAAAGAATCTTGTCATCGGAGTTTAATGGGTTAATAATAACTTTAATGTGTTCTGAAAATGAAAAGGTACTATTAATAGTATCTTTAAAGTGAACTAATAATTACATATTTAGAGTATACTAATATTAAGTTTAGGATATACAAATAAACGCCGGGTAGGTACTATTAATGATAACTTTAATGTGTACCAATTAAGTTTAGTAATAATGACAAGTTTAGAATAGTACTTTAGAAAGTACTATTAATGATACCTGAAGAGTTTATAATATACAAATAATAAAAAGTTTAGAATAGAAAATAATGACAAGTTTAGAAGAAACTAATATTGACATGTTTAAAATATAGCAATAGTGATATGTTTAAAAGATCCTATTAAATGATAACTTTAATATGTACTAATAATGGCACGTAATAATAAGAAGTTTAGAAGTTACTGTTAATGAAAGTTTATAATATACTAAATGAGACAAGTTTAGAATATACTAATAATAACAAGTTAAGTTACTATAATTGTTAACTATTATATGTACTAATAATGACAAGTTTAGAATTTAGGATATACTAATAATACTTCTTTGTCGCGGCTAGTGCCGCTTAAATTGTTTTTATCGGCTTAAGAAACCTGCACAGCGAAGCTATAGCGGTAATCCCCTACCACACTCCTGGCCAAATGGCCACTTCCGGAAGGGAGTGTGTGGTTGGACATTCCGCATAAATCATCGGAAATTTAAAATTCCCGGCTCTGTGCAGGTGGCGCAAGCGTCTACAACCCCACCTCCCCCTCCCTATCCCCTCCCTTCTTACTCGGCTGCACGGATTGAGCCGTCACTTCAATGAGAAATGAAGGCTTCGCCTGTGGGAGGAGGGAGGGACCCTAAATCTGTGCAGGTTTCTTAAGCCGATAAAAACAATTTAAGCGGCACTAGCCGCGACAAAGAAGTATTAACGGCTGAGAAGAAACCTGCACAGCGAAGCTATGCATGAGACGAGGATAGGTGGGAGGAGAAGGTGAAGCCCAAATTGTAGTCGAGGACAGGGCTCAAGCCGTTATTACGTGTGTCTCGTATGGGAGACTATTCATCTTATTCAGTAGAGGGGAGACAAAAAGCATCAAGTACTTATATCGATATCGATATCAATATCAGTATCAATATATATATATATATTCATTTATTTATTTATTTTTTATAAAAATAATATTGTACAATTTACATAGTGCATAAATTCTATGTAGAATATTGTATCTTGCTCAGCGGTTTCTGGGCCTTCCCCTACCCCTCGGTCGCCCTTTGCCCCCCTTCTTTTGCGAAGAGAGGGGTGGAGCCGTTCCCATGGCGACACATGGGACAGGGGTGATCGAGTGGTAGAGATACCGTGTCCTGAAGGAAGTTGCTGATGCCCAGCCCCCGAGGTCCTGCACCCGTTCCACAGAGTGGGTGCGGAGAAATGCCAGCGATGCCGCGAGGCCTCTGATGTTGTGGGCGTGGGGGGCATGGCCCGGGTCGGCCTTCTCTATAACGCGGCAAAGTAGACGCGCCAGGGACCTCGGGGTTAGGGGGTTCCGAGATTTCGAATTGTAGAAGAGATGATCCTCGGACACCCCTTCCGTGCGTTCCACGTAGTCTTTAAACGCACGGACCGGGCACAGCGGGTGTGGGTTTCCTTCCTCCAGGAAGGATGGTATTCTGATAGGGCCAATCATGTCGTCCGCCTGCTCATTCTTGGCTAGGAATGTAGGTGATGGAGCGAGAGTTAGGGCAGAGCAGTCCTCCTCCAGTTTGGAGAAGGACTGGTGGCGGGTGATCGCCGCCAGCTGTGACGCCCTGTAACCCGTAGCCAGGGCGAGCAGAAAGACGGCACGTTGAAGGAAGTGTTCCTCCTCCATGATGGTCCCTTCGAACGTCAGGCACTGCAGAACACGATGCAAGGACCAGGCTAGGACCGGCTGACGTCTCGGCTCTCTCGAGGCGCGGATCCCCTTCATTAGAAGGTTTCGCGCCCTTTGTGGCACTCTGATGTTCATGCCGAAGCAGAGTGGATCAGCGAGGGCTGCGTAGTGAGCCGAGATCGTCGCCGGTGCCCTGTTGGTGGTGTCAGCTAGCCAAGACAGGAAGTCCAGAACTGTGCTAGCGGAGATGGTCACTATCGCGTGTCTCCGAAGGAAGTCCTGGAATCTCCGCCAGCAGGATTCATATTGCCGCACTGAGGATGGACGGTGAGCTCCCAGCATCTTGTCTACTGCCTCTGTAGAGAAGAGTTGGCCGAGAGTTCTCCGTAGAAACTCCAAGCGTGAAGTCGAAGTGACGCTTGGAGAGGTGCGGTAAGGCTGCTGGCCAGGCAGGCTGACCCTAGTAGAAGGGGAGAAGGGCACCACTTCATTAGCTCTCTTCCGACCATCCCCCGCACGCTTGATGTCCCCAGCTCGACTGGAAGCCCCACCCTATGTCCGAGGCGTCCGTCGCTACTGTTATCCGAGGTGGGGGCGGGGACCATGGGACTGACTGGCGTAGGGCCCCTGGCCGAAGCCAGGGACGTAACAAGCTGTGGAGTGTTGAGGGTACCGGCCTGGGAAGGTCGCGCGGGAAGAGTGGGATGCTCCTGTTGACCTCTCGCGTTAGCCGTCGGTGTTTCAAGCGGCCCAGTGGAAGGGCCGGGGCCGCGAAGTTGAGGCAACCTAACAGGCCCTCCCACTGACGGCGGGAGAACGTTTGGGAGAAGAATGCCCTCCTGACACAGCGGAGTGTCCGAAGAGCGTTGTCTGGAGCCAGTGACAGGGAGGCGTTGATCGTGTCCCACTCGATCCCGAGCCAATGAAGTTTTTGTGTAGGGGTGAGGGTAGATTTGTCCCAGTTTACTTTGAAGCCCATCTTCGTCAAGATTCTTAGAGCCACCGAGACATTGGTTGATGCACCCTCCTCGGTGGGCGAATGTATCAACCAGTCGTCCAGGTACATGAGTGTGGAGACGCCTGCCTCCGCCAAGCGTGCGCCTACCACTCTCGCTAGCTTTGTGAAGATCCTCGGGGCAAGCGAGAGTCCGAAAGGGAGTCTGGTAAATTGATACGTCTCCCTCCCGACCTGGAACGCCAGGAACCGGCGAAATCGGGGGTGGATGGGGACATGCCAATATGCGTCCTGAAGGTCCAGGGACGCTAACCAGTCTCCCTCCCGGAGCACTGACCGAACCTGAGCCACCGACACCATCTTGAATCGCAGGGGTTTCAAAAATTTGTTCAGTGCGCTCAGGTCCATAACCAGTCTCGTTTTCCCTGGGTCTTTCTTTGGTACGGTAAAAAGACGGGACAGAAAGACCCGACCTGTCGCTGGTTCCACTATTCCTTTTTCCTTCATGTCTCTCACGTGGGGCAGCACTGAAGAGGACACCTTGGATGACGCGGGAGGGTGGCGTAGTGGCTGTGGGAGGAAAGAATAAGGAATCAGCCTATCGGTAGTAATGTGTATACCCCCCCTCCCCCAAGCCTGAAGGGCTGGGACAAGTTACTATCCATACTATGTAAGAGTATCACCACAGTTCCCTCAGAGGATATAGGTAAGGAGACCCACCGGGACAGAGACCCAAGGCAAGGTGAGTCCCTGGCGGATGACCCTGGAGGCCCATCCGTGCGCAGGCCACGCGTGGTGCCAGCCCAGGAGACACCCCACTTGGGGACCTTCAGAAGTTCTTGAACTTTTGCTGTTGTTGCTGCTGATGATTTTGTTGGTTGGATCTGGATGACGGTCGGGACCGTAGCGAAGACGCGGTCTGTCGCTTCCTGGTCGAACAGACCACGGGAAAGGGGAGCTGCTCTCACCACGCCCCGGCGAGCTATCTCCGGGGCCGACCGCGCTGCAGACTGACGAGCTGCCAGACGAGCCGCGGTGAAGGCCCTCGCTGCTGGGGGTAGGGCTGATGACGCCATGTTGGCTGTACCCTCTGCCACGGTAGAGAGTGCCGCCAGGGTGTCTCTGCATACAGAAAACACGCGAATCAAATTAGTAGGGCGAGAAGGATCCCGATCCCCGGAGGGTGTAATAAAGTCACATCGCTCAATTATAGAATGTATAACATATGCGAGGCCGAGGTCGTTTCCGAACGACCTCGTCCTCGGGCGCTAGTCAAGAGGCTCGGTCCTGGGTGAAGACGCTACCTGAGCGTCTCTCGCCAGGACAGGTCTGGACCCTCTGTATAGATTGAAATATCCCACTCACCTCAATTCTTCCCGCGGGAGATGGTAGAGGCAAGGTCTTGTCTGGTCGAGGCCTCCGTCGTCAGCAACTAAGTTGATGGGGGAGGGCGGGGTCCCTGCCCGAGTGCCATAAGCAATCGCGCAGGCCCTCCGGCGCGAAGGGTGGTGGCAGGACGACGGGGAATGATGAAGGGATATGTCGTCGAGGAGGAACCGTCTTGGGTTGGTCTTGGGCCCGCTCGAAGAGAGCAGGGATGTCTAAGGCCTTCTCCCCTTTCTCCTGCGGGAACCAGGCGTTTGGGGAGAGTGCTACCGCCGGTGAGTCCCCCGACCTGTCGACAAACATATGCCCATCAGGGTTTAAACGAGGGTTCTCCAGGAGAGCACCTAATGCGTCCAGAGTGTTAGAGGTGGAAATCCTGGAGGGCGTGGAGGCCGGGGCGGAGATGGGTCGAATCTTATATAGAACCTTAGCCCCCTCCGCGTCGTTGGCCCACTTTAGGATAACGTCATCTCTCCTCCTCCAGCCCTCCGGTAGCGAGTAGTCGGGAGACCAGGCCACTAGCTTGTGATCTTCTCCAAACGAGTACTCCCAGGACCGGGGAAGGTCACACCATGAGAAGGGGCGGAACTCAAAAGAGTCCGTCATGGTAGGAGGATAAGGTAAAGAAGAACTGTAGTGGTCCTCCACCCCGTCCAACCCGACGGACGTCTGATTGGGGGGTTCCTCCTGAGAGGGGCCTTCTAGTCCTATACCTGTCGCCGGCACGGAGGGGCGGAGGGAAGGACCCGGAGGGAGAGTGGGAGGGGGGGCTAGAGCCGTAGGTTCAATAGGAGGTTGCTCTGGAGAGGGGTGCGTTATGATTTGCGCGGCCTGAAAGGCCGGATAATGTGATAGGGCCGATTCAAGGACGGGGCCTATCAGGGACGGAAGGAGGGCAGCCACTTGGGCAGCCAGAGTTCCCTCTCCCCTCGTTTCGTCCTCCGGCTCCCTGCCCTTGTGGGATTTACGGCGAGGAAAAGGAGAGCGAGGAAGGGAGGGTGAGTTGGGGGGAGAGGCTGTGGAGGGTGGGGACAAGCTGAGCGTCCTGGACCTCGGTGAGGCAGACCTATTTTTCGAGCGAGATTTCCTGCCGGGTTCACGTGAGTGAACTAGGGAGGAAGACGAGTTCGTGGGGGTGCTTGACAAAGCAAGCCGTAAGGGTTTTAAGGACCCTTGATGGTCGGATGTATGGGGCTGCCGAGAGGCCTGAGGACGCTCGGGGACACCATACTCTGCAACATCAGACTCGTCCCCTTGTACTCCGAGAGGCCCAGGTTGTTCACCAACGGAAGTCTCGGAGACATAGGGAGACGGATGGCGAGGGCGAACGAGGCCCAATTCCACGCCTAACGCCGGATCCGCCCACACCAGGGGGGGGTCGTCAGCGGATTTCAATTTCCGAGCTCTGCGCCATGCCTCCCGAAGGAGTTCGAGGGCAGCTAGCTTGGAACGGGTTTTGGGAGGAGCAGCACGAATCTCCTCAACCCGCGCTTTGCACACAACGCAGGCTAGGGGGTTAAAGCCAGCTTGTGAGAAACAAGGGGCATGGCGGGAGCAGAGGTCGTGGTGGCCGTCTGACGAGATCCTGGCTGTGCAGCCGGATTCCACACACAAGCGTTTGGTCTGAAAATAGAATAATGATAATCATAGAAGGGGTGTCCCAAAGGTGTCTGGACACAACACCGAAGGGGAAAAACTGCAGGAGAACAGGTAGAGCTCCCTACGAGAACACAAGAGCACGAGCAGGAACCAGACTTACCGGCATGAAAAGAAGGTGGGTTGTGGAGTGACCGACTCGTCTGGTTCCGCGATGCTAAGTGACGGCTCAATCCGTGCAGCCGAGTAAGAAGGGAGGGGATAGGGAGGGGGAGGTGGGGTTGTAGACGCTTGCGCCACCTGCACAGAGCCGGGAATTTTAAATTTCCGATGATTTATGCGGAATGTCCAACCACACACTCCCTTCCGGAAGTGGCCATTTGGCCAGGAGTGTGGTAGGGGATTACCGCTATAGCTTCGCTGTGCAGGTTTCTTCTCAGCCGATAATGATAAGATTGGAAGGTACTCTTAATGATAAATTTAATGTGTACTAATAATGGCAAATTTGGAATATACTAATAATAAAGACTAGAATATACTATTAATGATAAGTTGACTAATAATGACGAGTTTTGAATATACTAATAATGATGTGTTTAGAATATACTAGTTTAAATTATAATAATAATGACAAGGTATGATAACTTTAATATGTACTAATAATCACAGGTTTAGAATATACTTACAATGACATTTAGAATATACTAAGATTGACAAGTTTAGAAGATACTGTTAAAGGTAACTTTAATGTTTAGAAATAATGACAAGTGTGGAATATACTAATAACGATAAGTTTAGAAGGTTCTACTAATGATAACTTTATTTTGTACTAATAATGACAAGTTTAGCATATAAGTGTACAAGGTACTATTAATAATAACTTTAATTTGTATTAATGAATACAACTTTAAGGTATAATGACAAGTTTAGAATATAATAATAACGAGTTTAGAATATACTACTAATAATAAGTTTAGAATATACTAATAATGAAAGTTTAGAATATCCGAACAATGACAAGTTTATAATACTAATTATAACTTTAATGTGTAGTTATAATCACAAGTTTACAGTATTTTAATAATGACATGTTATATTAATGATGACGTTAATATGTAGTAATAATGACAGGTTTGAAATATATTAATAATGCAAAGTTTAGAATATACTAATAATAGCAAATTAGAAGATGCTATTAATGACAAGTATGATATAAGTTTTCAATGTACTAACAATGACATGTTTAGAAGACACTACAGATGATAACTTTAATGTGTACTAATACTCATAAGTTTAGAATAGACTAATAATGACAAGTTTAGAATAATGGTAAACTCGGTATATAATATTATTACCATGTTTAGAATATACTAATAATGATAAGTATAGAAGGTCCTAGTAATGATCATTTTAATGTATACTAATAAAGTTTAGAATAACAAGAAAGATATGTTTAGTATATACTAATAATGATATATTTCGAATTTACGGACAGTGACAACTTTAGAAAGTATTGTTATTGATAACTAATGTGTACCAATAATGACAAATCTAGAATATGCTCATAATGTCATGATTAGAATACACTAATAACAAATTTAGAAGGTATTATTAATGATAAATTTAGTATGTACTAATAATAACGAGCTTAGAATATACTAAGAAGGACAAGATTAGAATAATGACATATTTAGAGTATACTAATGATATGCTTAGATGATATCTATGGTAACTTTAATATTTAGAATACATTAATAATGACAAGTTTAGAAATTACTAAAATTACAACTTTAGAAAGTTCTATATATGATAACTATAATTTGTACTAATAATGACAAGTTTAGAACGTATTAATAATTTAGAATGTACTTTAAATAAAAAGTTTAATGTCTTCATATAATTAATGTTTGGAATATACTAATAATGACAAGTTTAAATGCACTATTAATGATAACTTTAATATAATAATCACAAGTTTACAATATTTTAATGAAGAAGTACTCTATAAATCCCTCCCAAATGTTAAGAACAACTTACAATACGCCGAAAATGTAGTTATCATGGATGATCTGAATGGACACATTGAAAAAGATCACAAAGGATTTGGTACGGGTAGAAAAGCATACAATAAATAAACACCGACAAGCCCATAATTCACCTTAAATCACGTAAGATTTTTCAGAGATGTTTCTAAACTTGTCATTACTTCTATATTCTAAACTTGTACACATTAAAGTTATCATTAATAGTATCTTTAATCTGATCATTATTAGTATGTTCTATAATTATCATTATTAGTACACATTAAAGTTATCATTAATAGCACTTTCTATTCGTATAATCTAACCATTAGAATATTCTAAACATATCTTCATTGACATGTTCTAAACTTTTCATTATTAGTGCTTATTAAATATATTCTAAACATGGCAATATTAGTGTATTCTAAATTTGCCATTATTCTAAACTTGTTAGTATTAATACACATTATTAGTAGCACCTTCCAAAGTTGTCATTATTCGTATATTCTAATCGTTGTCATTATTGTTATCATTGTTATCATTGATATATGTAATTATCAGTATCTTCTACAATTGCCATTATTAGTGCATATTAAAGTTATCATTAATAGTACCTTCTAACCTTGTCCTTTTTCATATTCTAAACTTGTCACTATTGGTATACTTAAAAGTTATCATTAATAGAATATTCTAAAATTTCATTATTAGTATATTCTAAACTTGTCATTAATAGTACACATTAAAGTTATCATTAATAGTATCTTTAATCTGATCATTATAAGTATGTTCTATAATTATCATTAATAATATTTCTTATCATTGACAGTATCTTGTAAACTTGTCATTATTAGTATGTTCTAAACTTGTCATTATAAGTATATTCTTAACCTATCATTATTACTATACATTAAACTTACCATTGATAGTATTTTCTAAACTTGTCATTATTAGTATATTAAACTTACCCAAAATAGTATATTCTCAACTTTCATAATATTTTCTAATATTTGTTATTATCAGTATCCTCTACAATTGGATATTAAAGTTATCATTAATATTACCTTCTAAACTTGTCCTTATTAGTATATTCTAAACATGTGATTATGAGTATATATTAGAGTTATAATTAATAGTACTTTCTAAACATGTAATTATCGTTCATATTCTAAGCTTGTCACTATTGGTACGCTTTAAAGTTATCATTAATAGAATATTCTAAAATTTCATTATTAGTATATTCTAAACTACAGATTAAAATTATCATTAATAGTATCTTTAATCTAATCATTATTAGTATGTTCTATAATTATCATTAGTATTAGTTATTATTAACAGCATCTTGTAAACTTTTCATTATTAGTATGTTCTATACTTGTCATTATAAGTATATTCTTAACGTATCATTATTACTATACATTAAACTTACCATTAATAGTACTTTCTAAAATTGTCATTATTAGTATATTATGAACTTACCCATTAGTATATTATAAACTTACCCCATTCATAATTAGTACACATTAAAAGTTATCATTAACTGTACATTGCATTATAAGTATATTGTAAACTTGTCACATTAAAGTTATTATTAATAATACCTTCTAAAGTTATTATTTGTATATTACAAATTTGCCATTACTAGCATATTCTAAATTTGTCATTATTAGTATATTGTAACTTCTTATTACTAGTACACATTAAAGTTATCATACCTTCTAAACTTGTCATAATCAGAATATTATAAATTTGTCTTTATTGATACACATTATGATATTCTACAGTTGTCATTGTTAGAATATTATAAACTTTTCATTATTAGTACAAATCAAATTATTCAATATTAGTACATATCAAAGATATTTAATAGAACCTAAAATTGTCATTATCAAAACTTATTAAAGTTATTATAAATATCATTTTCTAAAATATTGATTATTGGTACACACTGTATATATCATTAATAGTACTATCGACCATATTTATTATTAATATATTCTAAACTTCTCATATTAAAGTTATCATCACTAGTTCCAACTGAACATGTTATTCTTAGTATATTCTAAACTTGTTACTATCAGTACATATTAAAGTTATCATTAGAAGTACAGTATATTCTAAACGTGTCATTACTAGTATTTTGTAAATTTTTCACTATTAGTACTCATTAAAGTAATTATTATTATACCTTAAACGCTATACTTTTTTTTTCTTCTAAATTTCCAATTTTAATATAAATTAAATTTGACATTAACATGTAAACTTGTCATATTCTAAACTTTTCATTATCATTTCACATATTTTTAATAGAGCTTATCATTATTTTTATATTCTAAACTTCTCATTAATAGTATATACTAAACTTATCACTATTAATAAACATTAAAGTTATCTTTAATAGTACCTTCTAAACTTGGCATTATTAGTATATTCTAAACTTGTCGTTATTAGTACAAGTTAACGTTATCAATTATAATACCTTCTAAACTTACCCTTATTAGTATATAGTACTTTGTTTATATTATTACACATTAAAGTTATCATTAATAGTACCTTCTAAAAGTTGTCATTAAGGTACCTTCTGAACTTATCTTTATTTGTATATTACAAAAATGCTACCCTTATAGTACTTTGTTTATATTATTACACTTTAAAGTTATCATTAATAGTACCTTCTAAAAGTTTTCATTAAGGTACCTTCTGAACTTATCTTTATTTGTATATTACAAAAATGCTATTTTTAGTGTATTAACTCTAACTTTAATGAGTCCTAATAATAACAAAATTAGAATATACTAATAATGGCATATATGGAAGATATAACGAATAATAACTTTAATATGCACTAATAATCATAGATTCAAAATAACTAATGTGTACTAATAATCACAGGTTTACAATATTTCAATAATGACATGTTTAGAAGGTTACATTAATGATAACGTCAATGTGTAGTAATAATAACACGTTTGAAATATATTAGTAATGGAAGGTTTAGAAAATACTAATAATAGCATAGTAGAAGTAGCTATTAAAGATAACTATAATACGTACTAATAATTAGTTATAAGTAATTAGTTTTGAATAGGACAATGACATGTTTAGAATATACTAATAATGGTAAGGATACAAGGTCCTAGTAATGATAACTTCAATGTATACTAATAAAATTTACAATACCGAAGAAGATAATCGAATTTACGAACAATGACAACTTAAGAAAGTATTGTCAGTGATAACTAATGTGTACTAGTAATGAGGTACTTTAATGGGTACTAATAATGACAAGTGTTGAATATACCAATAATGACACATTTAGAATATGCTAATAATGTCAGGTTTACAATATACTTGTAATGACAAGTTTAGAATACACCAATAATAACAAATTTAGAAGGTATTATTAATGAAAAATTAAGTATGTACCAATAATAACTAGCTCAGAATATACTAAGTATCACAAGTTTAGAATAATGACATAGAGTATACTAATGATAAAAACTTTAATGTCTTCTAGTAATTAATGTTTGGTATATACTAATAATGACAAATTTAAAGGCACTATTAATGATAACTTTAATATGTACTAATTATCACATGATAAATTTAATATGTAACGAGCTCAGAATATACTAAGAATCACAAGTTTAGAATAATGACATAATTGGAATATACTAATGATAAAAACTTTAATGTCTTGTAATATAATTAATGTTTGGTATATACTAATAATGACAAGTTTAAAGGCACTATTAATGATAACTTTAATATGTACTAATTATCACATGTTTACAATATTGTAGTAATTTAAAGTTTAAAAGGTTATATTAATGATAATGTTAATGTGTAGCAATAATGACACGTTTGAATTATATTAATAATGCAAAGTTTAGTAAATACTAATAATAGCATGATTAGAAGTTACTATTAATGATAACTATAATACGTACTAATAATAATTAGTTTTGAAAAAAAGCTAACAATGTCATGTTAAGGAGCCAGTAATAATGATAACTAACAGGTACTAATACTCACAATTTTAGAATATACAAATAATGACAAGTTTTAGATAATTGTAAACTTTGGAATAGTATTGCCAAGTTTAGAATATACTAATAATGATAAGCTTACAATGTCCTAATAATGATAACTTTAATGTGTAGTAATAAGGACAAGTTTAGAATAATAAAAAAATATGTTAGTATCTACTAATACTGATATGTTTCGAATATACGAACAATGACAATCTTAAAAAGTATTGTTAATGATAACTTTAATGTGTACTAACAATGATGGTTTAGAACATACATACTAATGACAAGTGTAAAATAAACTAATAATGACAAATTTAGAATATGCTAATAATGTTAGGTTTAGAATATAAGTATAGAATAATGATAAACTTTGGAATATATTAGTATTACCAAGCTTAGAAAATACTAATAACGACAAGTTTAGAATACCAAAGAAAAATATGTTTAGTATTTACTAATACTGATATGTTTCGAATATAAGAACAATGGTAATTTTAGAAAATATTGTTAATGATAACTTTAATGTGTACTAATAATTAGGGTTTAGAACATACAAATATTGACTAGCTTTAATGTGTACTAATAATGACACGTGTAGAATATACTAATAATGACAAATTTAGAATATGCTAATAATGTCAGGTTTAGAATATACTTGTAATGGCAAGTTTAGATTACACTAATATTTACAAAGTTAGAAGGTATTATTAATGATGTGTACTAATAATAGCGAGTTTAGAATATACTAAGAATGACAAATTTAGAATAATGACATGTTTAGAATATACTAATGATAAGCTGAGACGATAATTATTATGATAACTTCCCTGTGTACAAGTTTAGTATATATTAATCATAAGTTTAGAAATGACTAATAATGACAACTTTAGTAGGTACTATATATTATGAATATTATAATATAATATAATATTTGTACTAATAATGACAAGTTTAATAATGATAAAGTAAAATCTGATATAAATGAAAACTTCCATGTCTTCTAATGATTAATGATTGGGATATACTAATAATGACAAGGTACTGTTAATGATAATTTTAATGTGTACTAATAACAAGCTTGGAATATATGAATATTGACATCACTAGAAAATATTGATGATATCGTTAATGTGCACTAATAATGACATTTATAATATACTATTAATGATAACTTTAACGTGTACTAATAAAGAGAAACTTTTAATGATAACTTAAATATGTATTGATAATAACAAGTCTATAATATACAAAAAATGACAATTGATAATAAATTGAATGTGAATGACAAATTTAGAAAGGTACTATTAATGATAACTTTAATGTCTAGTTACAAAGACAAGTTTATAAGGTACTATCAATGATAACTTTAATGTGTACTAATAATGAGAAGTTTAAAATACAGTAATAATGACAAGTTCAGAAAGTACTATTACTGTAAACTTTAATGTAATCCAATAATGACAAATTTAGAAAACACCAATAATGAGAAGTTTAAATTATACTAAAAATGAGATGTTTAGAAGATACCATTAATGATAACTTATATGGCAAATGGCAAATGATGACAAGCTTAGAATATACTAATAAAAAGTTAAGAAACTACTATTAATGATAACTCCAATATGTACTTATACTGTCAAGATTATGATATGCTAATAATCACAATAGAATAAATTAATGTGTACTAATGTTGAAAAGTTTAGAATATATAAAAATGGCATGTTAGGAGATAAGTTTAGAATATACTGATAATGACAAGTTTAATAATGACGATTTTTAGAAGGTGCTAATATGTGCTAATGTGGTTTAGAATACACGAAAATAGCATTTTTGTAATATACAAGTAAAGATAAGTTCAGAAGGTATCCTTAATGACAACTTTTAGAAGGTACTATTAATGATAACTTTAATGTGTACTAATATAAGTTTAGAAGGTACTATAACTGATAACGTTAACTTGTACTAATAACGATTAGCTTGGAATATACTAATGATGACACGTTTAGAAGATACTACTAAAGATATCTTTAATGTCTATTAATTAGAAGTTTAGAATATACTAATAATGAGAAGTTTGGAAGGCACTATTAAAGATAAAATCTATGCGAAATGATAATGAAAAGTTTAGAATATGACAAGTGTACATGTTAATGAAAAATTTAATTTACAATAGAATGGGAAATTTAGAAAAAAACGTATAGCGTTTAGCAGGTACTATTAGTAAAATCTTTAATGTGTATTAATAATTACTTTAATGAGTACTAATAGTGAAAATTTTACAAAATACTAGTAATGACATGTTTAGAATATACATTTAATAATAACTTTAATGCTCGTATGCACTAATAGTAACAAGTTTAGAATATACTAAGAATAAGATGTTCAGTCGGAACTATTGATGATAACTTTAATATCAGAAGTTTATAAAATATTAATAATGAATATTGTTGATAGTACTAGTAATGATATATACTATGTGTACTAATAATCAAACTTTAGAAAATTATATTTATAATAACTTTAATATGTTTTAATAATGACAATTTTAGAAGGTTCTATTAAATAACTGATATATAATAATATTGAATAATTTGATTTGTACTAATAATGAAAAGTTCATAATATACTAACAATGACAACTATAGAATTTTATTTATAATAACTTTAATATGTTTTAATAATGACAATTTTAGAAGGTTCTATTAAATGTCTTTGATATGTACTAATATTGAATGATTTGATTTGTACTAATAACACATTAAAGTTTACAATATACTTATAATGCAAGATACAGTTAATGATAATTTTTATGGAAAGACTAGAATATGCTAACATAATGAATTTTTTTTTTTTAAATATACTAATAATTTTTACAAGTTTAATGTGTACTAATAATCAGAAGTTTGCAATATACTAATAAAAAGAGGTTTAGAAGGCACAGGTATGTGTACTAATAATGGAAAGATTAGAATATACCAATAATTAGAAGTTTAAAGGGTACTGTTCAGGATAACTTTAATTTGTACTAATAATAAGCAAGTTTGTAATATACTAATAAAGACAAGTTTAGAATGCACTTTAATAAATTTAATGTGTACTAATAATAAAAAGTTTAGAATATAGTAATAAGTTTAGAATGTACTATTAAGATCTTTAATGACAAGTTTAGAATATAGTAATAATGAAAAGCTTAGAAGGTACTATCATTGATAAGTTTAGAATGTACTTATAATGAAAAGTTTGGAAAATATTTTCAACGTTAATGTTATACAAACAAATACAAAAACTACAAAATACAAAAATACAAAAAATATAAAAAATACAAACATACGAAAATTACAAAACAAATAGAAATACAAATACAAATACAAATACAAATACAAATACAAATAGAAACAGTCAGCGAGGACTGACGTCATATTTTTCTGGTGTTTGATCAAACATTTTGGTGTTTTATGATTTTTTGTTTTATTTGACCAAATGACAAAGAATCTTGTCATCGGAGTTTAATGGGTTAATAATAACTTTAATGTGTTCTGAAAATGAAAAGGTACTATTAATAGTATCTTTAAAGTGAACTAATAATTACATATTTAGAGTATACTAATATTAAGTTTAGGATATACAAATAAACGCCGGGTAGGTACTATTAATGATAACTTTAATGTGTACCAATTAAGTTTAGTAATAATGACAAGTTTAGAATAGTACTTTAGAAAGTACTATTAATGATACCTGAAGAGTTTATAATATACAAATAATAAAAAGTTTAGAATAGAAAATAATGACAAGTTTAGAAGAAACTAATATTGACATGTTTAAAATATAGCAATAGTGATATGTTTAAAAGATCCTATTAAATGATAACTTTAATATGTACTAATAATGGCACGTAATAATAAGAAGTTTAGAAGTTACTGTTAATGAAAGTTTATAATATACTAAATGAGACAAGTTTAGAATATACTAATAATAACAAGTTAAGTTACTATAATTGTTAACTATTATATGTACTAATAATGACAAGTTTAGAATTTAGGATATACTAATAATACTTCTTTGTCGCGGCTAGTGCCGCTTAAATTGTTTTTATCGGCTTAAGAAACCTGCACAGCGAAGCTATAGCGGTAATCCCCTACCACACTCCTGGCCAAATGGCCACTTCCGGAAGGGAGTGTGTGGTTGGACATTCCGCATAAATCATCGGAAATTTAAAATTCCCGGCTCTGTGCAGGTGGCGCAAGCGTCTACAACCCCACCTCCCCCTCCCTATCCCCTCCCTTCTTACTCGGCTGCACGGATTGAGCCGTCACTTCAATGAGAAATGAAGGCTTCGCCTGTGGGAGGAGGGAGGGACCCTAAATCTGTGCAGGTTTCTTAAGCCGATAAAAACAATTTAAGCGGCACTAGCCGCGACAAAGAAGTATTAACGGCTGAGAAGAAACCTGCACAGCGAAGCTATGCATGAGACGAGGATAGGTGGGAGGAGAAGGTGAAGCCCAAATTGTAGTCGAGGACAGGGCTCAAGCCGTTATTACGTGTGTCTCGTATGGGAGACTATTCATCTTATTCAGTAGAGGGGAGACAAAAAGCATCAAGTACTTATATCGATATCGATATCAATATCAGTATCAATATATATATATATATTCATTTATTTATTTATTTTTTATAAAAATAATATTGTACAATTTACATAGTGCATAAATTCTATGTAGAATATTGTATCTTGCTCAGCGGTTTCTGGGCCTTCCCCTACCCCTCGGTCGCCCTTTGCCCCCCTTCTTTTGCGAAGAGAGGGGTGGAGCCGTTCCCATGGCGACACATGGGACAGGGGTGATCGAGTGGTAGAGATACCGTGTCCTGAAGGAAGTTGCTGATGCCCAGCCCCCGAGGTCCTGCACCCGTTCCACAGAGTGGGTGCGGAGAAATGCCAGCGATGCCGCGAGGCCTCTGATGTTGTGGGCGTGGGGGGCATGGCCCGGGTCGGCCTTCTCTATAACGCGGCAAAGTAGACGCGCCAGGGACCTCGGGGTTAGGGGGTTCCGAGATTTCGAATTGTAGAAGAGATGATCCTCGGACACCCCTTCCGTGCGTTCCACGTAGTCTTTAAACGCACGGACCGGGCACAGCGGGTGTGGGTTTCCTTCCTCCAGGAAGGATGGTATTCTGATAGGGCCAATCATGTCGTCCGCCTGCTCATTCTTGGCTAGGAATGTAGGTGATGGAGCGAGAGTTAGGGCAGAGCAGTCCTCCTCCAGTTTGGAGAAGGACTGGTGGCGGGTGATCGCCGCCAGCTGTGACGCCCTGTAACCCGTAGCCAGGGCGAGCAGAAAGACGGCACGTTGAAGGAAGTGTTCCTCCTCCATGATGGTCCCTTCGAACGTCAGGCACTGCAGAACACGATGCAAGGACCAGGCTAGGACCGGCTGACGTCTCGGCTCTCTCGAGGCGCGGATCCCCTTCATTAGAAGGTTTCGCGCCCTTTGTGGCACTCTGATGTTCATGCCGAAGCAGAGTGGATCAGCGAGGGCTGCGTAGTGAGCCGAGATCGTCGCCGGTGCCCTGTTGGTGGTGTCAGCTAGCCAAGACAGGAAGTCCAGAACTGTGCTAGCGGAGATGGTCACTATCGCGTGTCTCCGAAGGAAGTCCTGGAATCTCCGCCAGCAGGATTCATATTGCCGCACTGAGGATGGACGGTGAGCTCCCAGCATCTTGTCTACTGCCTCTGTAGAGAAGAGTTGGCCGAGAGTTCTCCGTAGAAACTCCAAGCGTGAAGTCGAAGTGACGCTTGGAGAGGTGCGGTAAGGCTGCTGGCCAGGCAGGCTGACCCTAGTAGAAGGGGAGAAGGGCACCACTTCATTAGCTCTCTTCCGACCATCCCCCGCACGCTTGATGTCCCCAGCTCGACTGGAAGCCCCACCCTATGTCCGAGGCGTCCGTCGCTACTGTTATCCGAGGTGGGGGCGGGGACCATGGGACTGACTGGCGTAGGGCCCCTGGCCGAAGCCAGGGACGTAACAAGCTGTGGAGTGTTGAGGGTACCGGCCTGGGAAGGTCGCGCGGGAAGAGTGGGATGCTCCTGTTGACCTCTCGCGTTAGCCGTCGGTGTTTCAAGCGGCCCAGTGGAAGGGCCGGGGCCGCGAAGTTGAGGCAACCTAACAGGCCCTCCCACTGACGGCGGGAGAACGTTTGGGAGAAGAATGCCCTCCTGACACAGCGGAGTGTCCGAAGAGCGTTGTCTGGAGCCAGTGACAGGGAGGCGTTGATCGTGTCCCACTCGATCCCGAGCCAATGAAGTTTTTGTGTAGGGGTGAGGGTAGATTTGTCCCAGTTTACTTTGAAGCCCATCTTCGTCAAGATTCTTAGAGCCACCGAGACATTGGTTGATGCACCCTCCTCGGTGGGCGAATGTATCAACCAGTCGTCCAGGTACATGAGTGTGGAGACGCCTGCCTCCGCCAAGCGTGCGCCTACCACTCTCGCTAGCTTTGTGAAGATCCTCGGGGCAAGCGAGAGTCCGAAAGGGAGTCTGGTAAATTGATACGTCTCCCTCCCGACCTGGAACGCCAGGAACCGGCGAAATCGGGGGTGGATGGGGACATGCCAATATGCGTCCTGAAGGTCCAGGGACGCTAACCAGTCTCCCTCCCGGAGCACTGACCGAACCTGAGCCACCGACACCATCTTGAATCGCAGGGGTTTCAAAAATTTGTTCAGTGCGCTCAGGTCCATAACCAGTCTCGTTTTCCCTGGGTCTTTCTTTGGTACGGTAAAAAGACGGGACAGAAAGACCCGACCTGTCGCTGGTTCCACTATTCCTTTTTCCTTCATGTCTCTCACGTGGGGCAGCACTGAAGAGGACACCTTGGATGACGCGGGAGGGTGGCGTAGTGGCTGTGGGAGGAAAGAATAAGGAATCAGCCTATCGGTAGTAATGTGTATACCCCCCCCCCCCCCAAGCCTGAAGGGCTGGGACAAGTTACTATCCATACTATGTAAGAGTATCACCACAGTTCCCTCAGAGGATATATGTAAGGAGACCCACCGGGAGAGAGACCCAAGGCCAGGCGAGTCCCTGGCGGATGACCCTGGAGGCCCATCCGTGTGCAGGCCACGCGTGGTGCCAGCCCAGGAGACACCCCACTTGGGGACCTTCAGAAGTTCTTGAACTTTTGCTGTTGTTGAATCTGGATGACGGTCGGGACCGTAGCGAAGACGCGGTCTGTCGCTTCCTGGTCGAACAGACCACGGGAAAGGGGAGCTGCTCTCACCACGCCCCGGCGAGCTATCTCCGGGGCCGACCGCGCTGCAGACTGACGAGCTGCCAGACGAGCCGCGGTGAAGGCCCTCGCTGCTGGGGGTAGGGCTGATGACGCCATGTTGGCTGTACCCTCTGCCACGGTAGAGAGTGCCGCCAGGGTGTCTCTGCATACAGAAAACACGCGAATCAAATTAGTAGGGCGAGAAGGATCCCGATCCCCGGAGGGTGTAATAAAGTCACATCGCTCAATTATAGAATGTATAACATATGCGAGGCCGAGGTCGTTTCCGAACGACCTCGTCCTCGGGCGCTAGTCAAGAGGCTCGGTCCTGGGTGAAGACGCTACCTGAGCGTCTCTCGCCAGGACAGGTCTGGACCCTCTGTATAGATTGAAATATCCCACTCACCTCAATTCTTCCCGCGGGAGATGGTAGAGGCAAGGTCTTGTCTGGTCGAGGCCTCCGTCGTCAGCAACTAAGTTGATGGGGGAGGGCGGGGTCCCTGCCCGAGTGCCATAAGCAATCGCGCAGGCCCTCCGGCGCGAAGGGTGGTGGCAGGACGACGGGGAATGATGAAGGGATATGTCGTCGAGGAGGAACCGTCTTGGGTTGGTCTTGGGCCCGCTCGAAGAGAGCAGGGATGTCTAAGGCCTTCTCCCCTTTCTCCTGCGGGAACCAGGCGTTTGGGGAGAGTGCTACCGCCGGTGAGTCCCCCGACCTGTCGACAAACATATGCCCATCAGGGTTTAAACGAGGGTTCTCCAGGAGAGCACCTAATGCGTCCAGAGTGTTAGAGGTGGAAATCCTGGAGGGCGTGGAGGCCGGGGCGGAGATGGGTCGAATCTTATATAGAACCTTAGCCCCCTCCGCGTCGTTGGCCCACTTTAGGATAACGTCATCTCTCCTCCTCCAGCCCTCCGGTAGCGAGTAGTCGGGAGACCAGGCCACTAGCTTGTGATCTTCTCCAAACGAGTACTCCCAGGACCGGGGAAGGTCACACCATGAGAAGGGGCGGAACTCAAAAGAGTCCGTCATGGTAGGAGGATAAGGTAAAGAAGAACTGTAGTGGTCCTCCACCCCGTCCAACCCGACGGACGTCTGATTGGGGGGTTCCTCCTGAGAGGGGCCTTCTAGTCCTATACCTGTCGCCGGCACGGAGGGGCGGAGGGAAGGACCCGGAGGGAGAGTGGGAGGGGGGGCTAGAGCCGTAGGTTCAATAGGAGGTTGCTCTGGAGAGGGGTGCGTTATGATTTGCGCGGCCTGAAAGGCCGGATAATGTGATAGGGCCGATTCAAGGACGGGGCCTATCAGGGACGGAAGGAGGGCAGCCACTTGGGCAGCCAGAGTTCCCTCTCCCCTCGTTTCGTCCTCCGGCTCCCTGCCCTTGTGGGATTTACGGCGAGGAAAAGGAGAGCGAGGAAGGGAGGGTGAGTTGGGGGGAGAGGCTGTGGAGGGTGGGGACAAGCTGAGCGTCCTGGACCTCGGTGAGGCAGACCTATTTTTCGAGCGAGATTTCCTGCCGGGTTCACGTGAGTGAACTAGGGAGGAAGACGAGTTCGTGGGGGTGCTTGACAAAGCAAGCCGTAAGGGTTTTAAGGACCCTTGATGGTCGGATGTATGGGGCTGCCGAGAGGCCTGAGGACGCTCGGGGACACCATACTCTGCAACATCAGACTCGTCCCCTTGTACTCCGAGAGGCCCAGGTTGTTCACCAACGGAAGTCTCGGAGACATAGGGAGACGGATGGCGAGGGCGAACGAGGCCCAATTCCACGCCTAACGCCGGATCCGCCCACACCAGGGGGGGGTCGTCAGCGGATTTCAATTTCCGAGCTCTGCGCCATGCCTCCCGAAGGAGTTCGAGGGCAGCTAGCTTGGAACGGGTTTTGGGAGGAGCAGCACGAATCTCCTCAACCCGCGCTTTGCACACAACGCAGGCTAGGGGGTTAAAGCCAGCTTGTGAGAAACAAGGGGCATGGCGGGAGCAGAGGTCGTGGTGGCCGTCTGACGAGATCCTGGCTGTGCAGCCGGATTCCACACACAAGCGTTTGGTCTGAAAATAGAATAATGATAATCATAGAAGGGGTGTCCCAAAGGTGTCTGGACACAACACCGAAGGGGAAAAACTGCAGGAGAACAGGTAGAGCTCCCTACGAGAACACAAGAGCACGAGCAGGAACCAGACTTACCGGCATGAAAAGAAGGTGGGTTGTGGAGTGACCGACTCGTCTGGTTCCGCGATGCTAAGTGACGGCTCAATCCGTGCAGCCGAGTAAGAAGGGAGGGGATAGGGAGGGGGAGGTGGGGTTGTAGACGCTTGCGCCACCTGCACAGAGCCGGGAATTTTAAATTTCCGATGATTTATGCGGAATGTCCAACCACACACTCCCTTCCGGAAGTGGCCATTTGGCCAGGAGTGTGGTAGGGGATTACCGCTATAGCTTCGCTGTGCAGGTTTCTTCTCAGCCGATAATGATAAGATTGGAAGGTACTCTTAATGATAAATTTAATGTGTAATGTGTAATGTCAAATTTAGCATATAATAATAATAAAGATTAGAATATATTATTAATGATAAGTTGACTAATAATGACGAGTTTTGGATATACTAATAATGATGTGTTTAGAATATACTAGTTTAATTTATAATAATAATGACAAGGTATGATAATTTTAATATGTACTAATAATCACAGGCAATGACATTTAGAATATACTAAGATTGACAAGATTGGAAGATACTGTTAAAGGTAACTTTAATGTTTAGAAATAATGAGAAGTGTGGAATATACTAATAACGATAAGTTTAGAAGGTTCTACTAATGATAACTTTATTTTGTACTAATAATGACAAGTTTAGCATATAAGTTTACAAGGTACTATTAATAATAACTTTAACTTGTATTAATGAATACAACTTTAAGGTATAATGACAAGTTTAGAATATAATAATAACGAGTTTAGAATATACTACTAATAATAAGTTTAGAATATACTAATAATGAAAGTTTAGAATATCCGAACAATGACAAGTTTATAATACTAATTATAACTTTAATGTGTAGTTATAATCACAAGTTTACAGTATTTTAATAATGACATGTTATATTAATGATGACGTTAATATGTAGTAATAATGACAGGTTTGAAATATATTAATAATGCAAAGTTTAGAATATACTAATAATAGCAAATTAGAAGATGCTATTAATGACAAGTATGATATAAGTTTTCAATGTACTAACAATGACATGTTTAGAAGACACTACAGATGATAACTTTAATGTGTACTAATACTCATAAGTTTAGAATAGACTAATAATGACAAGTTTAGAATAATGGTAAACTCGGTATATAATATTATTACCATGTTTAGAATATACTAATAATGATAAGTATAGAAGGTCCTAGTAATGATCATTTTAATGTATACTAATAAAGTTTAGAATAACAAGAAAGATATGTTTAGTATATACTAATAATGATATATTTCGAATTTACGGACAGTGACAACTTTAGAAAGTATTGTTATTGATAACTAATGTGTACCAATAATGACAAATATAGAATATGCTCATAATGTCATGATTAGAATACACTAATAATAAAAAATTTAGAAGGTATTATTAATGATAGATTTAGTATGTACTAATAATAACGAGCTTAGAATATACTAAGAATGACAAGATTAGAATAATGACATGTTGAGAGTATACTAATGATATGCTTAGATGATATTTATGATAACTTTAATGTTTACAATATATTAATAATGAAAAGTTTAGAAATTACTAAAATTACAACTTTAGAAAGTTCTATATATGATAACTATAATTTGTACTAATAATGACAAGTTTAGAACGTACTAATAAAGACAAATTTAGAATGTACTTTAAATAAAAACTTTAATGTCTTCATATAATTAATGTTTGGAATATACTAATAATGACAAGTTTAAATGCACTATTAATGATAACTTTAATATGTACTAATAATCACAAGTTTACAATATTGTAATGAAGAAGTATTCTATGAATCCCTCCAGAATTCATAAGTTTCGACTTACCATACGCCGAAAATGTAGTTATCATGGGTGATCTGAATGGACACATCGAAAAAGATCGCAAAGGATTTGGTACGGGTAGAAAAGCATACAGCAAAAATACACCGACAAGCCCATAATTCACCTTAAATCACATAAGATTATTCAGAGATGTAAAAAACATAATATTGATGTCATGCAGTTCAGACCATAGGCTAGTTGTTGGGCAAACTGGAACATGCCAAATCAAAACCTCTGAAGAGTATAGCCATAAACCGATTTTTGAACAAATATATTTCAATGCAGATTAAGAGAAAATAGAACCGAAGATGCTGGAAGAGAAGGTTTGGTAGGTCGCCTTCCATTCGGCGATTACAAGACTTGACAAAGAAGTTATGCAATACTTATACAGTTGAAAGAAAAAATGAACACTCTAATGCAGCGTTTCTCAACCTTTATACCCTTGTGTAACCTTTAGAATAAATTACCAAAAAAAAACTCTTTCTCATTTTAATTTCATCGTAATAATAGGTTACAATATTACAATAACCAAGAATATATCGTGCGTGTTTAGTTATATTATGGATATGAAATTGAATAAAAAATCAAAAGTGCATTAGCTTATCTCACTTGTTCTCGCGTAACCCTGGGATCATTTCGGAACCCTGGTTGAGAAACTCTGCTCTAGATCGAAAATAGTAAAGAAGCTGTCAAAATAAATAAATGAATAAATAAATAAAAATATATAAAGATAAGAAATCAAAAACAAAAATTCTGAAAATGGATGAGCACGAAGAGAATAGAAGGTAAAGAAAATTATGTTCAAGCTAGAAGATAGGCAGAGAGAGTGAAAAATAAGTATCATTACTAATTAACTAATGGTTAAATGGATTTTTATCATGATGACACAAGCAGTATTTGGAAAACGCAAAGTTGGAAGCTGATAAATCAAAAGCTTTTAATCTTATCCGGACCAATAATATTCATTCTCACATTTGCCATTTGCCCTTTCATAGTACCCGAGTGTATTCTTGGAATCATAGTCGTGTCAGTAATCTCGTGAACATTTTACTAAAGAATAGTTGTTAAACACTACAGTCATTCCTATCATACTTTGCTTTCTTTGTCTTTATAGAATCTTAGAAAACTTCAAATTTTATGGGTAACTATAGTATTTGACATTTCTGCGTATTTCCCAGAATTGACCATGACCAGTTCTTCTAAACCTGGAGGGTTGGGATATACGACTTTTTTTCCTAAAATACAACTTAAATGCAACCAATGTTTGATTGAAATAGCATATGTAAATAAAGCTCAAGTAGGAGATTTCACAAAAGCTCTCGATCAAATTTTCAAATTCTCACAAGAGAATGAGAGGAGGTTAGGAAAAGAAGTGTGTGTGTGTGTGTGTGTGTGTGTGTGTGTGTGTGTGTGTGTGTGTGTGTGTGTGTGTGTGTGTATGTGTGTGTGTATGTATGTGTTTGTGTGTGTGTGTGTGTGTGTGTGTGTGTTTGTGTGTGTGTGTGTGTGTGTGTGTGTGTGTGTGTGTGTGTGTGTGTGTGTGTGTGTTTGTGTGTTCACCTCGGATCTGCTGCAGTCTCTGTCGAGACAGCCAGACACCACCCTACGGCAGTGAGCTCAGAGCTCATTATTTGCCGATCTCTGGGTAGGTCTGAGACCACTCACACACCACACACCGGGACAGCAAGGTCACAACTCTTTAACTAACGTCCCGTATCTACTCATTGCTAAGTGAACAGGGGTTACACATGAAAGGAGACAAACCCAACTTATCTCCGCCCGGCCGGGGAATCGAACCCCTGTTCTCTGGCTTGTGAGGCCAGTGCTTTACCAATCCGCCACCGAGCCGTGTGTGTGTGTGTGTGTGTGTGCGTGCGTGTGTTTATGTGTGTGTGTATGTGTGTGTATGTGTGTGTGTGTGCGTGTGTGTGTGTGTGTATGTGTGTGTATGTGTGTGTGTGTGTATTCACCTCGGATCTGCTGCAGTCTCTGCCGAGACAGCCAGACACCACCCTTCGGCAGTGAGCTCAGAGCTCATTGTGTGTGTGTGTGTGTGTGTGTGTGTGTGTGTGTGTGTGTGTGTACACATTAAAGTTTTCATTAACAGTACCTTCTAAACTTATTATTACGTGTCATTATTAGTACACCTTAAAGTTATCATTAATATGCACTTTTAAACTTATCATTATTGCTATATTTTAAACATGTCAATATTAGTTTCTTCTAAACTTGTCATTATTTTTTATTCTAAACTTCTTATTATTACGTGTCATTATTAGTACACATTAAAGTTATCATTAATAGGATCTTTTAAGCATATCACCATGGCTATATTTTAAACATGTCAATATTAGTTTCTTCTAAACTTGTCATTATTTTTTATTTTAAACTTTTTATTATTTGTATATCATAAATTTCTCAGTATTAGTACATTGCAAATTTATCATTATAAGCACTTTAAACTTGTCATTATTAGTATATTCTAAACTTGTGTTACCATAGTCACCCCCCTGGTGCTAATTACATTCTCTATTTTTCTATATGATGGAGCAGGCCTGCTAATGTTTATATACAGACGCGAATTCACGGTCTGATATTAAAGTGTTTTGGATAAAATGTATCTAGAGATACGTTTATACTTTTGAGATCCACGGTGCTCTAGTTACGTAAGAATTTATAGAAATACATATTGTAATTGCTTTTGATGTATGATCCATGTACGGTGTGTATTTTACGATATTGAACGTGTCGTTAGGATGATGCCAAGATTGTTGGAACCGTGGTGCCAACTCAAACGCTTAGAACAATGAAAGAGTTGTTCTTTCTGTCTCTTTCTCTGCTGCGTGAAAATGGAGATGGACATGTAGCCCTTTTGCTGGGGGAAGTAATAGTTGGGAAAAGAATAAATGGGAGGAATAACGGGAATAGATATAATGGAAAACACGCAGGAGGGAGAGAGCAATGATTTCTGGTAAGTTATGACTGCATATCTTGGTAGGATGTATGTTATTTGAGATGATTAGCAATGATCCAATTTTCATGTGTTTATAGGAGCAGAACTTGTTCGAAGTGGTTAGATAGAGATAATATAATTTGTGCGTGTTTGTAGAACTGTGATGATAATAGGAATTGGTGTTTTAATTGCATGGAATGTAATATGATGACTATGTTGATGTAGAGGCAGTAGCTCAACTGAGTAGCAGTGGAAACATTGAATAATTACCTCATATGATAAGAATGTGCTGGATTTTGAGATGCAATGATAACTGTGTTCATTTAGTTCTGTACTATTAGGCTTATTCAATATAGGTATAGAGGAAATTACCTACTATCTTTTTGTACCCTCCATTTCTTATGATAATTAATGTGGGATGATAATTTTTCCCAACTGAAAGGGGATAAGATATATTCACAGAAGGAAGTGTGAAGAAGGAAATGAAATAGATATCCGTTTATTGTCACTCCACCTTTAAGGGATGAGGCAAGATCTGTTGTTGTCCTCCTAGATCCTTTATTTACTAACTAATTGCTTTAAGGTTAGAGGTGGTCACGTGACACTTGTCATTATTACTAAGCTATCATTAGTTATCATTAATAGTTCCTTCTAATATTGTCATTTTTAGTATATTCTAAACATCTCATTCTTGGTACACATTAAAGTTATCATTAATAGTACCTTCCCGATCTTTATTTGTAAATCCTAAACTTATCATTAGTAATTATTAGTTCATTTTCAAGATACTATTATTAGTACCTTTTACCTGACATTACTAGTACACATTAAAGTTATTATTAGAAGTACATTCTAAAATTGTCATTATTAGCTTATTCTAAATTTCTTATTATTAGTATATTCTAAACTTTTCATTTTGAGAACACATTAAAGTTACTATCATTAATAATATTTTCCAAACTTTTCAATATTAGTACATTCTAAACTTGTCAATAATAGTACCTTCTAAATTTCTCATTACTATATTCTAAACTTGTCACTATTAGTACACATTAAAGATATTAATAGTACCTTCTAAACTTGTTATCATTACCATATTCTAAACTTTTTATTATTAGTACATATTAAATTCATCAGTTGGAGTGCATTCTAAACTTGTCTTTATTAATATATTTCAAACTTGCTTATTATTAGTACAAATTAAAGTTATCTTCAACAGTACATTTTAGATTTGTAATCATTGGTATATTCTAATCTTTCAATTATTAGTACACATACCTGTACCTTCTAAATCTCTCATTATTAGTATATTGTAAACTTCTGATTATTAGTACACATTAAAGTTATTATTAATTATATCTACTAAATATCTTATTATAAGTATATTGTAAACTTCTGTACACATTAAAGTTATTATTAATAATACCTTCTATACTTGTCAAAGTTACATGCATTATTAACTTACTTTTTAAAAATTTCATTATTAGTATATTACAAACTTACCATTATTAGTATATTTTACATTTTTCATTATTAGTACACATTAGAGTCATTGTTAGTACACATAAAATTTATCATTTACTGTACCTTGCATTATAAGTATATTGTAAACTTCTCATTATTAGTACACTTTAAAACTATTATTAATGATAGTTATAATAACTTGTCAAAGTTGATGTTTATATATTTTTTAAACTTGACATTATTAGCATATTCTAAATTTGTCATTATTAGTGCACATTAAAGTTATCATACAATAGTGCCTTCTGAACTTGTCATTATTAGTATATTCTAAACTTGTTATTACTAGTACACGTTAAAGTTATCATTAATAATACCTTCTAAACTTGTCATATTTAGATTATTATAAATTTGTCCTTATTGATACACATTATTAGGATATTCTTGAGTTGTCATTATTAGTATTTTCTAAACTTGCCATTATTAGTACAAATTAGATCGATAATGAATTCCTTCTAAACTTCTCATTTTTTGTGTTAGTACACATTAAAGATTTTAGTAATAGTACCTGCTAAACGTTATACGTTTTTTCTAAACTTCCCATTTATATTATAAATCAAAACTTTCATTAATATGTAAACTTGTCATATTCTAAACTTTTCATTATCATTTCACATAGAATTTATCTGTAATAGTGTCTTCCAAACTTGTCATTATTAGTATATTCTAAACTTCTCATTGATAGTATATATTTAACTTATCACTATTAATAGACATCAAAGTTACTACTAATAGTACCTTCTAAATTTGTCATTATTAGCTTGTCGTTATTAAGCTAAGCTTGTCATTATTAGTACAAATTAACGTTATCAATTATAGTACCCTCTAAACTTACCCTTATTAATATATTGTACTTTGTTTATATTAGTACACATTAAAGTCATCGTTAACGGTACCATATAAAAGTTGTCATTAAGGTACCTTCTGAACTTATCTGTACATTACAAAAATGCTATTATTATCATTTTAGTTTATATTAAACTAGTCATTAGTAGTATATTGTAAACTCGTAGGTATTTCTATATTCTCAACTTCTCATTATTAGTATACCTAAACGTTTCATTATTAGTACACATTAAAATTAGCATTAATGATACCTTCTAAATTTGTCATTATTAGTATATTTTGAACTTGTCATTATTAGTATATTCTAAACTTGTCATTCTTAATATATTATAAAATTCTAATTAACAGACAAGTCTAGAATATACAAATAATGACAAGTTTATGATGTATTATTGATAACTTTAATGAGTACTTATAATAACAAGTTTAGGATATACATACAATGACAACTTTAATATATACAAATAATGAAAAGTTCATAAGTAACCATTAATGATAAATGTGTATTAATAAACAAGTTCATAATGTGATAAATATAACAAATTTAGAACCTAATAATTAGGACATGTATATTAGGTACTATTAATGACAATTTTAATGTGTACTAATAATGAAAAATTAGGAATATACTATTATTGACAAGTTTAGAAGGTAGTATTAATAATGAGATTAGAATATACGAATAATGACAACTTTGGAAGGTGCTGCTAATCATACTAACAAGTTTAGAATATGATAATAATGACAAGTTTAGAATAATGACAACTTTAAAATACACTACTATTGCCATGTTTAGAATATATTTAATAAGCACTAATAATGAAAATATTAGAACATGTCCTACGAACTACTATTTTTTTCACGCCCCCTTGCATATATAGGTAAATATTATTCTCTAATTTAAAAATAGAATAGAAACGGCAATGTATTTTAATCCATTTATTAAGTATAAATTACAATAATTTGATATTTGACACTTTCGAATAGGTACATGATTAATGAGATATTTGGCACTGTTTCTTAGCTACCAGATCTAGAATACGCGGTCGATGCTCGAGAGTGCACAACGCAAGTCGCCTTCAACGTTGAGGCGGTTTCTGTACTTAGTCTTGATAGAAACGAGCGTGGAAAATGCCGTTTCACACATGTATGTGGATCCAAACATTGTTAGAATCCGAAGAGCCTGGTGTGAGGTCAAAAGGTAAACATGAAGGTATTTGACCCAGAAAGTCTCCAAATCCATATCTTTGAAGTCTTATTTAGCTGTGGAGTCGAACTTCAACTCTAGGAACTCTTCTTGGACTTCACATTGAAATGGATTCCTGATGAATTTCCATGCTTCACGCTTGTCGTCTATATCTGGGAAGTATCTGACGAATTCCGATTTCAAGTCACTTAGATGAGTGATTATTTGCTCTTTTAACTCAGAGTCGAGGTAACTGTCAGCGAGAGCCGTATCTAAGTTTCTAAAACTGGCTACATTTCCCTGTAGAATTCGACATTTCCAAAGATCGAGTTTGGCCATGAAGGTACGAATGGTGTCATGGTGCACGAGGATATTGATGTTTTTCCTTGTAGTTTGAGGTTCACAGCATTCAATGCCTCAAAAATATCCACCAGGTAGGCTAAGGTTGCATGAAAGCCTTCAGACTGAAATTTGTCATAAAGGTCTACTTTCTGCTGTGAATCTAGAAATATTTCTACTTCTTCTCGTAACTCATAAAGCCTTCCAAGCATATTTCCTTTTGACAACCATCGCACGTTCGTGTGAAAAAGCAAGGCTTCATGTTCGGATTCCATATCCTTACACAGCAGTTTAAAAAGACGACTGTTCAAGGCTCCAGCTTTGACAAAATTGACAATCTTGATAGCCACATTCAAGACGTCCATCATTTCAACAGGCAAAGTTCTGGATGCTAAGGCTTCCCGATGAAGTATGCAGTGTGTACTCATTACGGAAGGATTTCTTTCTTTCACCTTTGTGACAAACCCAGACCGTAAACCACGCATGGCTGGTGCTCCATCAGTACACACTCCTACCAGCGACTCCCAAGAAAGCTGATTTTCCTGGAAAAAAAATCTGATATAACATCAAAAATAGCTTCTGCTGTTGTGAAACTTTCCATCGGGTGACAGAACACTGATCGACATCGGTCGTTTCATCACACTGGATGGCAAAAACAGGGGAGGCTCTTACTTGGTCGAGAGTCTGAACTTTGATATCTTGAGATAATTCATCTATCCTTTTCTTGACTGTATAATTTGACAGAGAAATCTGGGAAAGCTTATTTGCACTATCTTTCCCCAAAACGAGTTCTGCTGCAGATAATATACTTGGTTTTATGAGAGACTCTCCAATGTTATGACTCTTCTTGCTCTTTGCAATCAACATAGCGATCTCATAGGAAGCCTCAACAACCTTTGAAGATTGCTGCCGAAATGACCCACTGTCGTCCAGTTTAGCTCGCTTCAAGGTGTCTTTTTTAGTTTCAAAGAATGCCTTCGGCTTGTCAACTAAAGCAGGATGTGATGTCCTCAAGTGGCGTTCCAGGCGTGAAGGCCACATTCCATCATTGCTCAGAGTCTTGTAACATATCACACACTGTGGAACCTCGGTGTCACCCTTTTGGAGAGACACAAATCCAAATCGAATGTAATCTTCAATGTACTTCCGTTTCTTAGCACTCATTGCAACATACTTGATGTTTTGTATCTATGTAAATATGTAGAACAAATGAGGCCAACACAACAATAAGCAATAATCACACAACGACTGGTGAAATGCAATTGTCTCAGTCCCACCGTCCCACACATTGATAGCATCGCGCGAGAATTTACTAGCCAATCAGCTTCCGTCTTATCATGACGTCATCGTACGATTCAACCGACGAAGACAACCTCGGAAGAAACGCTCTGCCTAAACGGGTTTCACTCTAACGGTTCATTAGTAAGAAAGAATTCTGTAATAATTCATATGCTTATGCTTATAGTACTGGTCCATGCTGTTGTAAAAGTAATCACTAACTGGAAAAACTTATACTTTTCACCCGAAAGCTTGCGCCCCCCCCCTGGAAATGATCCACGCCCCCCTGGTTAAGAATCACTGGTTTAGAATATTCTAGTGGTTAGATTATACGAATAGAAAGTGCTATTAATAATAACTTTAATGTGTACTAATAATGATAATTATAGAACATACTAATAATGATCAGATTAAAGATACTATTAATGATAACTTTAATGTGTACAAGTTTAGAATACAGAAGTAATGACAAGTTTATAATGGTAATTTTAATGTGCTCTAATGTGTTCAAATAAAAAAAGTTAGGAAGATGCCTTTAGTAGTAGTAAAAAAAGTTTAAAATGTATTTTTGATAAGGCAAGTTTACAATATACTAATGATGTCAAGTTAAGAAGGTAATATTGATAATAACGTTAATGTGTACTAATAATGACAAGTTTAGAATATACTAATAATGATGTTTAGCAAGTACTCTTAATGTGTACTATTAATACTAGAATATACAAGTAATGACAAGTTTAGAAGATACTACTAATAATAGCTTTAATATGTATCAATAATGACAGGTTTATAATATACTAATAAAGAAAAGTTAAGAATACGCTAATACAGACAAGTTTGGAAGGTGTTATAATTGATAAGTTTAATGTGTACTAATAATGACAAGTTTACAATGTACTAACAATGACAAATTAAGAAGGTGCTATTAACTATAATTTTAATAAGTCCTAATAATGAAAAAATTAGAATATACTAATAATGACATGTATGGAAGATAGAACGAATGATAACATTAATATGTACTAATAATCACAGGTTTAGAATATACTTACAATACATAAGATTGACAAGTTCAGAAGATACTGTTAAAGGTAACTTTAATGTTTAGAAATAATGAGAAGTGTGGAATATACTAATAACGATAAGTTTAGAAGGTTCTACTAATGTTAACTTTATTTTGTACAAATAATGACAAGTTTAGCATATAAGTTTACAAGGTACTATTAATAATAACTTTAAAGACAACTTTAAGGTGTACTAATCCAGTAATGACAAGTTTAGAATATAATAATAATGAGATTAGAATATAATAATAAAAAATAAGTTTAGAATATACTAATAATGAAAGTTTAGAATATCCGAACAATGACAAGGCACTATTAATTATAAATTTAATGTGTACTAATAATAACAAGTTTACAATATTTTGATAATGACATGTTATATATGTTAATAATGACATGATATATATGTTATATTAATGATGACGTTAATATGTAGTAATAAAGTTTAGGAAATACTAATAATAGCAAAATAGAAGTTGCTATTAGTGATAACTATGATATGTACTAATAATAAGTTTTCAATATACTAACAATGACATGTTTAGAAGACACTACAAATGATAACTTTGATTATTCATAAGTTTAGCATAGAATAATAATGACAAGTTTAGAAAAATGGTAAACTCGGTATATAATATTATTACCAAGTTTAGAATATAATAATAATGATAGGTATAGAAGGTCCTAGTAATGATCATTTTAATGTATACTAATAAAGTTTAGAATACCAAAGAAAGATATGTTTAGTATTTACTAATAATGATATGTTTCGAATTTACGAACAGTGGCAACTTTAGAAAGTATTGTTAATGAAAACTAATGTGTACTAATAATGAGGGTTTAGAACATACAATTGACAAGCTTTAATGGGTACTAAATGTGTGTAGAATATCCCAATAATGATAAATCTAGAATATGCTCATAATGTCAAGATTAGAATACACTAATAATAACAAATTTAGAAGGTATTATTAATGATAAATTTAGTATGTGCTAATAATAACGAGCTTAGAATGACAAATTTAGAATAATGACATGTATAGAGTATACTAATTATATGCTTAGATGATATGATAACTTTAATGTTTAGAATACATTAATAATGACAAGTTTAGAAATTACTAAAATGACAACTTTAGAAGGTTCTATATATGATAACTATAATTTGTACTAACAATGACAAGTTTAGAACGTACTACTAAAGACAAATTTAGAATGTACTATAAATGAAAACTTTAATGTCTTCTAATAATTAATGTTTGGAATATACTAATAATGAATAGTTTAAGGGCACTATTAATGATAACTTTAATATGTACTAATAATATTGTAATGAAGAAGTATTCTATGAATCCCTCCAGAATGTTAAGAACGACTTACCATACGCCGAAAATGTAGTTATCATGGGTGATCTGAATGGACACATTGAAAAAGATCGCAAAGGATTTGGTACGTGTAGAAAAGCATACAGCAAAAATACACCGACAAGCCCATAATTCACCTTATGATTTTTCAGAGATATAAAAAACATAATATTGATGTCATGCAGTTAAGACAACAGGCTAGTTGTGGGCAAACTGAAACGTCAAATCAAAACCTCTGAAGAGTATAGCCATAAAACGTTTTTTTGAACAAATATATGAGAGATGAAGGCTATAAAGAAACATTCCAATGCATATTGAGAAAATAGAGCCGAAGATGCTGGAAGAGAAGATTTGGTAGGTCGCCTTCCATTCGGCGATCACAAGACTTGACAAAGAAGTTATGCAATACTTATACAGTTGGAAGAAAAAAATAATCACTCTAGTGCAGCGTTTCTCAACCTTTTTACCCTTTAGAATAAATTATATGTCTCAAGGAACCCCTGGAAACGTTAATTTGTACTAATAATGACAAGCTTAGCTTAATAACAACAAGCTAATAATGACAAGTTTAGAAGGTACTATTAATGGTAACTTTGATGTCTATTGATAGTGATAAGTTTAATATATACTATCAATGAGAAGTTTAGAATATACTAATAATGACAAGTTTGGAAGACACTATTAAAGATAAATTCTATGTGAAATGATAATGAAAAGTTTAGAATATGACAAGTTTACATATTAATGAAAATTCTAATTTATAATATAAATGGGAAGTTTAGAAAAAACGTATAACGTTTAGCAGGTACTATTACTAAAATCTTTAATGTGTACTAACACAAAAAATGAGAAGTTTAGTAGGAATTCATTATCGATTTAATTTGTACTAATAATGGCAAGTTTAGAAAATACTAATAATGACAACTCAAGAATATTCTAATAATGTGTATCAATAAGGACAAATTTATAATATTCTAAATATGACAAGTTTAGAAGGTATTATTAATGATAACTTTAACGTGTACTAGTAATAACAAGTTTAGAATATACTAATAATGACAAGTTCAGAAGGCACTATTGTATGATAACTTTAATGTGCACTAATAATGACAAATTATGCTAATAATGGCAAGTTAAGAATAATGTCAAGTTTAAAAAATATATAAACATCAACTTTGACAAGTTATTGTAACTATCATTAATAATAGTTTTAATGTGTACTAATAATGAGAAGTTTACAATATACTTATAATGCAAGGTACAGTAAATGATAAATTTTATGTGTACTAACAATGACTAATGTGTACTAATAATGAAAAATGTAAAATATACTAATAATGGTAAGTTTGTAATATACTAATAATGAAAAGTTTAAAAGGTAAATTAATAATGCATGTAACTTTGACAAGTATAGAAGGTATTATTAATAATAACTTTAATGTGCACAGAAGTTTACAATATACTAATAATGAGAGATTTAGAAGGTATTATTAATAAGAACTTTAATGTGTACAAATAATCTGAAGTTTACAATATATTAATAATGAGAGATTTAGAAGGTACAGGTATGTGTACTAATAATGGAAAGATTAGAATATACCAATAATTACAAATCTAAAATGTACTGTTGAAGATAACTTTATTTTGTACTAATAATAAGCAAGTTTGTAATATATTAATAAAGACAAGTTTAGAATGCACTCTAACTGATAAATTTAATATGTACTAATAATAAAAAGTTTAGAATATGGTAATGACAACAAGTTTAGAAGGTACTATTAATATCTTTAATGTGTACTAATAGTGACAAGTTTAGAATATAGTAATAATGAGAAATTTAGAAGGTACTATTATTGACAAGTTTAGAATGTACTAATATTGAAAAGTTTGGAAAATATTATTAGTGATGGTAACTTTAATGTGTTCTCAAAATGAAAAGTTTAGAATAAGAAGTTTAAGAAGTTTAGAATAAGCTAATGATGACAATTTTAGAATGTACTTCTAATGATAACTTTAATGTGTATTAGTAATGTCAGGTAAAAGGTACTAATAATAGTATCTTTAAAATGAACTAATAATTACTAATAATAAGTTTAAGATTTACAAATAAAGATCGGGAAGGTACTATTAATGATAACTTTAATGTGTACCAAGAATGAGATGTTTAGAATATACTAAAAATGACTATATTAGAAGAAACTATTAATGATAACTAATGATAGCTTAGTAATAATGACAAGTTTAGAATATACTAATAATGACAAATTTAGAAAGTGCTATTAATGATATATTTACAATGTACTAATACTGAGAAGTTTATGATATACAAATAATAAAAAGATTAAAATAAGAAATAATGACAAGTTTAGAAGAAACTAATATTGACATGTTTAAAATATAGCCATAGTGATATGCATAAAAGATCCTATTAATGATAAATTTAATGTGTAAACGTAATAATAAGAAGTTTAGAATAAAAAATAACGACAAGTTTAGAAGAAACTAATATTGACATGTTTAAAATATAGCAATAATGATAAGTTTAAAAGTGACTATTAATGATAAATTTAAGGTGTACTAATAATGACACGTAATAATAAGAAGTTTAGAAGGTACTGTTAATGAAAACTTTAATGTATACTAATAATGTGTGTGTGTGTGTGTGTGTGTGTGTGTATGTGTATATATACACACACAAAATACACACACACACACATTTACACGCATAAACACACACACACACACACACACACACACACACACACACACACACACACACACACACACACACACACACACACACACACACACACACACACACACACACACACACACACACACACACACACACACACACAGCTCTGAGCTCACTGCCGTAGGGTGGTGTCTGGCTGTCTTGAGAAGAGGCTGCAGCAGATCCGAGGTGAAAAATACACACACACACACACACAATGAGCTCTGAGCTCACTGCCGTAGGGTAGTGTCTGGCTGTCTCGACAGAGACTGCAGCAGATCCGAGGTGAATACACACACACACACACACACACACACACATACACACACACACACACGCATACACACACACATACACACACATACACACACACATAAACACACACATACGCACACACACACATACACACGGCTCGGTGGCGGATTGGTAAAGCACTGGCCTCACAAGCCAGAGAACCGGGGTTCGATTCCCCGGCCGGGCGGAGATAAGTTGGGTTTGTCTCCTTTCACGTGTAACCCCTGTTCACCTAGCAGTGAGTAGGTACGGGACGTTAGTTAAGGAGTTGTGACCTTGCTGTCCCGGTGTGTGGTGTGAGAGTGGTCTCAGACCTACCCAGAGATCGGCATATAATGAGCTCTGACCTCACTGCCGTAGGGTGGTGTCTGGCTGTCTCGACAGAGACTGCAGCAGATCCGAGGTGAATACACACACACACACACACACACACACACACACACACACACACACACACACACACACACACACACACACACACACACACACACACACACACACACACACACACACACACACACACACACACCGACTCGGTGGCGCAGTTGGTAGAGCACTGAACTGCCACGATAGTGGCCTGGAGTTCCTGGTTCGAATCCTGCCCAGGGTCGAAATTATTTCGGTACCGCTGCGCTTCGGGTCGTTACTCTGACTCTCGTGGGCGGGGAGTTGGGTGTGTGTGTGTGTGCAAGGTCATAGCATTACCCATAGATCGGACCTACGAGCTCTAAGCTCTCTTCCAGGAGGGAAATAGCTGTTGATCACGAGTCCAACACGTGATCCAAAAGACCAAGTGAACACACACACACACACACACACACACACACACACACACACACACACACACACACACACACACACACACACACACACACACACACACACACACACACACACACACACACACACACACACTTCTTTTCCTAACCTCCTCTCATTCTCTTGTGAGAATTTGAAAATTTGATCGAGAGCTTTTGTGAAATCTCCTATTTGAGCTTTATTTACATATGCTATTTCAATCAAACATTGGTTGTATATAAGTTGTATTTTAGGAAAAAGGTCGTATATCCCAACCCTCTAGCTTTAGAAAAACTGGTCATGGTCAATTCTGGGAAATACGCAGAAATGTCAAATACTATAGTTACCCATAAAAATTGAAGTTTTCTGAGATTCTATAAAGCCAAAGAAAGCAAAGTATGATAGGTGTGACTGTAGTGTTTAACAACTATTCTTTAGTAAAATGTTCACGAGATTACTGACACGACTATGATTCCAAGAATACACTCGGGTACTATCAAAGGGCAAATGGCAAATGTGAGAATGAATATTATTGATTCGTCAGCTTCCAACTTTGCGTTTTCCAAATACTGCTTGCGTCCTCATGATAAAAATTCATTTAACCATTAGTTAATTAGTAATGATACTTTTATCGGCTGAAAGAAACCTGCACAGCGAAGCTATAGCGATAATCCCATACCACACTCCTGGTCATATGGCCATTTCCCGAAGGTTGAGTGTGGTTTGAATTTTCCGCCAAAATAATCGGAAATTTAAAATTCCCGGCTCTGTGCAGGCATGCGCATTGTCAACCCCACCTCCCCCTCCCTATCCCCTCTCTTCTTACCCGGCTAGCTCGAGCCGGGCGACGGGCGTCGCGTCACTTAGATCGCGGAAACGGGACGGAGTGGTTAACTCGCTGCCCACATGGGAGCAGGCGGTCCCGTTTCCTGCTGGTTAATCGTCTGTTAGTTTTATCGCTTTCCGCTTGGCTGCTGGTTTGTCCCATTCTTCGACTTTGATTTTATACGAGCACAATCCGTCCCCGTCTTCGAGCCGTCCCTGGTAAACAACCCGGGTCCTCTCGGAGGACAGGGGACGTGTCTTATGGTACGGAGTGTGGCGCCCCCCAGGGTCATCAGGCCTCTCGGCAGCGCCATACCTCTGACCATCATCGGTCCTCTATTGCCTCACGGGTTGTATCAGGCCCTAGGCGTAGACTTTGACCATATACGATCGCAATCCGTCCCCGTCTTCAGGCCGTCCGTGGTAAGAACCCGGGCCTCTCGGAAGACAGGGGGACGTGTCTTATGGTACGGAGGGTGGCGCCCTCCAGGGTCATCAGGCCTCTCGGCAGCGCCATACCTCCGACCATCATCGGTCCTCTATTGCCTCACGGTTTGTTTCAGGCCCTAGGCGTAGACTTTGACCATATACGATCGCAATACGTCCGTCTCCAGGCCGTCCGTGGTAAGAACCCGGGCCTCTTTGAAGACAGGGGGACGTGTCTTATGGTACGGAGTGTGGCGCCCCCCAGGGTCATCGGGCCTCTCGGCAGCGCCATACCTCCGACCATCATCGGTCCTCTATTGCATCACGGGTTGTATCAGGCCCTAGGCGTAGACGTTGACCATATACGATCGCAATACGTCCCCGTCTCCAGGCCGTCCGTGGTAAGAACCCGGGCCTCTTTGAAGACAGGGGGACGTGTCTTATGGTACGGAGTGTGGCGCCCCCCAGGGTCATCAGGCCTCTCGGCAGCGCCATACCTCCGACCATCATCGGTCCTCTATTGCCTCACGGGTTGTATTAGGCCCTAGGCGTAGACTTTGACCATATACGATCGCAATACGTCCCCGTCTCCAGGCCGTCCGTGGTAAGAACCCGGGCCTCTTTGAAGACAGGGGGACGTGTCTTATGATACGGAGTGTGGCGCCCCCCAGGGTCATCAGGCCTCTCGGCAGCCCCAAACCTCCGGTCATCAATGGACCTCTAACAGCCTCATAGCTTGCTTCGTCAGGCCCTAGGCGTAGACTTTGACCTTATACGATCGTAATCCGTTCCCCATACGTCTTCGGGTCGTCCGCGGTAAGAACCCGGGCCTCTCGGAAGACAGGGGGACGTGTCCTATGGTACGGAGGGGGTGCCCCCGAGGGTCATCAGGCCTCTCGGCAGCCCCATACATCCGACCAATAATGGTCCTCTAACGCCTTAATGGCTCTCTTTGTGAGGCCCTAGGCGTAGACTTTGACCTTTTCCACTCGTAATCCGTTCCCCATACGTCTTCGAGTCGTCCGTGGTAAGAATCCGGGCCTCTCGGAGGACAAGGGGACGTGTCCTATGATACGGAGGGTGACGCCCCGAGGGTCATTAGGCCTCGGCAGCCCCATACCTCCGAGCTTCAATGGTCTTCTAACGCCTCACGGCACCACCCTCCTTCCAGGTTTCTTAAAAAAAAAAAAAAAAAAAAAAAAAAAAAAAAAAAAAAAAAAAAAAAAAAAAAAAAAAAACCATGTTGAAATTAATTTCAACGCTCACTGTAACTCAGACCGAAATGACCATGACTTTTCCTATTCAACTTAAGCTAATCTACAGTCATGATGGTCGAGAATTTTACCATGTTAAAATTAATTTCGACGCGCACTGTGACTCAGGTCGAAATGGACATGACTTTTCCTATCCAACTTAAGCTAATCTATAGTCATGATGGTCAAGAACTTTACCATGTTAAAATTAATTTCAACGCTCACTGTGACTCAGGTCGAAATGACCATGACTTTTCCTATTCAACTTGAGCTAATCTACAGTCATGATGGTCGAGAATTTTACCATGTTAAAATTAATTTCGACGCTCACCGTGACTCAGGTGGAAATGGACATGACTTTTCCTATTCAACTTGAGCTAATCTACAGTCATGATGGTCGAGAATTTTACCATGTTAAAATTGATTTCGACGCTCACTGTGACTTAGGTCGAAATGACCATGACTTTTCCTATTCAACTTAAGCTAATCTGTAGTCATGAGGGTCATGAATTTTACCATGTTGAATTAATTCAACGCCCACTGTGACTCAGGCCGACATGAACATGACTTTTCCTATTCAACTTAATTTAATCTAGTCATGATGGTCGAGAATTTTACCATGTTAAAATTAATTTCGACGCTCACTGTGACTTAGGTTGAAATGAACATGACTTTTCCTATTCAACTTAAGCTAATCTGTAGTCATGATGGTCAAGAATTTTACCATGTTAAACTAATTCAACGCCCACTGTGACTCAGGTCAATATGAACATGACTTTTCCTATTCAACTTAATTTAATCTACAGTCATGATGGTCGAGAATTTTACCATGTTAAAATTAATTTCGACGCTCACTGTGACTTAGGTCGAAATGACCATGACTTTTCCTATTCAACTTAAGCTAATCTGTAGTCATGATGGTCAATAATTTTACCATGTTAAACTAATTCAACGCCCACTGTGACTCAGGTCAATATGAACATGACTTTTCCTATTCAACTTAATTTAATCTACAGTCATGATGGTCGAGAATTTTACCATGTTAAAATTAATTTCGACGCTCACTGTGACTTAGGTCGAAATGAACATGACTTTTCCTATTCAACTTAATTTAATCTACAGTCATGATGGTCCAGAATTTTACCATGTCAAAATTTATTTCAACGCTCACTGTGACTCAGTGATGTCACGGTATGATAAGATGACGTCATTATGTGATAAATTGACGTCACCATGTAGTCCTATGACGTCAATTTGTGTCCCTGTGACGTCACGAGACGATCCTATGGCGCCATGATCAATCCGGTGACGTCACAGTATAATCACATGATGTCACTAGGTATTAATCATATAGAAGTCCGCTTGTGGGTGATGAGACGTCACAAATTGCCATAGCACACTATTGGATGAAGACGCTCGCCACGGGCTTCGAGGACTTCCCGCGGGAAGACTTGGGGTGAGTTGGATACATACCGAGGGTCCAGGCCCGTCTTCGTGTGAGACGCTCAGGGAACGTCTTCACCCAGGACGAAGCCTCTTGACTAACGCCCACGGACGAGGTCGCTCGGAAACGAACTTGGCCTCGCATACTCCCTTTCGGTTTCTCGCTTACCCCGAGGATCTTCACGAAACTAGTGAGAGTGGTAGGCGTACGTTGGACGGAAGCAAGCGTCTCCACACTCATGTTCCTAGACGGCTAGTTCATGCATTTGCCCACCGGGGAGGGTGCATCGGCCGACATCTCAGTGGCTCTGAGTGTGTTGGCGGACGTGGAGTTCGGGGTGGACTGGGACGGGTCTGCCCTTGCTCCCACACAGAGACTTTATTGGCTCGGGATTGAGTGGGACACAGTCAGCGTCCTTCGGGTGCTCCCCTGCGCCAAAAGAGCGTGCTTCTCTCACACGTCCTCCTTCCTTCGGTGGCGGGGGGGGGGGTTGCCTCAACTTCGCGACCCCGGCCCTTCCACTGAGCCGCTTGGGGCGCCGACGGCTGGTACGGGAGGTCGACAGGAGCATACTGCTTCTCCCGCGTGACCTGCCCGGGCCGATACCCTCAGCACTCCACAGGTTGTTGCGTCCCTGGCTTCGGTCGGGGGCCCTACGCCGGTCGCTCTATCCAAGTTTCAAGAGATCTACGTAGTGTAGCAACTACGCCCACAAGTGTTCGAGTCGTTCTCCCTCCGCTACGGCACCCCAGAGGTGGACCTGTTTGCCTCCCCAAACACGACCCAGCTCCCCCTTTACCTCACCTGCATCCAAAGGACACGCACAGGAGGCCCAGACGCCTTCACGGAGGACTGGAACAGCTGGAGGTACGTATTCATTTTCCTCCTCCAGCGACACTAGTCCTCCTGAAGGTGATGCAGACCCTCAGATCCTTCAAGGGTCAGGTCCTCCTGATAGCTCCCAACTGGCCAACCCAGCCGTGGTTCGGGGAGCTAATGAGATGGGGCCCTTCTCCCCTTCTACTGGGGTCAGCCTGCCTAGCCAACAGCCTTACCGCGCCTCTCCAAGCGTCACTCCAACTTGATAATTGGAGTTTCTACGGGGAGCTCTCAGCCAACTCTTCTCTACAGAGGCAGCAGACAAGATGCTCAGAGCTCACCTTCCGTCCTCAGTGCGGCAGTGTGGGTCCTGCTGACGGAGATTCCGGAACTGCCTTCGGAGACGCGCGATGGTGACCATCTCCGCCAGCATGGTCCCGGACTTCCTGACTTGGCTGGCTACCTCCACCAACAGGGCACCGGCGACTATCTTGCCTCACTATACAGCCCTCACTGATCCGCTACGCTTTGGCATGAACATCCGAGTGCCACAGAGGGCGTGAACCCTCCTAATGAAGGGGATCAGCGCCTCGAGAGAGCCGAGACATCAACCGGTCCTGGCCTGGTCCTTGCATCGTGTTCTGCAGTACCTGGCGTTCGAAAGGGCCATTATGGAGGAAGAACACTTCCCTCGACGCGTCGCCTTTCTGCTCGCCTTGACTACGGACTACAGGGCTTCACAGCTGGCGGCAATCACCCGCCACCCGTCCGTCTCCAAACTGGAGGAGGACAGCTCGGCCCTAACCCTCTCTCCATCACCAACATTCCTGGCCAGGAACGGCCGAGCGGACGACATGATCGGCCCTCTCAGAATACAATCCTTCCGGGAGGGAGGACGCCCACATCCACTGCGCCCGGTCCGTGCGTTCGAAGACTACGTGGACCACACGGAAGATATTTCTGAGGATCATCTCTTCTACAACTCGAAATTTAGGATTCCCCTAACCCCGAGGTCTCGGGCGCACCTGCCCTTCCGCTTTTTGGGAGAGAGCCGACCCGGGCCATGCCCCGCACGCCCACAGCATCAGGGACTTTGTGGCATCGCTGGAGTTTCTCCGCACCCACTCTGTGGAGCGGGTGCGGGACCTAGGGACTGGACATCGACGACTCCCTTGGGGACACGGTGTCTCTACCACTCGGTCGCCCCTGTCCCATGTGTCGCCATGGAAACGGCTCCACCCCTCTCATCTCAAAAAAGTGGAGGGGGCAAAGGGCGACCGAGGAGTGGGGAGGGGCCAGGAACCGTTGAACAGGATACAAATTTCGTATAATTTACGCATTGTGTGAACAGTGCAATGTTGTGCATGTCACATTCTTCGGCGTGGGTACTTGAAGTTTCTTTCTCCCCTCTACTGAGTGATAAAATGAATAAGTCTCCCATAGGAAAGACACACGTAATAACGGTTTGATTCAGGCTTCACCTCTCCTCCCACCTGTCCTCGTCTCATGCATAGCTTCGCTGTGCAGGTTTCTTTCAGCCGATAATATTTCTTTGTTGCGGCTCGTGCCGCTTAAATTGTTCTTATCGGCTTAAGAAACCTGCACAGATTTAGGGTCCCTCCCTCCTCCCACAGGCGAAGCCTTCATTTCTCATTGAAGTGACGCGACGCCCGGCTCGAGCTAGCCGGGTAAGAAGGGAGGGGATAGGGAGGGGGAGGTGGGGTCGACAATGCGCATGCCTGCACAGAGCCGGGAATTTTAAATTTCCGATGATTTTGGCGGAAAATTCAAACCACACTCAACCTTCGGGAAATGGCCATATGACCAGGAGTGTGGTATGGGATTATCGCTATAGCTTCGCTGTGCAGGTTTCTTAAGCGATAAGAAGAATTTAAGCGGCACGAGCCGCGACAAAGAAATAATTTTTCACTCTCTCTGCCTATCCTCTAGCTTGAACATACTTTTCTTAAACTTCTATTCTCTTCGTGCTCATCCATTTTCAGAATTTTTATTTTTGATTTCTTATCTTTTATATATTTTTATTTATTTATTTATTTTGACAGCTTCTTTACTATTTTCGATCTAGAGCAGAGTTTCTCAACCAGGGTTCCGAAAAGATCCCAGGGTTGCGCGAGAACAAGTGAGATAAGCTAATGCATTTTTTTATTTTTTATTCAATTTCATATACGTAATATAATTAAACACGCGCGACATATTCTTGGTTATTGTAATAATGTGATGTATACATCATCCTATCTAACCTATTATTACAATGAAATTAAAATGAGAAAGATATTTTTTTTTTGTAATTTATTCTAAAGGTTATGCAAGGGTAAAAAAGGTTGAGAAACGCTGCACTAGAGTGTTCATTTTTTCTTCCAACTGTATAAGTATTGCATAACTTCTTTGTCAAGTCTTGTAATCGCCGAATGGAAGGCGACCTACCAAACCTTCTCTTCCAGCATCTTCGGTTCTATTTTCTCTCAATCTGCATTGGAATATATTTGTTCAAAAATCGTTTTATGCCTATACTCTTCAGAGGTTTTGATTTGGCATGTTCCAGTTTGCCCACAACTAGCCTGTGGTCTGAACTGCATGACATCAATATTATGTTTTTTACATCTCTGAAAAATCTTATGTGATTTAAGGTGAATTATGGGCTTGTCGGTGTATTTTTGCTGTATGCTTTTCTACCCGTATCAAATCCTTTGCGATGTTTTTCAATGTGTCCATTCAGATCACCCATGATAACTACATTTTCGGCGTATGGTAAGTCGTTCTTAACATTCTGGAGGGATTCATAGAGTACTTCTTCATTACAATATTGTAAACTTGTGATTATTAGTACATATTAAAGTTATCATTAATAGTTCATTTAAACTTGTCATTATTAGTATATTCCAAACATTAATTATATGAAAACATTAAAGTTTTTATTTAAAGTACATTCTAAATTTGTCTTTATTAGTACGTTCTAAACTTGTCATTATTAATACAAATTATAGTTATCATATATAGAACTTTCTAAAGTTGTCATTTTAGTAATTTCTAAACTTGTCATTATTAATATATTCTAAACATTAAAGTTATCATAAATATATTCTAAACATGTCATTATTCTAATCTTGTCATTCTTAGTATATTCTAAGCTCGTTATTATTAGTACATACTAAATTTATCATTAATAATACCTTCTAATTTTTTTATTATTAGTGTATTCTAATCTTGACATTATGAGCATATTCTAGATTTGTCATTTTTGGTACACATTAGTTATCAATAACAATACTTTCTAAAGTTGTCACTGTTCGTAAATTCGAAACATATCATTATTAGTAAATACTAAACATATCTTTCTTGTTATTCTAAACTTTATTAGTATACATTAAAATGATCATTACTAGGACCTTCTATACTTATCATTATTAGTATATTCTAAACTTGGTAATAATATTATATACCGAGTTTACCATTATTCTAAACTTGTCATTATTAGTCTATTCTAAACTTATGAGTATTAGTACACATTAAAGTTATCATTTGTAGTGTCTTCTAAACATGTCATTGTTAGTATATTGAAAACTTATATCATACTTGTCATTAATAGCAACTTCTAATTTGCTATTATTTGTATTTTCTAAACTTTGCATTATTAATATATTTCAAACTTGTCATTATTACTACATATTAACGTCATCATTAATATAACATGTCATTATTAAAATACTGTAAACATGTGATTATTAGTACACATTAAATTCTTCGGATATTCTGAACTTTCATTATTAGTATATTCTAAACTTATTGTTATTAGTATATTCTAAACTCATTATTATTATATTCTAAACTTGTCATTATTGGATTAGTACACCTTAATGTTGTATTCATTAATACAAATTAAAGTTATTATTAATAGTACCTTGTACACTTATATGCTAAACATGTCATTATTAGTACAAAATAAAGATATCATTAGTAGAACCTTCTAAACTTATCGTTATTAGTATATTCCACTCTTATCATTATTTCTAAACATTAAAGTTACCTTTAACAGTATCTTCTAAACTTGTCAATCTTAGTATATTCTAAATGTCATTGTAAGTATATTCTAAACCTGTAATTATTAGTACATATTAAAGTTATCATACCTTGTTATTATCATAATTTAAACTGGTATATTCTAAACACATCATTATTAGTATATTCAAAACTCGTCATTATTAGTCAACTTATCGTATATTCTAATCTTTATTATTAGTATATTCCAAATTTGCCATTATTAGTACACATTAAATTTATCATTATGAGTACCTTCTAATCTTATTATTATTAGTATATTCTGAATTCTAAACTTGTCATTATTAGTGCATATAATAGTTAACAACTATAGTAACTTCTCAACTTGTTATTATTAGTATATTCTAAACTTGTCTTAACTAGTATATTATAAACTTTCATTAACATTAACTTCTAAACTTCTTATTATTACGTGCCATTATTAGTACACATTAAAGTTATCATTTAATAGGATCTTTTAAACATATCACTATTGCTATATTTTAAACATGTCAATATTAGTTCCTTCTAAACTTGTCATTATTTTCTATTCTAAACTTTTTATTATTTGCATATTATAAACTCTTCAGTTATCATTAATAGTACTTTCTAAAGTTTCATTATTAGTATATTCTAAACTCGTCATTATTACTAAACTTTAAGGTTATCATGAATAGTTCCGTATAATATTGTCATTTTTAGTATATTCTAAACATCTCATTATTGGTACACATTAAAGTTATCATTAATAGTACCTAACCGGCGTTTATTTGTATATCCTAAACTTAATATTAGTATACTCTAAATATGTAATTATGAGTTCACTTTAAAGATACAATTAATAGTACACATTACTAGTTCACATTAAAGTTATCATTAAAAGTACATTCTAAAATTGTCAATATTAGCTTATTCTAAACTTCTTATTATTGGTATATTCTAAACTTTTCATTTTCAGAACACATTAAATTTATTATTAATAGCTTATAAATTTGTATTTGTATTTGTATTTGTATTTGTATTTGTATTTGTTTTGTAATTTTCGTGTGTTTGTATTTTTTATATATTTTTTTGTATTTTTGTATTTTGTAGTTTTTGTATTTGTTTGTATTTATTAGTATATCATTAACGTTGAAAATATTTTCCAAACTTTTCATTATAAGTACATTCTAAACTTGTCAATGATAGTACCTTCTAAGCTTCTCATTATTACTATATTCTAAACTTGTCATTAAAGATCTTAATAGTACATTCTAAACTTGTTATCATTACCATATTCTAAACTTTTTATTATTAGTACACATTAAATTTATTAGTTAGAGTGCATTCTAAACTTGTCTTTATTAGTACATTACAAACTTTTATATTATTAGTACAAATTAAAGTTATCCTGAGCAGTACCCTTTAAACTTGTAATTATTGGTATATTCTAATCTTTCCATTATTAGTACACATACCTGTGCCTTCTAAACCTCTTTTTATTAGTATATTGCAAACTTCTGATTATTAGTACACATTAAAATTGTAAAAAATAAATGCATTATTAATATATCTTTTAAACTAGTTATTATTAGTATATTACAAACTTACCGTTATTAGTATATTTCAAAAATTTAATTATTAGTACACATTAAAGTCATTGTTGGTATATAATAAAAATTATCATTAACTGTATCTTGCATTATAAGTATATTGTAAACTTGTCACATTAGAGCTATTATTAATAATACCTTCTAAACTTGGCATTAATTGTATATTACAAAATTGCCATTACTAGCATATTCTAAATTTGTCATCATTAGTGTACATTAAAGTTATCTAAACTTGTCATTGCTACTATATTCTAAACTTGTTATTACTAGTACACATTAAAGTTATCATTGATAATACCTTCTAAACTTGTCATAATTAGAATACTCTAAATTTGTTCTTATTAATACATATTATGATAATATTGTATAGTTGTCATTGTTAGTATATAATAAACTTTTCATTATTAGTACAAATGAAATCATTCAATATTACTACATATCAAAGTTATTTAATAGAACCTTCTAAAATTGTCATTATTAAAACATATTAAAGTTATTATAAATATAATTTTCTAAAGTTTGATTATTAGTACACATTGTATATATCATTAATAGTACTATCGACAATATTCATTATTAATATTTTCTAAACTTCTGATATTAAAGTTATCAATATTTCCGACTGAACATGTTATTCTTATTATATTCTAAACTTGTTACTATTAGTGCATATGAGTATTAAAGTTATTATTAAATGCATATTCTAAACATGTCATTACTAGCTTTTTGTAAAATTTTCACTATTAGTACTCATTAAAGTAATTACTAATAGTACCTGCTAAACGCTATACGTTTTTTTTTTAATTTCCCATTTTATTGTAAATAAAATTTTTCATTAACATGTAAACTTGTCATATTCTAAGCTTTTCATTATAATTTCGCATAGATTTTATCTTTAATAGTGCTTTCCAAACTTGTCATTATTAGTATATTCTAAACTTCTCATTAATAGTATATACTAAACTTATCACTATTAATAGACATTAAAGATATCTTTAATAATATCTTCTAAACTTGTCATCATTAGTATATTCCAAGCTTGTCGTTATTAGTACAAGTTAACGTTATCAGTTATAGTACCTTCTAAACTTACCCTTATTAGTATATAGTACCTTGTTTATATTAGTACACATTAAAGTTATCATTAATAGTACCTTCTAAAAGTTGTCATTAAGGTACCCCCTGAACTTATCTTTACTTGTATATTACAAATATGCTATTTTAGTATATTCTAAACTTGTCATTATCACATCGTCATTATTATTATTATATTAAACTTGTCATTATCAGTATATTCTAAACTTATCTTCTAAAGTTTTCTTCTAAACATGCCATTTTTATATATTCTAAACTTTTCAACATTAGTACACATTAATTTATTTTATTGTGATTATTAGCATATCATAATCTTGACAGTATTAGTACACATTGAAGTTATCATTAATAGTAGTTTCTTAACTTTTTATTAGTATATTCTAAGCTTGTCATCATTTGCCATTTGCCATATAAGTTATCATTAGTAGTACCTTCTAAACATCTCTTTTTTAGTATAATTTAAACTTTTCATTATTGGTGTTTTCTAAATTTGTCATTATTGGATTACAATAAAGTTTACAGTAAAAGTACTTTCTGAACTTGTCATTATTACTGTATATAAGCACCTTCTAAAATCGTCATTATTATTATTATATTAAACTTGTCATTATCAGTATATTCTAAACTTATCTTCTAAAGTTTTCTTCTAAACATGCCATATATATTCTAAAGTTTTCAACATTAGTACACATTAATTTATTCTATTGTGATTATTAGCATATCATAATCTTGACAGTATTAGTACACATTGAAGTTTTAATTAATAGTAGTTTCTTAACTTTTTATTGGTATATGCAAAGCTTGTCATCATTTGCCATTTGCTATATAAGTTATCATTAATAGTATCTTCTAAAAATCTCATTTTTAGTATAATTTAAACTTTTCATTATTGGTGTTTTCTAAATTTGTCATTATTGGATTACATTAAAGTTTACAGTAATAGTACTTTCTGAACTTGTCATTATTACTGTATTTTAAACTTGTAATTATTAGTACACATTAAAGTTATCATTAATAGTACCTTATAAACTTGTCTTTGTAACTAGACATTAAAGTTATCATTAATAGTACCTTATAAATTTGTCATTTTAGTACACATTCAATTTATTATCAATAGTACCCTCTACATGTGTCAATTTTTGTATATTATAAACTTGTTATTATTAATACATATTTAAGGTAATAAATGTCATTATTAGTGCACATTGAATATATCATCAATATTTTCTAGTGATGTCAATATTCATATATTCCAAGCTTGTTATCAGTACACATTAAAATGATCATTAACAGTACCTTCTCATTATTAGTATATCCCAAACATTAATTATTAGAAGATATGGAAGTTTTCATTTATATTATATTTTACTTTATCATTATTAAACTTGTCATTATTAGTACAAATTAAATTTATAATATACAGTACCTTCTAAAGTTGTCATTATTAGTCATTTCTAAACTTGTTATGATAAATATATACTAAACTTGTACACAGTGAAGTTATCATAATAATTATCGTCTAAGCTTATCATTAGTATATTCTAAGCATGTCATTATTCTAAATTTGTCATTCTTAAGATATTCTAAACTCGCTATTATTAGTACACATTAAATTTATCATTAATAATACCTTCTAACTTTGTAAATATTAGTGTAATCTAAACTTGCCATTACAAGCATATCTAAACCTGACATTATTAGCATATTCTAAATTTGTCATTATTAGTACACTTATCATTATTAGTACACATTAAAGCTTGTCAATATTTGTAAGTTCTAAACCCTAATTATTAGTACACAAAGTTATCATTAACAATATTTTCTAATGTTGCCATTGTTCTTATATTAGAAACATATCACTATTAGGAAATACTAAACATATTTTCTTTGTCGTTATTAGTACACATTAAAGTTATAATTATTAGGACTTATCATTATTAGTATATTCTAAACTTGGTAATACTAATATATTCCAAAGTTTATCATTATTCTATACTTATATTCTAAACCTAACATTATTAGCATGTTCTAAATTTGTCATTATTAGTATATTTTACATTTGTCATTAGTACACATTAGAGCTTGTCAATATTTGTATGTTCTAAACCATCATTATTAGTACACATTAAAGTTATCATTAACAATACTTTTTAAGATTTTCATTGTTCGTATATTCGAAACATATCAGTATTAGTAAATACTAACATATCTTTTTATTATTCATTATTTGTATATTCTAAAATTGTGAGTATTAGTACATGTTAGTTATCATTATTACTGGCTCCTTAGCATGAAATTGTTAGCTTTTTTCAAAACTAATCATTATTAGTACGTATTATACTTATCATTAATAGCAACTTCTAATCATGCTATTATTAGTATTTACTAAACTTTGCATTATTAATATAATTCAAACGTGTCATTATTGCTACACATTAACATTATCATCAATATAACCTTTTAAACTTTAAATTACTACAATATTGTAAACATGTGATAATTAGTACATATTAAAGCTGTCATTAATAGTGCCTATAAACTTGTCAGTATTAGTATATGCCAAACATTAATTATTAGAAAACATTAAAGTTTTTATTTATAATACTATTCTAAGTTTGTCATTATTAGTACGTTCTAAACTTGTCATTATTAGTACAATTATAGTTATCTTATATAGAACCTTCTAAAGTTGTCATTTATAGTAATTTCTAAACTTGCCATTATCAATATATTCTAAATTTTTACACATTAAAGTTATCATATATATTATCTTCTAATCTTATCATTAGTATACTCTAATTATGTCATTATTCTAATCTTGTGATTCTTAGTATATTCTGAGCTCGTTATTATTGGTACATACTAAATTTTTCATTAATAATACCTTCTAAATTTGTTATTATTGGTGTATTCTAAACTTGTCATTACAAGTATATTCTAAACCTGACATTATTAGCATATTCTAAATTTGTCATTATTGGTATATTCAACACTTGTCATTATTATTACCCATTAAAGCTTATTCTAAACCCTCATTATTAGTACACATTAGTTATCACTGACAAACTTTCTTAAGTTGTCATTGTTCGTAAATTCGAAACATCAGTATTAGTATATCTTCTTTGGTATTGTAAATTTATTGGTATACATTGAAGTTATCATTACTAGGACCTTGTATCTTTACCATTATTAGTATATTCTAAACTTGGTAATATAATATATTCCGAGTTTATCATTATCCTAAACTTGTCATTATTAGTATATTCTAAACATGTCATTGTCATATT